>NW_022589763.1:2224092-2315420 GCF_004348235.1 Phoca vitulina
AAGAATTCCTCATATCAGTGAGGTCATATGATACATGTCTTTCTCTGTTTGACTTATTTCGCTCAGCATAATACCCTCCAGTTCCATCCACGTCATTGCAAATGGCAAGATCTCATTCCTTTTGATGGCTGCATAATATTCCATTGTATATATATACCACCTCTTCTTTATCCATTCATCTGTCGATGGACATCTTGGCTCTTTCCACAGTTTGGCTATTGTGGACATTGCTGCTATAAACATCGGGGTGCACGTACCCTTTCGGGTCCCTACTTTTGTATCTTTGGGGTAAATACCCAGTAGTAGTCTTGCAGATTTTGAATGGCCACGTGACCCACTGTGGGAGATAAAGCTGATTTACAGCTGAACAAGATAAGCTCTGTCTATCCCTGGGGATGCCTGGAGGTCTGCCCTTTGACCCTGGCCTCCATAAGAGCGGTGGGATTAACGGTGTGCTGTTTAATGTCTGAAACAACCTGGGAAGCCCACGGGGTCCTTTTCTTTACAGATGGTTTGTGAGTGGCCTAACCAGTGGTGAAGTCAGTGTGGCTTGACCACCCGTCCACAGTGTTAGAACATTGGCTTGAGACTCTCCTGAAGAAGCCGAGACTCCTCACACAGATCCCGTCGGTTCCCTTGAAGGTGCGGGTCCCAGCAGCATGTCTGGACTCCACTGCTGACCTGCATCTGCTCGCTGCATGGCGTCCTTCGCTTTGCAATAAAAGCTTTATCACTTCACACCCATTAGAATGGATGCTATCAAAAAACCAGAAAATGATGAGCATGGGTGAGGAGGTGGAAAGATTGGATCCCTTGCTGATGGATGGATGGATAAACAGAAAGTGGTTCATGCACACAGTGGAATATGACTTAGCCTTAAAAAGGAAAGATGTTCTGCACCTGCTATGATGTGGATGGACCTTGAGGACATGGTGCTGAGTCAAAGAAGGACAAATCCTGTGTGATTCCATGTATATGAGGTCTCTACAGGAGTCCCATGAACAGGGACAGAGAGTTGAAAGTGGGGCCAGGGGCTGGGGGAGGGGGATGGGGAGTTAGTGTTTGATGGGGACAGACTTTCAGATGGGGAAGATGGAAAGTTCTGGAGACGGATGGTGGGGATGGTTGCACAACAGTGTGAATGTGCTCGATGCCACAGAGTTGCGCACTCAAAAATGGTTAAGAAGGTAAATTTTATGGTATGTGTATTTTACTTCAAAATTAAATAAGTAAATAAACTTATTTATAAGTAAGTAAATTATATAAGTAAGTAAATTAAATAAATATAAGGTCTACACGAGTATGCTCATGCACTGAATTTGGGAAAGTTTGCATCTACCTATAAACAACTTTCCACTGCACTGGCTCCTTTAATTCAGTTTACTCATCTGCAGGTGAAGCTCTATGCCTTCTTGTAAAGTTCTGGATGTTTCTTTAGTCTCTTTGTTATATTAATGTATTGTATATTAGTATATTGTATATTGTATTGTGTGTGTATATATATGCAACTATGTGTTTTCTAGAACTACATTTTAACCATATGTGTTTATTACATTAACTAATGGTAACTATGTTATATTAACTAGTAAATGTAAGGCTGTTATTGGACAACTTCAGGGAATGCAAAGCTATATAATTAAGTCCCTAGAAGATTTTATTAGTTTTAACAAGCAAAACTAGTCAATACCATATTTTCCTTTGGAATGCACAATAACCCCCCACATTTTGCAAAATACTGCAAGCTTGCGTCATCATTTAATATTACAGATCGCAAGCATTTCTGATTCTCCTTCTGCTTCCGTATGACTATAAAATTTGCATTTTGCACATACTCTTAACTATTTTTTTTAAAGATTTCAATATTAAGTAATCTCTACACGCAACGTGGGGTTCGAACTCACAACCCCAAGATCAAGATTCGCACGTTCCACTGACTTAGCCAGCCAGGCACCCCACTCTTAACTATTTTTAAGGGACAGAACTTTTTATGGTAAAAATGAAATGCAGGTTCTCCTTATAAATTTGTGAAAAGCCATAGCCCCTCTAGTGATGCGGAAGGGCTTTGTTTCAAAATTTAACGTCCTGACCATTGGCTCACGATCACACCTTGCAATGCTTTCTCCCGTTTTGCAATGAAACACACACTCGTGCCTATGGGCGCATATCACTGTTTAATTAACGATGCTTTTGGCAGCACATAGCAGAGACATTCGCCTTCCTGTGGCTTAAACATAGGAACGCACGTTTTAATTTTTCATGTGTTTTCTATACACATCCGGAGACGTGGAGATGAAAGGCTGTAATCCAAGTCCAGAGACCTAATGCGGCCCAGGGTGTGTTTGCATTCCCCCTGTCCGTGTCCTCAGGGCCCCTGACCGCAATGGCTCAGGCACCATTGCTATAGGACTGAAGGAGACCAGAGAGGGGAGAGCTGGCTGCCTGAGACCCACAAGAGCAATCAAGGAATGCAAATATTTCTCAGATTCCCCCCATCTGGGGCTCTACGCTACTCTTAATCAGCTCAGGCAGCTGTAACAGAACACCGTAGATGGGATGGCTTAACCACAGATACTTATTTCTCACTGTCCTGGAGGCTGGGCCTCTGAGATCCAGGTGGGGCTGAGGCTGGGAGTCTGACATCCAGGCGGGGCCGAAGCTGGTTCCTCCTGAGGCCAATCTCCTCGGCGTGTAGACACCATCTTTGTCCTGTGTCCTCACGTGATGGAGAGAAAGAGCTCTGGGGTCTTCTGCTCATCTTATAAGGACACAAGTCCCGTCATGGGGACCCCATGGCATGACCTGATAGAACCCTAATCACCTCCAGAAGATACCACCTCTTCATACCATCCAGTTGGGGGTTAGAGCCTCCACATATGAATTTCCGGGGGGCTGAGGGGCACACACATTCATTCTGTAACAACCATCTTTAGCCCCAAGTCAAGGCCAGAGTGGGAATGAATAGATCTTCCCACCTCTGTGTTAAAAAATAAATGTGGTGAGCACTGGGTTTGAGGTCGTGCACGAATCCAGGATGGAAAGGTGCAGAATAGACAAGTTTCTTTCAATTTCCAGAAAGTAAAAGACCCCTCCCCCCCACTTTTTAATTGAAGTATAGTTGACATAATGTTTTTGAAAGTAAAATACTTTTTGTGTGTGTGTGTGAAAGTAAAATACTTTCAAATGTAATGCGAAACGGGTGTCTCTGATTTTGTTTATTCAAACTTACATATTTTTGTATATTGAAAAGCACTTGATGGCTTAATTCTACCTTATTTTCTGATAAATTCCCAGTTGGCAACTCTTTGGTATGTTTTCATGGTAGAAAAGTCATGTCCTAGGCACTGGGAGCACATTGGGTGTCAGTATTCTTTAAAAAAAATAAATCACAGTATCCAGTTACTTGAGAACTCACTGTAAATGTTTCTGGGGAACTTGTTATTAAAATAACAAGAAGCTGGGCTCCTGGGTGGCTCAGTTGGTTAAGCATCTGCCTTTGGCTGAGGTCGTGATCCCAGGGTCCTGGGATCGAGTCCCGCATCAGGCTCCCTGCTCAGCAGAGAGCCTGTTTCTCCCTCTGCCCCTCCCTCCCACTCATGATCTCTCTCTCTCAAATAAATAAATAAAATCTTTAAAAAATAATAAATAATATAACAAGAAGCAAAGGAAAGGTAGGTCTTTCCAAGATTTCTCAATGCATTTTGGAACAGCTCTGAACTGCATAAAGTTTTGTCTACACATAACATCTCCTTTGGAAATTGTCGTTGCTTTTCAGGCATTCTTACAGAAAAAGCAAAGTGTAAAAAAAAAAACAAAAACAAAGTGTCTTTAAATAGGAAGTCAAGTCACACGCTGTATGGGCTTGAGTCGTTGTTGAGCGGAGCGGTTCTATGGTTGGTTTTGCAGGAGAACGTTTCTTAATGTTGAGCCTGGAACGTTTGGAGTATGACAGGGACCTAGAAGATATATCTAAATGGGGGTTTTGTGTGGATTCGTCTGGCTTTCGTCACTGTGTGCAGCCCGGAGCTTTCTGAGGAATATCGGTGCCGTAAACATCCTGCTGGTCATTCCTGGTAGGACAGGGACTTCTGTAATGCAGGCTGGGAGCCATCTGCTCTTGTCTCCTACGGGATGGTGGAAGCACAGAACTGGGGCTTCTGGGTGTGCAAAGAGGGTGAGCTGATTGAGGCAGGCAGTAAGTGGAAGTTAAGGGGACTGCTTAAGGATGGGTAGGCAGTGCCCTAGGGAACAGAGTTCCATATATGGGGACTGAATATGGGATGGAAGGAGAGAAGGATTTGGAGAAGGACATGGCGGGAAGAGCAACGTGGTTGCAGCTGAGAAGTGGGTGTGGTGGGAGTTGAGGCACAGGTCAGATTCTGCATGTGTGTGTGTGTCGTGCACGTCCTTGGAGAGAGGCTGGCATTCTCCGAGGAGCATGGTGAGTGGGGCACAGGTGCAGAGACGTCACCGATAGAGGTGAGAGGTTGTAGGTAACAGCTGTTAGCTACAAATATGGCTTCTCTCACAGAACAAAGTTTTAAGACCCTTGTGACGGTGCAGAATGGGATGTGGATGTAAGGTGCCCCCTCCCCCGCCCCCGTGCATCTGCACAGAATGTCTAGGCGGATGGGAAACCAGGAATAGTGTAGAAACGGGCTTTGTCTGCGTGCATGTGCTCAGACCGACGTGTGTCCTGTGACACAGCTGCGAATATCAAAATAATTTATCCAGCTGGCTAGCTAGTATTAACTTAGTGTTTACTCTTGGTCAGGAAAGTGTGTGTGTGTGTGTATTTTTTCAAAATCTCATCTTTGTTAATCAATAGTCAAGGTTGTTTTCTGGGTTTTTATGATACTCCCATTATAGATAATATAGATAGGAACATCCTGGTGTCATTGTTTTCCCTCAGTGAGTGTGCAAAGCAAATATTTAGATGTGAAATGGCAGGGAAAAGCTTCTATGCAATTTTGATACAATTTTGCCAGGTGGCTTGCCAAAGTTTGTAACATATTTCATTCCCCCAAAACAGTGGCTGAGTGTTATCTGGATTTATGTCTACAGTTAATGGTTTTATTTGTGTTTGTCTTGCCTTTCTCTCTTTCTCTTTCGGCCTTCTCTGAATTTAACTATTTATTCTCCAGTCTGTTTTATTTATGGCTAATAGTCTGGTAGTTAGACATTATAGTGCAACTTTTTAAATAAATATAAGCATGCTTCCTTCATATACTTAATTAACTTATTAGATCTAAAGTTGACTATATTTATATAATTAAGGTATATGTAATTGCACCATGTGACCAGGAGAAAACCAGGTAAGTCATTCTCATCATGTGTGGTTGTTGTACTTGCTGCAAACACTAAGTTAGCAAACACTAAATCATTTTTCCTAGGGAAATACGATGTCAGGTTCCTGCAAACTCTGGTCACATTTCATCAACTGATCAACCCATAATTTTGTTTTATGTGCATTTATGTCTAAAGACATTTTATTTAAATTCTACTGTTAATTCATTCACATTGAACTCAGAGCCAAGGACACTAAAACTAATGTCTGAACAGTTTCTCTGACATGTGGATTTTCTCCATATGGCACATGGCAGCCTCCTTGTGCTCAGGAGTACTGGATGCCACTTCAGTACTATATGACCTTGGAAGGGCTAGAAGTATTGGTTTGGGGGTCACAGATACATTTTAACAAGTAAGCGAATTTTCATGTATGGAGTCTGCCAATAATGAGGATCGCTTTTATGCTTGAGTAGCCTATAAAAGTTGTGGGTAAAACTTACATGTGTTCAGTGACATAAGGTACAAAATGACAGCAATCATCACGTGCTATCCAGTGATTGCTTCCAGCAGTGAGTAGCTTGAAACAACAAGCATTTCTTATTTCCCACAATTGTGTTGGCATCTTTTGGAGGGGACATTTTTTATGTGAGATGGGTGCATATCTGACTTCATGGGTCTATAAAAACGATATCTCAATTTCTGTCCAGTATACAGTACCCAGCACATCTTTCTGACTTCTTCTTATCTTCATCTTGGACTTTTGGAATCTGAAAATTCCCTACTAACTTGCCAACTTGCTGATGCACTTTTAAATATTTTTTAAAAACACTTTGTTTAGCATGATGATGCATAGCTGCATTGGTGGAATTAAACATGGAAGTCCCATAAATTCTTATTTCCAAGTATTTGACCATCTACATGCAATGAGGTTATTAAAGACATATCCATGTGGGCTCAGTGAACAAGACTCTGGGAAATCAATTCCTAAGTGTTTGCTTAAGTGTTAGCATTTGGTAGGCACATACGCTTTGAAGACATGTAAACAGGGCTTCTGGGATGTGTATATATCACTGAGAAAATGCCGAGAAAATGCTATTGCCGAGAGAATCACATTTGGAATGTTGGATTTGCAGGTGGTTATTTTCACAAGAATCATGTAAAAAAATATTCAATGCAGTACACAAAGTATTGTCCCTTCTAACGATGAAGCCAATGATTCTTTCATGGGGAATATTATCTGCAGAACATGGCTCTGAAGAGTGGATATGGTTGAGTGAAGGGATAGCGTTGAATTCACCTGTCGTGGGGATGGCTCTTGCTCTGGTTTGAGAGAAGTTTTCTATGGAATTGGGCATATGAGCATGGATTCCCGACTGAAGGATTTCTTCTGATAATCTCAGGAGCCCCCTGTATGAAAGGGTGGCCCTGCACCAGCCACCGATTGGTATGTCATGGGATAAGCTGGCCTTGCTCCTGAGAGGAGGCAAGAAGGGAGCAAAGAAGCACAATTGGGGTGTTAAACAAAAGAACAAATCATATCCCTGCAACCAGAATTCAAAAATGACCTTCTAATTTAAATAATGAACACACCACAGGCCAGACTATCCCAACAAGAGTTGGCGGAGTACTAGTCGCTACGCATCCATGAATTCGTGGAGCCAAAGGCACATGAAATGCTTGTAGAATCTTTCTATCCAAAGAAGATGCATTTTGTATCCATGATTCTAAACGATCACACCTTTCCTCTTAATTTTTAATTGTAGTGAGATAGACATCATGTAAAATTTATCATCTTGACTATTTTTCAGTGTAGAGTTGAGTTGTGCTAAATATATTCACTTTGTTGTAAAACCATCCCCACCACCAATCTCCATAAGTTTTTCATCATATAAAACCAAAACTCTGTCCCCATGAGACACTAACTCCTTATCCTCCTCCCCCAGCCCCTGGTACCACCATCTCCTTTCTGTCTTCATGGATGTGACTCCTCTGGGGGACCTCCTCTATGAGTGGAATCCTACAGGATTTGTCCTTTTGTGACTGGCTTAGGTCACTCGGTATTGTCTCTGCAAGGTCCTCCCAAATTGTAGCGGGTGTCAGAATGTCCTTCCTTTTTAACACTAAGTCATGTTCTGTTGTGTGGATGCACCACACTCTGTTTATCCATTGCCATCCTCTTGAAAGAAGGAGCAGTATGAAGCCATATGGTGGGATGCTTCCTGCCCCTATATTGATAAAGAGTAGGGCATCTGTAGCTAAGCAGGTCTTGGGGAAAAGTGTCAACACTTCCCTCTGGTCAGAGAGACAAAACCTCAAGTTGGAGAAGAAGCCGCCTCTGCCTGATTGCACTCAGTGAAATGAATTAGAGATGACACAACCCTCGGAGGTCTTCCTTCCGCTTCCCCAGGCTCTCAGCGCATCGAGTTTCACAGTGGAAGAGGCTGATGGAGATCAGGGTTGGCGGTCTGCACACTGGGGGCTGGGGAAATCCTGTTCTTACAGGCAGCCAGTGAGGCTCTCCTGGGTCTGCAGTCACGTCCCTGCCTACCTCCTCCCCACCATGGCATTAAGGGAGCTCAAATTGCACCGTGGTTTCTGAGAACAATGGGATCCGAGCATGTCACCTGGACCCTGGACTCTGCACTGTCTGGGATTCCTCATTTGGTTGCAACATTCCCAGATCACAGTTACCTACGGAAAGAGAAGAGCATTTGTCCATTTGTTAAAACTACCCGGGCTCTTTAACGATAAGTATCTCTTAGGCTCTCTGCCTGCAGAGTGTGGTAGACTAGAAGAGAATCCCTTTTGCCCCTTCTTACTTATTTGGCACACACTTTTGTTGGGATACTTGTCTCATTTTGCTGCAGTGATTTGTTTACAGGTATGTCGTCCTATCTAGACACCCAGACTGGGAGGTGGCCAAAGACCAAGGCCCAGGATATGACACGTCTTCCTGTTCCTAATGCCAGGTACGGATCTCGAATACTGTGTATGTTAAATAAGTCTTTGCTGAGTGCAGAGCTCATGCTTGAATGTCATCCTGCAGATGGTTCTCATTCAGCCAATGTTCCTTTTCAGCACTCACTTCTGGGGCCCCAACCCTGCCCTTTACATTCTGGCACCTGATCACACTGGATGCATGATCATGCCAATAATTGAGAGATTTTCCCTGTTCACTTAATTAAAGTCAGTAAAATAAACAAATCAAAGCAGCATCCTGGTTTGGAGGCAATTTAAAAGCACAAGCATATTATAGAAATAGAAACATCAAATTGTAATATTGTCTCAGAAACGGTGTTCGCAAGGAGAGGTGATGGACTGAGAGAAAGCGTGAATTATAGGCGTGATCTCTGCATGATGGAGACCCCCCAGTGCAAAATGGAATTTTGTTAGTCTGGAGCCAGACAGGTGTCTCCCAAAATGCGGTTGCGGCTGGAATGGTTACCTGTCCACCAAATATCCACACTCCTCATCTACTGGGTTGACTCTGAATGGGGAGATGGCTAGTGCACCTGAATCTATGTCAGCCAGCCCCCCACCCCCACCTGGACATCTAGATGGGCCCATAGGATGACATCTTGCCAACAGTGTGTCAAGTCATGCATTTCACTTCTGGCCCAGGTGGTAAGAAGTGGGCATGGCTCCTGTTATGGGGTGGATGGTTTACCTCCAAAATTCATATGTTGAAGCCCTAGCTCCCAGGACCTCAGAATGAGACTGTATTTGGAGGTGGGGGTCTTTTAAGAGGGGATTAAGGTAAAATGAAGTCATTAGGGTGGGCCCTGATCCCATAGTCCTGGGGTCCTATAAGAAGAGGGGCTGTGGACACAGACACGCACAGAGGGAGGACCATGTGAGGATACGGGGAGAACACGGCTTCTATACCCCAAGGAGAGAGGCCTCAGGAAGAACCAGGCTCAGCCCCACCAGGGTCTGAGAATCCTAGCCTCAGCCCTCCCTGGATCTCAGACCCCCAGCCTCCAGGACCAGGAGGAATTAAATGTCTGCGGTTTGAGCCACCTGGACTGTGGGATTTTGTTATGGCAGCCCTAGCAAATGAATACACCTTCTCCATCCTCCCTCCTCTGATTAAATATTGACAATCCGGGTGAACTTGGGCAGGTGTGAGAGTCACAAAGTACAAAGATGCAGGTTCCCTGAACCCACTCTTGAGCAGCACGACCAGCCAGCCAGAAACATTCATTTTTGTACTGAACGCTGGCTATGTTTAGCTACTAACAACTGACATGTGTGGTCCATCAGTTAAAACAGCTTAGCATGATCCTAACTCACAATGTGCATTTTCCAGGCACAGAGTGCTTTGCTTTTGGTCAAGGGAAGCGATATCAGGTGGTGATGTGATGCAGAGCTTTGCCGTATTTCCCCTTCAAAGCGCTCTTTCCTTGTGTCCTCTGTGCATGAGCTTCATGGTGGGACTGTGGTACGGACCACTGTGGCCCGGGCCTGGGGTGTTTGTGTCTGATTAATGAGGGTCCCCCTTAAGCTGCAGTTCAACTGTTCTCATGACTCAGGTTGCTTCCAGAGAGTCCCCGATGTCGTTAATAAGGTGAGACTTTTGGGTCCCAATACAAAGAAAGAAGATAATTTATTTTCTACAGAGTTTTGTTTCCTAAAGCTCCATGTTCCATTACATTTTAAAGGGCATTTCAGCAAATGATGTATGAAATGAAAAAAAATATATCTGTAGGGTTTCACACAAAGGGCAGGCATAACTAGAGAGCAACTCCAAAATGATGTAGAAAAATACCTCTCTGTTTTTTAAAAACAAAAGTGAAGGGCTTATGCTTTGGATAAATTCATGTCAATTGGGCAAACATTATGTGCTTATTATGTGCAAGGCACTGTATGGATTTCCTGGTAAATAAAGCATGGATTTATTCTTAAGAAGTGCACGGTTCTATTATCCAACAGGGCAAAGATTTCAGCTGTCACAGAGGTAGACAAAGGCATATGATGATGTCATCTTGAGAGGTAGCAACAGCAATGGGAAGAGGTATGGAAGGAGAAAAATGTGTGGTAATTTCAAGAAAGGGTGAGTCACTATTTCAGTTTTTAAGTGGATACTGTTTATATCGTGCTCCTCCCCAAATATATGTCCAAATCCTAACATGCAGAACCTGTGAATGCAAACTTTTTTTTTTGGGATAAAGTTTGTAGTTGCAATGAAGGTATGGATTTTGAGATGAGCTCATCCTGGATCAGGGTGGCCCTGAATTCAATGACGGGTGTCTTTATAAGAGACATAAGAGGAGACACGGACACAGAGGAAAAGCCACGTGAAGACAGATGCAGAGACGGCAGGGACGCAGTTACAAACCCAGAGACACCTGGAGCCCCAGAAGCTGGAAGAGGAGGAATGACCCTCCCCTGGAGCCTCTGGAGGGAGCATGGCTCTGCCCCACCTGGATCTCAGCAGCCCTGCCCCACCTGGATCTCACTGGTCCTGCCCCACCTGGATCTCAGTGGTCCTGCCCTGCCTGGATCTCAGACTTCTGGTCTCCAGAGCTGGGGGAGGATAAATTTCTGTTATGTTAATCCACCCAATTTGTGGTCACTTCCCACTCTAGCCCCTGTGAAACTAATATATAAGGAAGTTGAGTTTTATTTTTGGGTCAAAAGTCTTCTTCCAGGATAACTAGGCAGTCCTCTTATATAGTTCTAACTTTCCCCCTTTCATTGGGCTTATAACTCATTTCATTTCTTCAATCCTTCTATCTCTGTGTTCATTTTATTTGTTTCCTTTTCAACCCTCTGTTTTAAAACAGTGAGCCTTTGTATAGTGATTCTTTCCAACATCAGTGCCTCCATGTCAAACTGAGACCAAAGAACCCTTTCACCTTGGGTCTGGGAATCCTGAAGGAGCAGCATAGCTGGTGTTGGCTGGCAGGTGGCAGCTCTTTGACATGGCGGCGTATGCAGTAGGTGAGTGGTGGTAGTAGTGTCTACATTTGGACTCTCACACTGGTGGTATGGGTGGATACTGGATGCCCACTTATTTAGGGGCACCTACTCTTGTGCTCACTTGGACCCTAGAGGCAGCTGTTGAAGGAAGTGTTGGAATGGAGGAGAAGAGCTTGGGCCAACAAACACACAATCACTGAAACGAAATGATACCTTTGGCCTTGGTACCAGTTGGTGATTTTAACAATGCATGATTCCATGGGGCTTTTTCAGATCAACTGACCATAGGTGGAAGGCCCGAGATGGGCATGTCCTAGGTAAAACCCAGTGTGGGGAAGATGGCGGTTTCTGCAAGCTGGCTTCTGGGGATGAGGGAATCCAGCTGGAAAGCAAATCCATGCATGTGCCGAGTGTCTCAGGAGTGATTTCTCAGGACAAGTGTGGCCACGAAGGTCAACATTTTCCCACCAGACTCTCATGCTGGCCGTAAACAAAACTGGTAGTTTGGAGAAGGATCTACTTCTTGTCAAGCATGGAGAGGGGAAAGAACAGGCATTGGGATTATAGCAGAGCGTGGTTATTTTGGCCTCTGTTGAGTCCATAAGTAAAATAGCCTCTTTGTGGAGGCAAGTTTCCTTCATTCTAATGGTAGTTGATAAAGGGAAATAACAGGAAAGAGCCATTAAAAAAATCATCCAAAGTCAGAGATCCACTGCAAGAACAGGTGATTATGAGGGTCATGTTCCCAGGACACCACTTTCTTTGTAAAACATGCCCCTTGGGAGAGCAAGCTGGCTTTTGGGGTGCTCTGAGGAGCTAGCATCACCCCCTCATCCTGAGGGTCCTGTGGGACGATGCCAGGGCTATGTGTTAACATACAGCAGCTGTATGCTCAGAGCTCAAGCATCCTGTAGCCATAGAACCACTGCATTTTAAGATGACAAAGCATCTCTACAATTTTCTAGGTTGATGACCAATGAGAAGGATAAAGTCAAACAAAGGTGAGTGATCGCTCAGCTCCATGGGATGTACCTTGGTCCCAGGGTCAAATATTGTGCCTTGCTGCTACACCAAGCTTGTGGACTATAATTTTATTAGCTGGGATTTTATTAATGCCTTAGTTGCATGAATGGAAATTATATATATGTAATTTTATAAATATATAATAGGTAGATAGATGGATAGACATAGATAGATGCATACACACACGGATAGATGAATAGATGTCTGGATGTTTGATATAGCTACACAGATATGGATAGATAGATGGACAGACAGATAGGTACACGCATAGATACAGACACACATAGATGGTAGGAAGATATACAGATAGATATTGGTAGGTAATAATAGGAGGATAGATAGATATATGGATGGATTGATTTAGAGATGGGTGGATAGATAGATAGATGATAGATAGATATGATGGATGGTGGGTGGATGGATGGATAGATATATAGAGGGATGGATGGATAGAGAGAGAGAGATAGGGATGGATGGATAGATAGATGATGGATGGATAGATAGATGATAGATGGATGGATAGATAGATAGAGGGGTAGATAGATGATAGATGGATGGATAGATGATAGATGMTAGATAGGATGGATAGATAGATGATAGATAGATGATAGATAGAATAAGTGATTGGATGGGTGGATGGATAGATGATGGATAGATAGATAATGAATAGATATAGATAGATGATAGATAGATAGATAGATAGATAGATAGATAGATAGATAGAGGGATAGATAGATATGATGGATAGATAGATGATAGATAGATAGATAGATAGATAGATAGATAGATAGATAGATAGATGATAGATGATAGATAGATATGATGGATGGTCCAGATGGATGGATGGATAGATATATAGAGGGATGGATGGATAGAGAGAGAGAGAGAGATAGAGATGGATGGATAGATAGATGATGGATGGATAGATGATAGACGGATGGATAGATAGAGGGGTAGATAGATGATAGATGGATGGATAGATAGATGATAGATAGATGATAGATAGGATGGATAGATGTTAGATAGATGATAGATAGATAGAATAAGTGATTGGATGGGTGGATGGATAGATGATGGATAGATAGATAATGAATAGATTAGATAGATAGATGATAGATAGAAGGATAGATAGATATGATGGATAGATAGATGATAGAGGGATGGATAGATAGATAGATTGATAGATGATAGATGATAGATGATAGATTGATAGATGATAGATAGATAGATGGATAGATAGATTGACAGACAGATAGAATGTAGTAGAATGTGCCTACCTGAAAATATAGTTAAGAAAAAGAAAACATGAGACTTTCCAGTCTATAACCCCAAGGCAAGAGAGGTAATGCTAATGAAAAAGGAAACAATGGCAAAAGCAAAATTTTTATCTAGAATTGCCCTTCCCGCAAAAGAGAATGTGGTGCAAGCAGAATATTAAACACTTGTGGTTGCATTTGCATAAGCAATGTAATAGGCGATTATTACAAGAAGAGAATCAACGTTGAACGTCTTAATCCATTATTGATGGGCACAGAACTCTGGCACATTTTGGAGGGTTGAATGTAATCGCAATTTCTCGGTTTTTACTTTTATTTTATTTTTTACCGTCAACTCTTCCCCCTTTCTATCTGATAGATTGCAACTCAGGAGGTTTCTTTATGGAAATAGAATCTTGGGCTCTCCATTGCACCGGAATGAGGCAGACTGCGTGGAGGACATGCTTGCCGCCTGGGTCAGAACCACGAAGGGGCCGGAGTCTGGTGATCCTCCATTCGAGAGTTGGCCATCCTGCTGTCCCTGGCCACCCAGAAGGACTCAAGATGGCCTGGGGTCCCAGATGCCTTGGGCTGCCCAGCAAGACCTGACCGCGCACGACCAGGAGCATACCATAGGTGGTGAGGAAAAGGCACAGGGTCTCTGCAGAGGACGTGAGTCCTGGAGCAGGAAGAGTTCTCTCTGTTTGCAGATTGCTGCCCCGGAGAGGCTGGGGGGTAGACAATGCAAACAGGTCACTTCCCACTGCACAGCAGGTCACGGAAGGCCCTCACGACAGAACCAAACAACAATCCATGGGTTTTAACAAGCTGTTTGCTTAGTGCTTTCCCTTCCCAGAACAGCCACACTCGGCATTGACATTGAAAGGACTTAGTAATGCCCCTAATTAATTCTGTGAACAATGGCATTGACATAAGGACCCTCTGCACACTTGGATGCTCGCAGTAAGAGCATTGTCATGTGCTTACCGCAGGGACAATGGGACTGCGTATTTATTGAGTGCCACTCAACAGTATGAAGCAGGTAAAGCCACAACATGGCAGATGGTTGAGGCAGGGCTGGGGGGAGAGAAAACAGGGTTCCCCTGTCCCCCCGCCCCCTCCTCTCTGGCAAGCACGTTTCTCCTCTGGTTTATGAGTCTCTGTTCATCTGTTCTGTTTCTTAGAGTCCACGTATAAGTGAAATCAGAGGGCACTTGTCTTCTTCTGTCTGACTTACTTCACTTAGCAAAACACCGTGTGGGTTCCTCAAAAAATTAAACATAGAAACGCCATATGATCTAGCAATTCCACACCTGGGTATTTACCACCCTCCCCAATGAAAACATTAATTCAGAAAAATATATACATCCCTATGTTTTTTGCAGCATTACTTACACTAGCCAAGATATGGAAGCAGCCCAAGAGTCCATCAATGGAGGAGTGGATACCGAAGACGTGGTGTGTATATATACAAGAGAAGAGTATTTGTTCTCACAGTGGGTGAATGGATGAAGATAATGTGGTGCAGACATACAATGGAACCTTACTGAGTCTTAAAAGGAAGGAAGTCCTGCCTTTTGGGACAACATGGATGGACCTTGAGGGCACCAAGTCAGAGACACGAGGCACAACAAGACAAATACCGTACCATCTCACTTATATATGGAATCTACAACAAGTTAAACTCGTAGAAGCCGCGGGCAGAATGGTGTTCGCCAAGGGCTAGGTTGTGGGGACGTGGGGAGACGTTGGTCAGAGGCACAAATGTTCAGTGATTTGATGAATAAGTCCCGGGGATCGAATGCACAGCAAGGCGATTATTTTTTTTTAAAGATTTTATTTGTTCATTTGTCAGAGAGAGAGAGAGCTCAAGCAGGGGGAGTGGGAGGTAGGTGTGAGGTGATGCGTATATTAATTAACTGGATTACGGTGATCATTTCACAAAGTCGAATTTCATGGCTCATGGAACCATCTGTGGAATAGTTATCATCTGATGGTAGGTCCCACAGGGGTGCTGAGATTAGGAGACTTAGATCAAGTCATCACACTGTACGCCTTATACATAGACACAGTTTTACAAGTGTCCATTGTACATCAATAGCGCTGGCAGAAAAGAGCGCTTTCTCCTCTAAGAAGTTAAAGATCAGTACATTCTGCAACCAATCTTAAATAGGAAAAAAAAAAAAAGGAGGGTTGGTTGTATCTCTGTTCCCTAAGAAATTAAAGACCAATTAAAGATCATTCTATAATCAATCGTGTATCTCTTCCCTGCAACCTGTGGTTCTCAGTTCCAGGAGTAGATTCTACCAGCTACTCGAACAGACCATCAGCTCCCCTTCCCCACATCTCCCGCCCCGGGGAAGGTGGCTTTTAAAGAAGGGACAGGTGCTTCCAAAGGTCCCTCGGCCCCATGCACACAGGCCACATCCGGACTCTGCACACCCAGGGCTTTTTCTTGGGAGAGGTTCCTCGGATGAAAACCAGCAACAGTCAGAAGGGCAGTGACTCAGTCTTCTGTATGATTTTCGAAGCCCGCCGTGAACAGATGGGAGGGGGCTTCGGGGGGCAGAGATGTTGGCTGTGGGGGCTGTTTTAGGAGCGCAGGTGAGGGGTGGGGAGACGTAAAGTGCCAAAGGGTCAGTATGGGACAACACAGGCCATATTTCTAAAGACTATTCTCATCGGGGAAATCATGTTATGGACCAACCCTCATTTTTATTTTTTAAATTTCGTTTTTTTATGGCAATTTTCCCATAACATAAATGCAACCGTTTTAAAGCATACAATTCTGTATGAATTGTGATACATTCTCACTGTCCTGCAAGAGAGGGGTACCTGTCTATAGTCTCCATAGATTCTTATCACCCCAAAAGGAGACCCCATACCTATTAAGCCAAGGACCACTTTAATTAGAACAAGCTCAGTTGTCAACATTTTGAACGCCGTTCACAATCATTTTGGGGAAAAAAAGATTCTGGGATTCATTGACCTTAATTAGCATGGTCCAAGGGTTCCCTGTATTCGCGGTCAAAGTCATGCCTTGTTCTAGGTCTTGATAGCACGTCGCGCCCACTAGATGGCACCAAATACTCGCATGTTCCTATTTAAGTCAGAAACTGATTATTTAGGACACAGGCTAGTGTTTCCCTGTCGTGCACCTTCTCTGAGGTATTGCTTGAAAATGTGGAGGGCGATAATTTGTAGCGGAAGGCTGCACCTGGCTCGTGGAACCCATCTATGGAATAGTTATCATCTGATGGTAGGTCCCACAGGTGTGCTGAGATTAGGAGACTGGTGTCCCTATTACCTACAGGTGACATCAACCAAGGGGTGAGGGAAGCTGGCTTGGGTCACCTGCTGGGGACACTTCCCCAGAGGGGGAAGAGATAGCAGGTGCCCACAAGGGAGCAAAGTCGAATGCCCAGGTGGAACGAGAGAGCCGTTCCCTAAAGTTTTTGTAATGCTCACTACGGTTTACTATGATTTGTTGACCCGGTGACCGGTTTGGGCTGTTAGATGTGAGCACGATGACACCACCGTACGAGTCTTTTTTCCCTCAGTGTTTCTCTTGGTTAAATATTTACGAGCAGGCGTTCTGGGTCATATGCGAGACTGTTTTTCAAAAGGAATTTGCTGTTTCTACATCCCACCCAGGAAGGCAAAAGGATCACAGCTGGTCCACATGCAAAGCTTGTTACTGTCAGCCTTTTAAAAATGTTATTCGGGGCGCCTGGGTGGCTCAGTCATTAAGCGTCTGCCTTCGGCTCAGGTCATGATCCCAGGGTCCTGGGATCGAGCCCCACATCGGGCTCCCTGCTGTGCGGGAAGCCGGCTTCTCCCTCTCCCACTCCCCCTGCTTGTGTTCCCTCTCTCGCTGTGTCTCTCTCTGTCAAATAAATAAATAAAATCTTTAAAAAAAAAAAAAAGTTATTCATTCCAGGGGTGCTGGGGTGGTATTTGTTTGCATTACTCTCTTTACTAATGACCTTGAATATCACTGTTTCTATGCCTATTTGCCCCACATATATAAAAAAATAATATAAATTATATATAATATACAAATATATACTTACTAAAATATATAAATACATATTTATTAAAAATATAAATACATATTTATTAAAATATACAAACACATATTTATCAAAATACATAAATACACATTTATTGAAATACACAAATAAACATTTATTAAAATATATAAATATCTATTTATTAAATATATAAACATATTTATTAAAATGTACAAATACATATTTATTAAATATATAAATATATATTTATTGAGTATATAAGTATATTTATTAAAATATATAAATATATTTATCATTTGCACATTTAAATAATAAATACACATACGGGGCGCCTGGGTGGCTCAGTTGGTTAAGCGACTGCCTTCGGCTCAGGTCATGATCCTGGAGTCCCTGGATCGAGTCCCGCATCGGGCTCCCTGCTCGGCAGGGAGCCTGCTTCTCCCTCTGACCCTCCCCCCTCTCATGTGCTCTGTCTCTCTCATTCTCTCTGTCTCAAATAAATAAATAAAATATTTTAAAAAAAAAAATAAATAAATAAATAATAAATACACATACATAAATATGTAAATAAAAACATATATTTATATATTATACAAATATATAATATAGTCAATTTTATTAAATAATATATTATTAAATAATATATAAATATTATAATATATAATATATAATAATATATTAAATATGTAATATTGATATATATCATAATATACAATATATAGCATATATAATAACTTAATATATTATAAGTGATAAATATGTTGTATGAATAAATTATTATTTATTACTATATAAATTATTATGCAAATAATAAATAATGAAATGCTAAGTATGTATTTTATATATTATATAATAAATATATATTTACTATATATTATATATCTTTGTGAAGTGTTTGTTCAAATATTTTGCCTATTTCTTATTGGGTTGTTTGTCTTATGATTAAGTTCTTTATACATTCTGAATAGACAATACATATATGAATATAAATATTTTATGTCCTATTTTCTCCAGGGTGTGGCTTATGATTCCAATTGCTTTGTGGTGTCATCCCCAGAATAGAAGTATTTTAATTCCGATAAGGTCCAATTTGTCCATTTTTTTTCTAGTATGGTTCATGATTTTGGTGTTCTGGGACGTTTGTGTCTGTCCCAAATTCCACAAGATCCCCTGGTGCGTTTTCTCCCACATGGTTGGTAAGTTGTAGGGCTTCCATTTAGGACAATGGGCCGTTGTACGTGTGGAAATAAACAAAGCCCGCCTACGTGAGAGCAAGCAACGCCGGTTTCTTCAGAGGCTGGTGTGGCAGAGGGGAGTCGGGGACCATCACCGAGTCAGTCACCGTCACTGGTGGACACTGTAGGCTGGTGGGGGCATGGGATGGGTTTGTGGTGGGAAAAGGGAAGGTGTCAGGGGTGCCCTGAGCAGAGGCTGTGGGTGAGGGGAAGATCCAAGTGGCTCACTACAAGTAGGGCATCGCATGGGATTGGTTAAGGGACCATATCTGGTTTCTCTGGTTGGTCCTATATAGGAAGTGGGGTCAACACGTAGGGAAGCCATTGGTTCCTGATCAAGTCCTGGCCATTCGGGGCCTGTTGTTCCAGATGGGATTGTTTAGCTTCTTGGATTATCTTGCGGACGGACATCTGGCTTCCTGCTCGTCTGATGTGGAGACAGCAGGCTGGCTCTGCAGGCTGGTCCCCATAGATGAGGGCTGGTCCCCTGGACGGGTCATGGGCCAGAGTTCTGTTCTTAAGGATGCTCTGCCCAATGTCCGTTCATATATTGAGTCTTGCACTAAGTGTGTGTTGTTCTGGTTTTTGGGATTGTGATGATGGCCACCACCCAGCAGCAGCAGGCAAGAATTCCAGCCATTAGGAACCTGTCCATTTTGGGGGAAACTCCTGTTTCTGCTTGGCCGACTTGATACCAGCAACAGTCGGTCAACAACTTCCCCAAAACCTCCCTCCTCTGCCGTTAGCTTTGTAAGACAGCTATTGTTTGTTGGGATCTTGGGACAACTCAACATATTTCAAAAGCAGTGGGCTTCCCTGACACCATCCCAAATCCACTTGGAAACCGGGTGAACTGGTTAAGTGTTTTCTCAAAGGCTTGATCAACCCAGTGCAAATATAATTTGTTTCCCTGGCACTTTCCATCGCCGTCCTGAGACGGTGTCTTCCGTCTGCCGATAAAACCTGAAAATGCTCTATAGGAACTTTCGTTACTACGGAGAACGAGATTCGAGGTATAAAAGGGCAACGCCAATACCTACTGCCTTCTTCTTTCTGGTCCATAATACCATTGCTTAACAAATGTAGTGTGGATATTGTAAACTTTGTTGAAAAACAACCTGAAATATTGCCCCCCAAAATGAAATCGTTTTTGGAAAGGATGGAGATTTATCTCTGTGGGGAATGTTGTTAATAAGGCATGAAACACACGGAGGGTCACATAGGAAAGTGAACTCAGGGCGGACATGAAAGATGGCGCTCTGGGCTCTGAAGATGTTTCTGGAAGGAGGTAAGTTCCAAGCATGCGGATCAAGAGCAGCACCTCTGAGTGTGTGATTAGCTCCAAGGATTTTGGAGGACTCCACATGCTTGGCGTGTACGCATGGGCAGATTGAAACGAGACACAAGTGTATTCTGGATCGTGCAACATCGACCACTTGCATGTCAAGCCGGGCACTCCGCAAAACTCATCATCCCCACTGACCTCTGCCCCCAACACGCGGGTCTCGACGTGGACGTTGAAACTACAGGCATTTCTGTCCGTGTAGCCACTTCGTCCTTAGAGATGGAAAATGCAGCCATCACCATGCTCTCTTCACTCCATCTTTCAAAAGAACTATGCTAGAGAACCAGAGGTCATTTTGTTTATCTGGATTTTGGCTTTGGGGATGCAGGAAACATTCGTGCCCCTCTCTGTGTTCATTACCCAAAAGTATTTACTTGGGTTATCCTGGATAAATGATTTCTGTGTGTGTGTTTTTCTTCCTCGTCTTGCACAAATATGTTGCGATTAGGTCTAAGCTAGGTGATATAATCTTTTCTGGCTTCCTAGAAATTCCTAAGCTGAAAGACACGGTTTTATTTTTAATTCATTGCAAAACACTCGGGTCCCAAGAAAAGGAGATTTTGGGAGGGGATTTGCAAACTCACTTTAAGGATGAAGTTATATATAAATGAGTTACATATAAGTGAGTGATATATATGTGTATGTATATATACATATATATATATATATATATATATATATATAAATAACCCAGATACAAGGATTACATAAAGTATCTGCAGAGAAAATGCCACAAGAAATCAACACCAGAAAAAAAAAAATTAAGGCTATAGAATATCAAAACAGTCCCTAAGTGCAAAAAAAAAAAGACAGATGTTTGAACAATGATTGAATTTCGATTTTGTAGATCGTATACGTGGCTTTCTTTTGCATGGTGCTAATTCGCACGGCTGGATTTATGCAGCATCTAGATAAATGAGAAGAAAAATCAGGCCTTCTAATATCTCCTCCAACAATATGTGGATTTTTAGCCCAAAAGGAAGAAGCCATTTGCGGTGTAGTGGTGTGGAGTCATAGGTCACTGCTTTTTCTCTGAATTTACAGAGCATTCAAAGACATTTAGAGAGGGGGCATAAATACAAAGCCTTAATTTTTCCTCATGGTCTTACTTCTTTGACGATGACTTGTCACAATTCCACTACATTCACCATTAAAAAAAGAAAAGAAAAAAACGCTTACTGTGTAGAAATTAGATCCAGCCTGTCCTTCGTGAGGGGTCCTTCTTTGTTTTAAAAATCTGTTTCCCCTCATCGTAGGACCCAACGTCAGAAAATTGACCATTGCGTCGTCTTTGGATTGTTACAGTTCTTCTGCATATTTTCCCCAGGCATGGATCATTATATGGCAATAATGAGATTCTTTCCAACTATTGACTTCGAGGAGCAAGTTTATTTATTCACTGCAGGTCTATCTGTGGCATAAGATGAAGGCAAAGACCATCATTTTGAAATCTCGAGAAGAGAGAGGGAGAAGGCATTTTGAAATCTCGAGAGTCTCTGAGGAATGATTTATTATTTAAGGGAGAAATTTCAATGCTATGAGTCATCTTCCATGGAATTTAAAGTTGGTTGTCTGGTGAAAATCATGAAGAGAGTCATAAAAACCCTTACACCTTTTCCAGAGTTCATTTTGTCCCCCTTCTTTATGAGGGAGGGAAACGGCCGTGCCCCAAAAGTTCACAAAGCACATCTCCCGTTTCTGAGCAGAATGCAGAGGGTTTTTGTCGTTCTCCCAACAAAGCAGATCTCCTTCCCCTGAGGTTCTAAACACAGAAGAGGGTAGAAAGATAGGATTGATTCTAAATGATGGATGACCTTACACCTGGTGGTTGCAATAAGCCCCAGTCCCCTGATTGCTGACTTCGCAATAACATCCATCAACACAGAAGGTTTCACGGAAAGACAATAGCCGCGGGCTTCTTTTCCTGGTTCTTAAAATTTTCCACTTGAGAAACTATCCATCAATGTGAGAGAAAAAAAAAAAAAATGGAGACACTTTCTTTTTCTGAAATGAGAATGTCATGATGTCAATGATAAATGCATGTACAGAAAGAGCCCAAAGGACGGTGCCTCCAGAAGCCTCGCGAGCAGACGGAGGGCACCTTCGTGGAAGGAGGAGATGCGAGGTTGTGGTGGTTGCATGTAGCTGCTGGAATCGTGTGCCGAAACGGTGGTGGGAAAGAGCTGAGGCACAACCACGTCTCAGGAGGCTGAATTCATGAATTTAAATGAGACCCAACCCTCGGGGGTTAAGTTCCGACTCGAAACGGGGTGGTGGCGTAGGTAATGCACTTCATCAGGCTCTTGAAAGGTGTCAACGTTGGTGATGCAAAAGGCACATTTTGCCTAAGCCAATCTCGTCAACAGGAGCACAAAATCAGGGGTGGTTATGGAGACGCTGAATATACACTATGTTTGGAGAATGCATTTCTGAACATTTGAAATCAATGCAAAGTTAGGAAAAAACTCCACGTTGGTGAGAAGCCCCTTCTTCCATGAAACTCTCGGTGTATCACTTGGGGGGTGTCTTTCACATTCTCTGACATCTAGTGGCCAGGCTCATCGTAATGATTTGATCATCATGCATAATTCGGAGCAATAGGATTCACTTTTCTGATCTTCCTTGAGACAGGATCGTCTCACATGTCACTAGCTTGGGAGAAGATCCAAATTAAAAATTCCCAGGATGGTTTCTAATGCAGGCTGATTGCTTTCACACGACCATAAAATCAAAAAAATCTAAGTGGAACCATCCTAAGTCGAGAACCGCCTGCGTCTGAAGAGCAAAGTTTGCCTTAGCTCCTTTGGATGAACCAGTTTCCGATGCTGGATGAAGTGTTAGGTCTGTGAATTTTTCTTCCAAAGATTCCTTCATGTCAGATGTCGGCCTCGCTGGAGATGGGAGGGGAGCATTTTCTACCAGGGCCTTCATTGTTTTAGAACTTTTGTCCTTTACTCAGGCATCAGAGTTTGAAATCCATTAACCACAGTTTCAGAAACTACGAGCGCAGGACCCTTGGGGTTCCCATGCTGTGGTGCATGTTGGAGCAGAGATGCTCAGAGAATGGCCCCCTATTTCTATTTCCCAATAGGAATGCAAATTCTTCAGTCTTGCCCCTCACCTACTGAATCAGAATCTCTGACTATCAACCTGTGAAGGTCATATCATCTCTCCGGAGCTTAGACTCCCCAAATATCCCGCTGCTTCCATAATCTACTCAAGGGTCTAGACATGGCGTCCTGGAAAATGGGAGGGAAGAACTCAACGTGAATGGTTTTGCCATGCGTTGACTCTGGGGAGACGGGTAGCCTTCCCCAAGGCACCAACAGACCATTACGTATCTTTCTTTGTGTGGATTTGGGCAACAGAGCTGAGCCACAAGCACTTTTCTTTGATGAATGGGTTTGGGGGATGGGGTTAGCTCAGACTTCCTTCTCTGCTGGCTTTTGTATCTGCTGTTGCTAGTTTGATGGTTCCAATAGGTGACCATCAGCAGTGACTTGGGTCCTAGGTAGGCAGGTGTAGACATCTTTCCTGACTTGAGAGTTTGGGGTTCAAGCATTAGCTGCTGCTTACCCCACAGAAATGCTTCGTGAATGAAAACAATAGGAATTGGCAAATATATTCTAACACTGCTGTTACTAAGATAGACTCCAGGCTTTGTATGTTAAATTATTTTGTTCTGAACCCACCATCAGTACATTGAAAGACTTGATCTAACCTAGTTTATGATGGGGATCTAAATTCTACTCGGAAGATAGTGTAATAAATTCTATTGCAATCCCAAATTGTTGTTAGTCCTGGCACTCCTTGGCAAAAGTAAAGAATTGAAATTAATAAATATTCCCGCTCTTCTTTCTAAGTATTTTATTAGCTATTAATTACTTTATTAAGTAATTATTAGGCATTTACTATGATTAAGTAGTGTGAGGTATTAAGTTTTTGTTAAGTACTCCACATTCAAAATACCTTTAAACGGGAAGATTGAAAGTCACACACTGTGTAACCATGGATTTAAGTTTGCCCTGTTTTAGTTCATTTTATAGATGTATGTGTTTTTAGGAAAGCTGATATTCTGGACATCTCCAGAAGCCACAAGTTATCAGGAAGAATTGTTTCAGTTTTGTTAAGATCACGTCTATATTTCCCTTCCAAACCCACACAAACCCTTGAGATGGCCAAGTGGACACTGATTTGGAGGGCTGTTGATAACAGCAATGCTTTATGGTCTTTATTTTCTCAGTCACTGTGGTTTTATAATGCTGATAAAACCTACCCAGCAGAGAAAAATAAAGTTCTGTGAATGAGCCTGTTCCTCCCCCCCACCCACAGAAATGGGTTCTGCTCTCCAGCACGAAATAGGAGGAACAGAAGCAGATAAATAAAATGTGCGGACGTTGAATTAGCATTAAATGTTCCTTGGTAAATTTGAGTCCAGAAATATGTGGCAATATGAAATCAGTTATGTGTTTCTCGGTAATATACCAACACATATATACCCCTGATGCCAATGGCTAAAACTAACAGCTCTTTATTTATTTGAGAGAGAGGGAGAGAGACAACCCGAGCAGGGGGAGGGGGAGGGGGAGAAGCAGACTCACCCCTGAGCAGGGAGCTCGATGCAGGACTCGATCCCAGGACCCTGGGCTCATGAGCTGAGCTGAAGGCAGAGGGTTAACCAACCAGGTGCCCTCAAACCAACAACTATTTTGCAGCTCATGAGTCCTGGTTTTGCTAACAGAGGCTGTTTTTGGGTGGTGGTTCTTCTGGCGTTGCATGGACGACCTCATGGTGTGGAATGCCAGCTCAGATTCAAGGCTTGCACAAAGGGACTCTACCTGTCAATGGGGGAGGGGCTGCGTCCCACCGCAAAGGCCTTGGACAGGGCAGGGCACGGCTGGTGGTCCGTTTGCAACAAACCCCACTTAGGAACATGTGCTACTGTGGTTGGGATATCTTCAATGGTATCATGTTTCAGCACAAAAGGACACATGTATCGAATCAGCTTGCAAACCAACAAACAGAAACGGCGCAGAATTTTTCAAGGAGCTTCCCAAGGATGTGTTACAAAAAATATTTAAAGCCAGGAAGAGGTGGTAGGTATTGTGAGATGGGGGTAATTCAATTCAAGGTTATATAGGTTTGTCACTGAAAGAGTATTTGACTTTGGCTCGGTAACAATGCATTCTCATGTTTGGTTTTTTTAATTGAAGTATAGTTGATAACACAATGTTGTATCACTTTCCAGTCTCACATGTTCAAGGGAAAAGAGTAAAATGAAAGAGAATGCAAAAAAAAAAAAAAAAAAAAAGAAGGAAAGAGAATGCGTAATGTTCATGTCAGGAGAGGGGGAATATAAGAATAGATTTAACTTAATCCAAGAAAAGGCAAAAAATAAAAGGAAAAAAGAGGAGAAAATGAATGTTAAGTGGAATATTTAAAATAAGTCAGAGAAAATCAGCCCAAATATATCAGACATAATAATAAATGTAAACAGTTCGACTTACCTCTGAAGAGACAGATTTTTCTAAAAGTGAACAAAAAATAAAACAAAAATCCAAAGAGACTCCATTCAAGCATAAAAACACAAGAGTTTGAAAGTAAATATTAGCGGAAAAAAAAAAGGAGTCAAAGTAAAGCCGAGATATAGCAGTGTATCAGGAAAAAAAAGATGTTCAGGCAGAAATGACTATAGTGGGTCCTGAGATTTGTTACTTAAAGAAAAATGGGAACCACGTATCAGGAAAATGCAACAATCTTTAAGGGATCAGAATCTAACAACATAGCCACAAATACACAATTCAAGCATTGTCACAATTACATGGAGAAACAGAAACATCACAAGGACAAAGAGAAAATTTAGTACTTTCTCTTGAAATGCATCAAACAGATTGAAAACTAGAAAAGGAGACTATGGACAGCACTGAGTCCAACACATAGAAAATTCAGGCTCATTTCAAATGTAGGGGTGGGTGGTATGAGGTCTGAACAATTAAAATGAGCAAACTGATCAAACTTCTATTTCAACACAGAGAGGATACACATTTTCCCAGTCATTTTGGCACATTTCTATTAAATGAGCACATACTAGATCATAAAGGATTTTTTTTTTTTTACAAATGATAAATGTTGTAACTGAAATCATATTTTCTAATTGAAATGAAACAGTGAAATAATTTATAAGAAGATCGTCATCCCCGACCTGTACCTTTGGAAAGCGAAAACAGAATTCCCCATAACTCATTAGTCAGAGATGTAACACTACAACATAGATCACAAAATATTTAGTGTCACAACCCACGAAAGTTCCATGTACCCAAACAGGTATTGTGATATTGGGGGGGAATATATGACCTGAAATGCGTGTTCTAGAAAATAAAATGTGCAAAGTTCTTGCACTCAATATTCAACTGAAGATATTTTTATTGTTTTTTTTTTTTAACTTTTAGACACTCTTTCTTTTTTAAGATTTTACTTATTTGAGAGCTCGGGAGAGAGAGAGAGCACAAGCAGGGGAGGGGCAGAGGGAGAAGGAGAAGCAGGCTCCCCACTGAGCAAGGAGCCCAATGTGGGGTTCGATCCCAGGACCCTGAGATCATGACCTGAGCTGATGGCAGACCCTTAACCGACTGAACCACCCAGGCGCCCTCAACTGAAGAAATTTTTAAAAAAGGAACAACAGAATCACCCAAAAAGCACAACCACACAAATGAACAAAGAAAAGAAATGCATGAAACGCCAAGCAACAAACACGAAAACAAATATTAAAGAAAGTACGAAAAAGTGGATCATTAAACCAAAAGCTATTTTTTTTTTTTTTGTAACTGCTAATAAAATAGAAACATCTGGGAAGATTAAGCAAGAGAGCTGTTACCAACAAACAGAGTTATGAATGAACATGGAGTCAAAATTCTAGATAAGAGCTAAAATAAACGTCTTAGTAGAATGGTAGGGGAAGAAAAAAAAAACCTGACGCTCATAGATTAAGGAAGCAGAGGACTGGGTATTGCTTTAGAACAACACTGAATTGAAATTCTTATTATGTGACTTCAACCCTGTGCAATGGATATATTTCATTACTCAAAGTAAAACAAACAAAAAAACCCCCCCAAAAAACCCAAATACTGTCTTAAGCATCTTAATTAGTGAGCATCCTGCCAGATACTTGAATTACCAACCTACACATACTTTCTAGTTAGAAGCATGATAAATGACTCAAAAGAGATCGGGGTAATACCTTGATGGGGTATTTTGTTTTTCAGGGTAGGGTGTAGAATAGTACCCTGAGGGCCCTTCGGCAGGTCAAAGAATGAAGTTTTACTTTGCAAAGATAACAAGGCCAAACTCTATTTGGAGAACGCTTGAGATATCCCTTTGTTTACTCTCTGAAACTTTTAATGGGCGAGGCTGGTCCTTGTTTGCCTTTTCCCCGCGGCCTGGCAACATTACGTGGGCTCCTAGTATGGGTAATAGGATGCCCTAATTTGACAAAGATGGTATCATCTTGCATTTTTTTTTTAAAAGATTTTATTTATTCATTTGACAGAGAGAGATACAGCAAGAGAGGGAAAACAAGCAGGGGGACTGGGAGAGGGAGAAGCAGGCTTCCCGCTGAGCAGGGAGCCCGATGCGGGGCTCGATCCCAGGACCCTGGGATCATGACCTGAGCCGAAGGCAGACGCTTAATGACTGAGCCACTCAGGCGCCCCCATCTTGCATTTTTATATTACTTAGCGTGCTATAAAGTGTGTTCACGTATTATATCTATTTGCTGATGTGCAATCTGTCCAAATAAGCACCTTCGATTTTTTTGGTCATCATATCAGTATTATAATTCTTTCTAAAAATTAAATTTTTTTTTTTTTTTTTTACAGATGAAGACACTTAGCATAAATGAGGGTGAAGCACTGTCTCTTGGTTTCATTTTGTTGTTATAACAAAAATACAACAGGTTGAGTGGCTTATAAATAGCAGACATTGATGTCTCCCAGTTTGGGAGGCTGGAAGTCCTAGATCGAGGTGCTGGCAGATTTGGGGTCTGAAGAGCCCTCTTTGGGGTTCAGAGACTGATGTCTTTTCACCATGTCCTTACATGATGGAAGACACAAAGGAGCATATGGGGCCTCTTGCATAGAGGCACAATCCCACTGATGGGGGTTCCAGCCTACGACCCGATCACCTCCCAAACTCCCCACCTCCTAACCCCATCGATGTGGGGATTAGGTTTTCAACATACGGATTTTAAGGGGGACAGAAACATTCATTCTATAGCAATGAGCATATCGGACAGCTGGATTATTAATAGACATTGTCCTGGTAGGGAACCAACGAAATGGTGACTTGAAGCAACGGTGAAGGCAGGTGTCATGTACCGAAGACATGATCTACTAGCGCTGACAGGAGGGTCAATGTAATGGGCACTTCCTCAGATTAAACACACTGGATATAGGAATACTTCTTTGAGATGTGCTGTAACCCACACAATAAGTGACCAACCTCAGTAGCGATATTATCTGAGATCCAGTGAAATCCCTTGAAAAATCTAGATGCTAGAGTCTGATAAAGATGGCATGGATCCACTGGTTTTAAAAATGACACCCCTCAAATCAATATTTTCAAATCCCGAAAGTTAGGGAGTGTGATACTGTGACTTAAAATAAAAAAGGTATATTTATTTCTCATCCTGGTCCTGCCCCAGAGCTAAGACCCTTGGAATTTCCTAAGGGAGAGAGTCCTAAGGGCGTCTTTTGTTATGTTAATGAGGTGACCTTTGGATGCCCCTAGGTCATCAAAGCATGGGGGCTAGTTGCCAAAGGAACCAACCAGGTTGTGATTGGAGGGTTGGAATTTTCTGGGAAGGGGAGAGGGTCTGGAGATTGCGTTAATCCCCCAGTGGCCAATGATTTAATCAATCGTGCTATATGATGAAGCCTCCATAAAAATTCAAGACAAGATGGGGTCTGGAGAACATCCAGGTTGGTTGACCCAGAACACATCCAGGTGCCCAGAGGTGGTGCCCCCGAGCAGCTCCACTGGGACAGAAGCTCCCGTGTTTGGGACCCTTCCGGACCACGTCACAGGTACCTTTTCTGCTGGCTGTTCATTGGTATCTTTTTATATTCCTTAATAAGCTGGTATTCTAGTAGGTAAACTGGTTTCTTGAGTTGTGTGAGCCACTCTAGCAAACTGGGGAGAGCTACGAAGGGGGTCGCGGGCACCTCTGATTTATAGTGGTCGGTCCGGAGCACAGGTGAGCACCTACTGGGACTGGCGTCTGAAGTGGAGACCGTGGTGAAGGACTGAGTCCCTACCCTGTGGGCTAGGATGCGATCTCCAGGTAGACAGTGTCAGGATGAGTTCAGCAGTGGGGCACCTGGCCGGGGTCTGCTGAGAACCGCGGGATTGCTTGTTGGTGTGGAAGAAAATGCATACCGTGTAGAGCACCTGGAATGATTTTTGGAGTTTGGGGGGTGGGGAGTAAATAGAATAACCCAACATGAGGGAATATTAGTGACAATAGTAAATAGAATAACCCAACATGAGGGAATATTAGTGACATTAGTGACATTAGAATATGGTTTCATTTTCTAAGTCAGACCAAAGGTAACTAAATAGAAACAAAACACCATGAAGGGTTTTCCAATCCAAATGCAATCACGGTGCCAACACAGAGCTAGCAGGTCTTGACGTTGACCAAAACGCAAAATAGGGAATGCAATGTTTTGGAACGGGGATGCCTATGGCTGAGTGAGAGGCATTTATGAGAAGCAGTCTGTGTGTCATGGAAGCCAACCCCAAATTGGCTGGCCGGCTACTTTCTGCACTCCTGGACAGTGACTGTCCACCCAAGATTGGGTATCTCCACCACCGCTGGGGTATGTTGTGTTGCTCAGAACAGATGGGGTGGGGATTTCAATTTGAACCCGTCATTGCTCTCATGAAAATGAACACACCAAATTCTGCTCTTGCCACGGGGTGTTTTAGATGGTTAGAAAAGACAGAATACACAAAGAAAGTCCTGTTCTGGGTTTTCAAGACCTTCTGTATATGAGGCCCCTTCTTGGTCATTCCTATCTTCTTATTGTCTATCCTTGTATCCTGTGGATATATACCCAGTGGTAGAATTATTGGATCGTACAGTATTTGCATGTTTAGTTTTTTGAGGACCCTCCATATTGTTTTCCAGAGTGGCTGCACCAGTTTGCATTCCCACCAACAGTGTAAGAGGGTTCCCCTCTCTCCACACTCTCCCCGACACTTGATATTTCTTGTCTTTTTTGATTTTAGCCATTCTGACTGGTGTGAGGTGGTATCTCATTATAGTTTTGATTTGCATTTCCCTCATGATGAGTGATGTTGAGCATCTTTTCATATGCCTGTTGGCCATCTGGATGTCTTCTTTGGAAAAACGTCTATTCCAGTCATCTGCCCATTTTTTAATTGTGCTGTTTGTTTTCTCTATTGAGTTGTAGGAGTTCTTTATATATTTTAGATATTAACCCCTTGTATTTGTTTTCTATCACCTCGTAGCAAATTATGGCAAATTCAGAAGCTTAAAATCACGCACATTTTTGATCTCACTGTTTCCCTGGGTGGGTCAAGGGTCTGGGATGTTTTAATGGGTCCTCTGGTTAGGGTGTCACAACACTGGAGTCAAGATGTTGGCTGGCTGTGTTTTCCCTGGGGGCTCAACCAGTAAATTATTGCTTTCAAGCTCCTTTAGATTTTTGGCCAAATCCATTTCTTGGAGCTGGAAGACTGGGGTCTGTTTCCTTGTTAGGTGTTGACTGGGGGGTCACGAGGTTTCCAGAGGCTGTCCTCAGGTTCTTGCCACATGGCCCCTTCCATAGGCAGCCCACAGCATGAGTGCTGTTTGTTTTGTCAAGGCCAGCAGGAGAATCTCTGTTACTCCGAATCTCTCCCTCAGTGAAGGTCTGGATCCGATTTAATGAGCCCTCACCTGATTAGGTCAGGCCCGCCCAGGAACATCTCCCCTGTATTAACTTGCCCTGAGCACATTAGGGATCTTAATGACATTTCCAAAATCCCTCTGGCCTTTGGCACTTAACATCACATAACGAAGAGATCAAGCAGCCCATTATATTCACAGGACGTCCATACCAACTGGCAAGAATCGTAGAGATTATCTTGAAAACTCTGCCTACCAAGCATGCAACTCTTGATCTCAGGGGTCAAGAGTTCAAGCCCCACGTTGGATGTAGAGATTCCTTAAATAAATACCAGAAGTTCACATCCCTACCAAATGAAAAATATATTCATTTCTTCTCAAGGTTCCCAGGTGTGTCTTAGAAGGATGCCCCTCTCTCCGAAAGTTGTATTTGTGATATCCCCCCAAGATTGATCTCCAAATTCTTTTAAGATGTCATTTTCACCATCAATGGTGTGTTGTTTTTCTCTTCAGCTATTCCTTGTATGATGGCAGATGGAAACTAAAACGTGGCTTCATGACATTGTCTGGGATGCACAGATACTCTTGGATGAACCGAAATCTTTTACACGGCAAGTTTGCAAAAATTAAGGGCACGTAAAAGTAATAATCCTCCCTGGAGGTCGAATAAACACCAGAACCAGGAAAAAGACCCATCCAAACCAAGTTCTCAAATACTTCAAAAAAGAGTAAATGCTACAGTCTTAGAATATTACAGGATTCTAACAAATTCTAATAAAATTATAATATTTTAAGCATATCACGGAAAGGAAAAGTTGTGATTTGTGGAAGGATGTTCTTTAGAACATCAGACACTTCATAACTGAGATAATCTGAGAAGGAAATGCATGATTAAAATCTCCTGGACTGGAAACAGCAAAATCTTTGATATCGGGAAAGTCTACAAGCGGCTTGAATTCAGAGACGCGCCCCACACTGCCCTGAAGCTCATCCAGACTCGGGACTGGTGTGATCTGTGTCTGTTCTCCACCCACAAAGACGAAGCCCAGCCTGTCACAAGGCTGGTTACTGTTCTTCTGCTTTCGGTAAGTGGAAAAGCCTTGGGGGCGGTAGAGGGGGCTGTTGCCCCATGGAAGATGAATGCCCTTGGAGCCCGGCAGGTCTGCCTTCCTGTTGCAACGAAAACACAAAAAGGGAAAAAGCAAAGCAGGACAGTGAGCAAAGGAGGGAGACGGTTATTCTCGGTGACTTGATGAGCGCCTTCTGGGACGCTGGACGTGGGGATGGCGCGGTGGGTCTGCTCAGCGGAAGGCAGACCCTGTGTATAAATCTTAAAGATGCGAGAAGTTCAAGTCAGCAACCTGATTAATCTCCCCTGGGGGCTGTACGGGCACCTTTGGGTTCATTCATTAGCTGCAAGGGTAAAGCCAGACATGTGCTCTTAGGGGACACAAAGAGCACAGACAGGAGAGGAGGAAAGTGTAGGTGGGTCCACCTTCCAGAAGGAGCTGTGAAAAACAAAAGTGCATGGTGGTCCCATCGGCAAAGGCAAATCAGGGTCACCTGGCAAACCCATTTGTCATCTTCCTATTCGTGTTTTGATTGATTTAAATCTTCTGCATGCTGTGCACCTCGTGTTTGCAGATCAGAGTCTAGAATGTGTGCACCTGTGCGTCAAAATCAAGCCGTCCTATCCCCCACTCTATGGGGAAAGCCGCGTGCTTGGCATCAGCCCCTGGATAGGAGATAATTCTTCTTGCCAAGTGCTCGAAACTCCATGGCCAGCTATGTGGTCTCAGGCAAGCGGGTGGATGTGTGGATACACTTTTTGGCTTTGGTTTTGGGTTTTTTTCTCAGCCTGTGTTTTCATTGATGATTCTCATCCTTCCATTTGATGAGACATTCTGTTGGTGTTTGAGTATTCTCTTTCCCCCTCCCCACAGTTTTACTGAGGTATAATCGATACACCACAAAAACGTGCAAGTGTGTGATACACGAAATTTAATGAGTTCAGACAGATGTCTAAACCCGTGACACCATCACCACTATCAAGATAATAAACGTATTTTTATTTTTTGTGTGTGTTTTTGCTTGGATCCCCCTTTTTTGGTGGTGAGGTCAGTTAATAGGAGATGCACCAACATGACACAGTTTTTAAGTGCACAAAATGCTGCCCGATTCCATGTACAGGAGGTAGGTAAAATGGCCAAATTTATAGAAGCAAAATAACAACAACAACAACAGCAACAAAACCCACAAAAAAAACAACCCCAGAATGGCAGTTGCCAGGAAGTGGGGAGTTGATGATCAGTGGGCGTAGAGTTTCAGTCATAAAAGATGAGTAAGTTCTAGAGATCTGCAGTAGAGCCTCATGCCCGGAGTTAGCAATGTGATTTTGTGCACTTTTGGGCAACTCTTAATAAGCGTCTGATTCTTGCTTTTGACCCAGCAAGTGATCGTAGCAGAGGGAGGCAAAAATCCCTCGGCATGCCTTCCAGCGACTCAAGATGCCATGCAGATGCTTTGAACATTAACAGGACAGGGGTGTGAAGCCTTCACCTTTTATGATAATGGTTTTATTTCTTTTGAATGAAAAGGAGCACATTTCACTATACTTCACCTGTACTTTTGTCCCTCGGTAGCTGGAAATTCAGAATCCCCCTGATTTTTCTCATGTGGTATACAGGAGCTAGGACATTTCTTTTTTTCTTTTTTTCTCCCCTCCTTTGTGTCTGTCTTTGATATTCGACCCGGGTAGGTTTGAAACTCAAAACTTTTCCTTTGTTTTCGTATGAGGCATTCAGCTTCCTTGGGACCACTTCCTGACCTCAGAGGTGGAGAGAGCCACTGGGTGCATTGATAGGATCCTGTCATTTCAAACAAAATCGCATTCACTTTGGTGGAGAGCCGGAGGCCTGGGTGCTGTAAAATTGTGTCGTGTGGCATGAAAGAAATAGGACGAGACATTCCAGGTGCGATGATGTGTCCCGTTGGTCTACTTTGGAGAGCCAGGAACTTAGAGCAAAAGCATAATCATGGGGGGAAATGAGGATTTGAGGTGCTCCAGACAAGCATGCAGATGGGACCCATGTCTTTAATGGGTAGTTCTGCCGTGTTATGTAGACTCATACGGGACAAAACTATGTTCCTCTAGAACAGAGGAATCGAAGCAAGGCCAGGTGGAAGGAAATTTGCATAAGAAGACTCTTCCCATGTGTTCTCCTTTCTGACACCGTATGTCTGAGAAGCTTGTGCATGATACCTGATAACGTGTGCATGGGTAACTGGTAACTTGTACCCCATTCTCCCTTCTTATGCTGAAGAATTATGAGTGGGGGCACTTAAAATTGAACTGAAGGGTCTGATAGAGCGTTTTGAAGATTTTCATCACCTTACGTGGGGTGATGTCCAGCTCCATCATTATTGGTGGGCTGGACCACAGCTCTGTGGGAAGCTTTGTGAGCCCAAACGTTATTTCGATCTGTGATAATTAAATGTTAAGGATATTTGGAATCACTTTGCATGGCCTTTTTATATTTTTCTACAAACAGGTTATTCTGTTCATCTCCTTGCAGTGCTGCCAACCATTAGTTACTATATTCATAGAATTAGGATTTCCTTATTTTATTTTTGTCCTTTTTACTATTACTAGTTTTTTTATTTTTAATTTAAATTCAGTTAGCATGTATTATTTGCTTCAGGGGTACAAGTCTGTGATTCATCAGTCTTACACAATTCACAGCGCTCACCATAGCACGTACCCTCCCCAGTGTCCATCACCCAGCCACCCCATCCCTCCCACCCCCCACCACTCCAGCAACCCTCAGTTTGTTTCCTGAGATTAAGAGTCTCTTATGGTTTGTGTCCCTCTCTGGTTTCGTCTTCTTTCATTTTTCCCTCCCTTCCCCTATGATCCTCTGCCTTGTTTCTCAAATTCCTCATATCGGTGAGATCATATGACACTTATCTTTCTCTGATTGACTTATTTTGCTCAGCATAATACCCTCTAGTTCCATCCACATCATTGGAAATATAACCATACTATTCTAATGCACATATATTATCATATGGGTAAAAATAGAGATATTGCATCATACATATAGGTATCATATATAATTATATATTACATATTATTATTATTATTATTTTTTAAAGATTTTATTTATTTATTTGAGAGAGACAGAGAGAGAGAACAAGCAGGGGTTGCTGCAGGCAGACAGGGAGAGTGAGAAGCAGGATCCCCGCTGAGCAGGGAGCCCGATGCGGGACTCGATCCCAAGACCCCGGGATCATGACCTGAACCGAAGGCAGATGCTTAACCGACTGAGCCACCCAGGCCCCACATATTACATATTATAATATACTTTATGAAAACATATTTGTAGTTTTATATGTTCATATTAATAAAACATTTGCTATTTATATATAGTATAACCATATGAATATAATGTGCATGTTTTGTATATAAAAATACAGACACAGCATAGTGCATATAGATATCACATATATAATTATATATTACAGAGCCGGAGCACATCATCCCCTACGGCTGCAGAGGTCGGTCGCTCATGTTCCACCGTTCCGGTCCATGCCGCCCTTTGCTGTTGCGGCCACCGCGGGACCATGGCCGCGCTCGTGGTGCTCCTGTCCTTGTTGGCGGCGGGTGTTTTGGGGAACTAGTTTAGTATATTAAGATCACTAGGGTCTGTTGTTTTCCGAGATGGAAATTGGCCTATACTAGGAGAGCGAACTCCAGACGTGGCTGCATTGTCCATGTGCTTCTCTGTTAAAGAAGACCTTTCTTGGCCAGGACTTGCGGTAGGTAACCTGTTCCATCGTCCTCGGGCTACCGTTATGGTGATTTCGTACCCTTTGGAGAATGCAGTTCCTTTTAGTCTTGACAACGTTGCAAATTCCATTCACTCCTTATTTTCTGAAGAAACTCCTGTAGTTTTGCAGTTGGCTCCCAGGGAGGAGAGAGTGTATATGGTGGGGAAGGGGAACTCGGTTTTTGAAGATCTCTCCGTAACGTTACGACAGATCCACAATCGCCTGTTCCAGGAAAACTCTGTCCTCAATTCACTTCCCCCCAATTCTCTGAGTAGGAACAATGAAGTTGATCTGCTCTTTCTTTCTGAATTGCAAGTGCTACATGATGTTTCAAGTTTGTTGTCTCGACATAAGCATCTAGCCGAGGATCATTCTTCTGATTTATATTCTCTGGAGATGGCAGGTTTGGATGAAATTGGGAAACATTATGGGAAAGATTCTCAACAATTCAGAGATGCTTCCAAGATCCTTGTTGATGCTCTGCAAAAGTTCGCAGATGACATGTACAACTTTTATGGCGGGAACGCAACGGTAGAGTTAGTGACCGTCCGATCATTTGACACCTCTCTCGTCAGGAAGACAAGGACTATTCTTGAGGCAAAACAAGCAAAGAACCCATCAAGCCCCTATAACCTCGCATATAAGTATAACCTTGAGTATCCAGTGGTTTTCAACATGGTACTTTGGATAATGATCGCCTTGGCCTTGGCCGTGATTATCACCTCTTACAATATCTGGGACATGGATCCTGGATATGACAGCATTATTTATAGGATGATAAACCAGAAGGTTTGAATGGATTGAACTCTCCTCATGCCAAACTTAGAAAAGGGGTTTGGAAATTGGCTGTTTTGTTAAATCTTTTAGTGTAGTTTAAAAGTAGATGGTATACTTTAAATTTATAAAAAAGAAAAAAAAAAGGAATTTTGTTCTCCGTGTGCCTGTGATGTTCTTTTAGAGTGAATTATAGTATTGATGTGAATTGATTTGTGTGCTATAGATTCCATAATATGCTCAAATATGATATAACCATTTAATATAATTTCATTCCATTTAACATTTGGAAATGTGCACTGAAATAAATGTAAAACATTTACAATAACTTGTGTTCTTTATGTTGGGGAAAATGCACTGAATTTATTAGACAAACTTAGGAGTGCTTAACTTCCTTACACAGGACAGGTGAAAATGACATTTGGGCCGTTCTATACCATGAACCATTTGTAAATGTCTAATTTGATGTAAATATCTCTGAAACAGAAGGTATTTAACTTCAAATAGCCCTACAGTGACTGAGATTGAGAACTGCATCTGATTGACAGAGGGTGGCTGTTTTTTAACCTCTTCTGAAAGTTTGGTGATCCAGATCCTGGGGTGGATATGAAAAATACTACATAGATCTAAAAAGAAACTAGCTTTGTGGAGTTAATAGATATCTATAATTATACACCCAAAAACCAATCCTGGGGGGACATCTTGGGGCTTGACTATTTTATAGTCAACTTTCCTCCCTGCGTAAGTTACTATTCATGGTTTATGGTACAACCTCATTCTCTAGAATACTAAGTGGAAGTAGATGCTCCCTACTTTTCATGTGGAAGTGGATCAATGTCTATAAAGAGTGACAAAGTTAATACTGATTCAAAAAAATAAATAAATAATTATATATTGCATATAATAAATAATTAATACAATTTATGTAAATCACATTTGTATTTTAGTATATATTGTATGAATAATACATATTTACTATTTGTATAGTTACATATAATGAAACTACTATAATGTACATATATTATTATATGTATAAAATATAGACATGTCATACTACATACAGATATCACATATATAATTATATATTACATATTATATTTTATGAAAACATTTGTATTTTTATATATTTATATTGATAAAACATTCGCTACTTGTATATTTATATATAATGTAACTATGGATATAATGTGCATATATTATTATCATATAAAAATACAGATATTGCAGAGTACATATAGATATCACATATATAAAATTATATATTCCATGTAATACATAATTAATACAAATTATGTGAATACACTTATTTTTTAGTATACCTTTGTGTTAATAAAACATATTTACTATTTGTATATTTATATAAAATATAACCACACTACTATAAAGTGCATATATTATTATAAGTACAAAATATAAATATTTCATACTACAAACATGTATATAGTTACATATTACATACACTATAAATTATATAATTTATGTAAATATATTTGTGGTTTTATTATGTATGCATAATCATATAATTTAATTAATTAAAAATTAATATAAATTTTGTATGCATATGTGTACATGTATTATTGTATTATTATCATTATATTATTAAGTATATGCCGTATACAATTCATAGTGACAGCTCATCTTTTACACACTTTGGAATGGTGCATTTCCAGCATTTCCAGCAGGATCTTTACTGATTTCGTACTTTTTCTGATCCCAGTTGTGGACACAGTCCACAGGTTGCAATTCCATGACCATCTGATTGAGTCAAATGGCCCGCTAATGCTTCTTCTCCCTGTGTTGATTGCAGATCTATCCTCTCTTTTATATACCATGGACATTTCCCATTTTACATGGGTTCTATACATTAATGCTACTGGCAAGATATTGAAGCTTTCAAAGAATTGCTGGAGCTATGGTTTTTGCAGGTGCAAAGAGCAACATGGTGTAGAGTTAAAGCCGCACAACCATGGTGCCATTTTGGATTTCTGCCAATGGCGTACAAGGTTACCAGTTGGTCTTCAGGCTCCTATTGTCCCTTGGGAATGGAATATCCCCTTGTATCAGGGAAATCATGGAGGATAGCCGTCTGCTTGTCACTTGGAGACTTCTATTTTAATAATGGACGATGACCAACTAACACAACATTGTATGCTAATTACACCTCAATAAAAAAATAAATACAAATATAGCAACAAAACATGATGAAGGATGGCCATTACCGGTGATGAGAGGAGGACTCAGGCTCACAGGTGGGTGCAGAAGTGGGTGAGACTGCTTTGATTGGAGCTACTCTTGGTGGTAATACTCTCTTTATGTGTTGAATTTTTAATAAAAATGTACTGCATGATTTTAAAATAACTAATTGCATTTCCTTCATCCCCCAAAGCTGAACACGTTCGGCCCTGTGCCCTTCCTTCAGGAATTGGATATGTCTCAAGACAAACGGCACTGACCAGCTGCTTCTGTTCCTGCAACTGAGTGCTTTTCTCTTTACAGGTGTAGGCTGATTGTTTATTTTCCCCTATGCAAATATTTCACCATCTCTGTTATTTGTCAAAAATACAAAAGGGATCAATGGAGCATTGAGGTTTAAAAGAATGAGTGATGTAGATCTGAGGTCTAAATCTTGCGCTGCTAGCAGTGCTGGGAGGGTATTTCCATTACGAATAGTGTGAATTGGTATTCTCCATGATCCCTTGGTGTGGAGTGGATGGCCACCATTCCTTGTAACGAACTTATCGACATTACGTGCTATTCTTTCAGCAATGCAGCAAATAAGCCAGCTCTTTTTCTCATTGAATTGCATCTATTCTGAATACTTTTCTGAATTAATAGCTAATGAAGAGCCTCAGAGAAGGATGGCTCTGTAGACATTAAAGAGAGTGAGGCAGGTAATCCAAGATCAATATATGGCAACAACAAAATGACTAGTAGTCTAGAATATCTAATACATTTATACAATTTTTAATTTCTCAGAAAAGTGTAGGCACTTCTTTTTTGGGGATAAATTTTCAACATTAAAATATATATCCAAATACAGACAATTAATCTCTATATTAATTAAGAAACATGGAACCGTAGGTGCCAAGGGGTAGTTGATTAAAAGTTATTTTAATTTTGTCTTTATTAACGCTTCAATTTACAATTTGTTCCCCACAGAGTTGTTCCCTTTTAGTTTTATTAAGTTTCCTTTATAATTAATACTACTTTTCATCCCTGAGAAAGCAGGGATTAGGGAAGAGGCTGGCCTAGGTGTGAGGAGTCATCTGGGGATCAAACATTCGCTCTCAACAGTAGCACATGAATTAAAATTTGGCTGGAAAATGACACCGCATGCAATTTCATGCAAGAAAATACGTTGCAAGTCAGGTTCAGAAAGCCTGCCTTGCGTCTCAGCTCATGGGATCATGAGTACATTACTTAAAAAATTTGGAGCCTTAATCACTTATTTTCAAAATAGAAACAGTAAAGCACATCTCGTGGGTTCTTGTAAGGAGGGAGTGGGATATTTTGTGTGAACCGCCCGGCCCGTTGGGTGATTGTCAGGTGTATGGTGGGATACGGGAGGGTCCTTTGAAGGAAGCCAGCTCCTTTTGGGAGGTGACATGATCACTTCCTACTAGCTCTCTGCTCCTGAGGAATGGCTCTTAAAATTTGCCACTTTGAGTTTACTTTTGTAAATGAGGACTATGTCAAGACTTGCATCAATCCGCAAAGCATTCGGGAGACCTCACCACGTTTGTTCACTAGAGTAGCTGGCATGAGTTTGTTTAACAAATTGATGGATGGGTGTATGAGCGAGCCAGGAGGAATCTATGCACTTGTGTGTTTTTTTTTGTTTTTGTTTTTTTTCTCATTACAGCTCTAGACCCATGGTGAATAAAATGAGTTGATTTCAGGTGCTTTGTGTACTGGGCTCTGTAAGCATAAAGGAAGAAGCTGAAGGCAGTGCAAGATGACAATGTCCATGGAAGACAACACTCCTAGCACCCAGTTCTGATGCTCTGTGTTTTAGAGATGGTTGACAGAAGCTCTACACACTCAAGAATGTGTGTATCAAGGGGTTTTTCTCTAGGTTTGCCATTTTCAAGTTGTCCCGATGAGGTACTACCAAGGGTGAAGAGATGAAATGCAAACCACTCATTAAGCCAGCAACTGGGGGATGTTGGAGGGTGACAACCAACCAACTTCATTTCTTTTTATTGGGCTATTTGTCTCCTCAGCGTCATGTGAATAGGACAGGGAATTCCAGGGACTCCTTTTCCATCAACACCTGATACTATGTTTCTCTGTGTCTCTCCCCGTAGAAGACATCAGCACAAGGACAACCAATCTAAATTGTGTCTTTCAGGAACTACCGCCATGATAGTCTTCTCTCGAGGATGGAAGGTATAGAAACAGTCACAGAACAGGGAAAGCATCTTGGATTCACTTTTTTGTAAAGACCATGACTTTGGGGAGAAGGATGAGCACATAGGGAAAGGAGGTGGAAAATCTATTAAATTTACTAATTTATCTTCAGCAAATGTTTCCACTAGAGGACAGATATGGGATCCTAGAGGACACTTTGTAATGATACAGCCTTCAGACAATGGATGGTCATGAGCCCAAGAGTGGCATTTTGAGCTGTGCCTTTCAGACATTTTTGGTGGTCACCCATCGTAAGGAATATATTCCACACCCTTCCTGGTGGACAGGATTGTGTCCTTCAAATTTGTGTCCACCAGAAACTCAGAATGAGACTTTGTTGAGAAATAGGGTCTCTACAGATGCAGTTAATTAAGATGAGTTCCTACTGGATTAGGGTGGTCCAAGTCTAATGACAATGTCCTTAGTAGAGACAGAAGAGGAGAGACGCACACACAGAGGAGAAGCCATGTGAAGATGGAGAAAGAGACAGGAGGGATGTGGCCACAATTCCAGGGATGCCTGGAGCCCCAGAAGCTGGAAGAAGCGAGAAGGACCTTCCCCTGGAGCCTTAGGAGGGAGCCCAGCTCTTCCCCGCTTGGATCGCAGCAGCCCTGCCCCGCCTGGGTCTCAGCAGCCCTGCCCTGCCTGGATCTCAGTGGTCCTACCCCACCTGGATCTCAGTGGTCCTGCCCCGCCTGGATCTCAGACTTCTGGTCTCCAGAGCTGGGGGAGGATGAATTCCTGTTGTTTTAAGCAACTAATTTTGTGGCCCTTTGTTACAGCAGTGCTAAGAAACAAATAGACTAGCCTACTGCTGTCTCCTGGGCTCATGTCTTAAATAACGGTTTGTCTTAAACCCTTGTCTCCAGTGGGGCAAGGATTCTGTGGGAAACCAGAATGTGCTTCTATGGGAACCCAACCTAAGAATGGAATGCACAGAATTTTATTCTTGGTATCTTCATTACCAAAGTTCAGCGTATGTTTTCCATTCTCTTCGCTTCTAGGGTTAGCACACTCAGGAAACAGGTGGCGCCCTCTCCTCCTGATGACCTCAAAACGTAAGCTCTCTGGGATATAAGGCTGAGAAATATTCCCAGCTGCTTCTGTGGAATGGACTCCTGGGTTATCCCATGGCACAGGAGGGACGTCTTTAGACAGTTCATGTCTCAATTTTCTTTATTGAGACATGTTTCCTTCAGCATGCTTTCAGGAATATTGTGGTACCTGGAAATGGAGGATAACCATCGTTCTGCACCAGCTCCCAGGTTACTATGGGCCAACTGGAAAATTAACACTTGGGTTAAGGATGGAGGAGCCAAGTCAACCTCCAGCATCATTTAGATCTTTTAATTCCGAACAGCAAGCAGGTAGACTGCCAACGTAGAGAACGGAGCCTTGCCATGGCATACGGCCCTGCTTTCTGTGTCTGCTTACAACGGAGAAATGCAGCCGAGCAACATTTAGCTGCCGTGCTCCTGGAGTTGTTTCTGTGTTCACACGGCAACGCGGAAGAACGGTGTGATCAACATAGACTGCTTTATTCACGCACTGTCACGGCGTGTGAAGATGTTTGTCACGTCAGCCTGGTTGCTTGGAAATGAGCGAGGAATCCAGGGAGATACTGGATACTCGTTTGCAGTTGGGAAGGCTCTATCAGGAACTTGCTCCACACGTTTTGGGGTGTCCGGAGCAATTATTATTTCTACACTACAGAAGTAACGTTGGGTCCTTCTCAGAGTGTTACATCTTCGACAATGTTGATAAATCTCATTATCACTGTTGTTAATTTTGATCCTTTGGTTAAGGTGGTGTTACTATTGCAAAATTACCATTTTTCTTATTTAGCTAATAAGTATTTGTGTGAGGTAGTTCGGGATGGTGCAGATACCCCCATTCTCATCGTACAGTTGAGCACTTGTTTTAGCCTCTGTCCATGACCCTTTGCCTGCAATGGTTATTGTGATTTTTCTACTTCTGTCGTTCCTTCTACATTTTTATCGGCTGGGTTTCTACTGTAGAGAAGAGCTGCCTCTTCTCCGCCATTCACTTCTTTATTCAGTTAATTATCTATATCAGTATGGGCTCATGGGTGTTGCATTTTTCATGGGTAGCATCTATTCCCAACATTATCCACTTTTCTTGCTCCAGTTGTCCCAGATTTGGCCACTGGGAGCTCTTCCAATCTCCCAGTATGTCCTTCCTTCTCCACGCTGTTAAAAAGAAGGTAGACACCTTGATTCACCTGCTTCTATTCCTGGTGGTTATTCTAGCATTGGGAACATGGAAGTGGGCATCTCTGCAGCCATGTTCTTGGGGCCACCTGCACCCAGGAAGGCCGTCCCTGCAATGATGAATGCTTTCGACATCCTTTGAACAATTCCTCGGGTGACTGTGTTCTCTGTTTCTGTTGTTTCTGTCCTTAGCCATTCATTTTCACTACCCTCAGCCTCCCGGCCATGGGTCCCAGTCGTCTTTCTGATTTTATACATAACTGCTGGGTGAAGGTGAAGGTATGAGAGTGAGGGATCCCCGTTCTTCAAGCTCACAGGTGGGTGGCAGAATGTGTTTGGTCACTCACTCCCTTCTGCGGTAGGTTGTGTTGGATCACACCGAGGTCACTAAATGGGTGAGATGTCATCCTTCCTTTCTAGGATGACTCCAGGAGGATTCTTTCTCATTCCTGCCCTTCCTGTAATAGGAGCCGTGCAATATGAGATGCGTGATACACACCTCTAAACAACACATCGCCTAGAGAGTTGCACACTAGCACGGAAAACAGGAAGCATTTCCTCGGGTCTAGTAAGAGTATTGGCAAATGATGTAGCTTCTTAGACATGGAGTGATTTTTTGCTTCTGTAATTTCCTACATATCGCTTGCCAAGTCAGGGATAATTATATATAATGTAATGTAATGTAATGTAATGTAATATAATATAATATGATATAATATAATGTAATATAATATATAATATGCATATTATATGTTATAATTACATACAATTAATTATACCATATATCACATAACTATAATAATATTCCATAACAACTATTATAAAATCATAGCATATTATATATTACTATAATTATATATTATATTATAAATATTATAATTGTAATTATTATATAATACATAAAATATATAATATATAAACTAAAATTTTATTTATATAATTAATTTAGTAATATAATTGTGTTATATAGTTAAAATTATTATAGTAGTTTATTTACTTATAATTAGTTAAATTGTGTTATATACTTAAAATTATTATAGTAGTTTATTTACTTATAATTAGCTAAATTAATATAATTAAAATTATTATAATAGATAATTATTAATTAGGGTTGGGAACTCATTAGCTAAATCAAAACCATGGAAAAGTTCACAATTCAGTTCCTACAAGGGTTGGGAAAAAATTATTAAGATAATTAATAATTATTTATATAAAATAAGACACATCATATATTATAATGTGTATATATAACAAATAATACTTTTCATAATTATATAACAACATATTTATGACTGTTATAGTATAATTATTATAATACAATTATATTAATACATAAAATTTGTACTATGGTGCTTATAATATATGATAATATATGATATACAGTAAAATATGTTGTAACAATTGCTAATATTATACATATATATAAATTATTAGGGTTTTCCAAAGAAACAGAACTAATTGCAGATACACGTGATTATGGAGGCTGAGAAGTCCCAAGATCTGCCATCTAGAAGGTGGACTCCCAGAAAAGCTGGTGATACACTGTAGTCTGAGTCTAAAGGCCTGAGAACCAGGGGAATCGATGGTGTGAATTTCAGTCCAAAGGCAGGAGAAGATGAGATGACATGTTACAGCTCACACACAGTGAGACAGAAATAAAAGAGGCAAATTCTTGCTTCCTCTACCTTTTTTTGCTACTCATCCCCTCAACTGATTAGATGAGGCCCACCCACACCGGGGAGGGCAATTTACTTTACTCAATCTGCCCATCCAATGCTAATCTCATCCAGAAACATGCAGAAATAATTTTTAACCGGGGCATACCATGGCCCACACACAGAATTGACCATCACACACACACATGATCAGACAACCTCGAGCACTTGCTCTCAGGAAGGTATCAGGGTAACTTTTTGAGAGCAGGTTATGTTGCTTACTTAATACAGTGGGTATCCCCATCATAAGACTCCTGATTATGCGTAGACAAATCCAGAAAGGGTGGTTGAGAGCCAGGAACTCATTAGCTAAATCAAAACCATGGAAAAGTTCACAATTCAGTTCCTACAAGGGTTGGGAAAGTTTGCAGATTTGGGGACTAGAGAACCAGTATTCTGGCTCTGTTTTTGGAGTCTTCACACTTTGGTAGCTGCTACAAGGTACAAAGCACATTCATACCCACTAGTTTGTGGAAGTCCCAGCAATGGAGTGTTTTTGGCAGATCAGTATCTTCATTTTCAGGACGCTGGGGTTAAATGCCAAATGTCTATTAATTGTGGAAGCTTACACTACTCTTAAATTAGGAAGCCTGGTTTCAAGTTTGTTTTTTTTTTTTAAGATCTTATTTATGTATTTGAGAGAGAGAGCACAAGAAGGTGGGGCTACAGAGGGAGAGGGAGAAGCAGACTCCCCGCTGAGCAGGGAGCCCGATGTGGGACTCGATCCCAGGACCCTGAGATCATGACCTGAGCCGAAGGCAGACGCTTAACCGACCGAGCCATTCAGGTGCCCCACTGGTTTTCAGTATTTTTGAAGACACTCTAACAGTCTTTGTTTGAAGGGAAAATATACTTTAGAGTGAGGACAGATTTTGTTGTTTTGTTTTTTTATTTCTTATTTATTTTTTTTTCAGATTTTGTTTGTCATCAGTGGTTGGTGTGATTAATCAAGATTTTAGTATCAGATGCTCAAGGACCTGACGTAACTAAATGAGCCAGCGGTGCTCAAGGACGTAACATCTTAACATCGAAAGGGATTAGTGGTGTATGATGCTTTTTGTTTTGTTTCCACGAGAATGAAAATAAATGACAGGAGTGAATTCTCAGGAATGTGAGTATTTGGGAAACAAAATGCGTTAATGAGGCTCCACTGGTTTTTGTTTGTTTGTTTGTTTTTTATTGACAGTTCCCTGAATTAACTCTTCAAGATATGTTTGCTAGGAAGCTTTTACACTGTGCACAATACTTAAGGAATCACATTGGGGTTAGGTAGTGGAAAAAATTGAAGTACATAACAATACTCAGGTTAACGTCCTGTAAAATCTTGCAGGGAAACCATTGCCAACACAGGACTATAATTCTGAAAATAACACTCCCGTACAACATTTGTCACTGGTTGCACGTATGCTAACTCATTCACTTAAGATAACACCCCTGCACGGGGACTGGGCTGTCCATTGCCTTTACCAAGGAATAGATCATGGTGCCTCCTACTGCAGACCCGGAAATGCCATGCCTCTGATCCTCCTTGTGGAGGACCTTACTGTCCAGGATCGGTGTCAACTGCAGAGTTACATTTCCCGAGGTCCTGTCCTTCCTGCAGGCAGCAGGTGTCCTGCGATGGAATCTGCGCTAAGGATTGGCCATTTGGGCTCAACTCAGGTGGGCAGAGCTGGTGTCAGAGCTCAGGTGGGCAAGGATGTGGTGGATCTGCTTTGCAGTTTGATGTTGTCTCTGCCCATCTGTGCTTTCCTTCTCAAGCACTGATGTCTCGGAAACATCTCGTACCCCCAAATCCATGTCAGCATCCACTCCTGGAGAAGCCCACCTGCGGGAATGGGTACCTGGAGAGGTTTGAGATACGGAGACCACACGGGCTTAGAAGGTGGGTCGGTTGCCACCTGCTGGGGGTGAGGTGTCCGTCAGTACCGTGGGTGGCTTATGGGCAGTGCCCGGGGCAAAGGGATGATCCACATGTGAAAAGGCTTGCTGGTGGGCGCCTGGGTGGCTCAGTTGGTTAAGCAACTGCCTTCGGCTCAGGTCATGATTCTGGAGTCCCGGGATCGAGTCCCACATCGGGCTCCCTGCTCAGCGGGGGGTCTGCTTCTCCCTCTGACCCTTCCCCTCTCATGCTCTCTGTCTCCCATTCTCTCTCTCAGATAAATAAATAAAATCTTTAAAAAAAAAAAAAAAAAAAAAAAAAAAAGAAAAGGCTTGCTGGTGGTGAGTCCTGATGGTGTGCGGGCAGAAGGGGGTGCTACACAGCAGAGATCCACGTGGTGTTTAGGGGAGGAAATAGTAGCTATGGAGGAACGGCCTCTCGGGGATGTTGCTGAGTAGCCTTGTTCCCTCACCACGAGGAATCAACGAGAGCACACCCCACCAGCTGGAGGCCAAATCTGAAAGTCAGAGATGCCGTGTGTTGGCCAGCTCTATGAGAAGGCAGAGAAGGCCAATTGGCCTTCTCTATGAGAAGGCAGAGAAGCCAGGAACAATCGCAGGACCAGGCGTCCAACTGGTCGACCGTCAAAGAGAGTCAGATGCTCAGTTAAGGTCACAGCTGTAAAACCAGGTCCAGAGTGCTGGTTGCAAAAATCTGGGACCCTGACCCGTGAGCCAGAGGCATTGGGGAGTAGCTGGGGGTAGGCTCTGGGCAATTTGAGACTGGTTGTCTTCCCATTGTGCAAGTCTGGGCACTTAACACCAGGATACATTTCCTCAAAGCCAAGTAAGGAAAGGGGTAGGGTGGGGCGGCTGAACTACATTTTGCAAGATGGGCTTTGGTGATGACTTGTTTTTTAAGAACTGCCCTCGCATGGCTTACAGTTCCAGTTTCAAGAGATAATTGGAAGGAGGGGGGGCTCCTGGGTGGCTCCGTCAGTTAAGCATCTGCCTTCGGCTCAGGTCATGATCCCAGGGTCCTGGGATTGAGCTCCGACTCTGGGCTCCTTGCTCAGCAGGGAACCCTGTTTCTCCATCTCCTTCCGCAGCTCCCCCTGCTTATGCTCTGTCTCTCTCTGTCAAATAAGTAAGTAAAATCTTAAAAAAAAAAGAGAGAGATAATTGCAGGAGGCATAGTTTGATTTTGACACACATCTCCATCTAGATAAGATGCTGTAACTACCCTAAATGATCATTTAGTGATGTAAATACACCCTGCGATCAAGTGACAGTTTATTATATATCAGACCGATGGAAATTGGGGATCACGGCTTGTGGAACTCATGATCTGGTTTGTGGAATATCCCAGAAGAAGAAGAAGGCCCTGCCCAGTGTTCCAATATGGGCTCCTATTGGTTGACATGGAGGAGACATGGAGGAGGGTATGGAGGACATACCCTGCTGCCTGTTGTGTGTGTTGGCGAGGTTTGTAGGATGGCAAATGCACCTGCCTCCTTCCAGGAGCCTGTGAGGCACCGAAGATGATGGGTGGACATGTATTTCTCAGACCTGGGGAGAAAGGCTCAGCTGACCCCTGTGGCTGTAGCAGGTGTTTCTCCCAAGACTGATTGCACACGGCATCAATGGGGGGAGGCACAAGGAAAGAGGATGGTTCCTTCACGACGACTTTGGTCATGTCATTCGTTATGTCTGTTATGTAGATGTGGGATTCCATTTTTTTACCCCCAACTAAGCGATGGGAGAGGTGCATTCCCTCCATCGATCACCCTTCCTGTTCATCCTGTTCTTCTTCTAGGAGGAATTTGTCTTAAACCTTTATTCTCCATTATCCATACTGTTTGCTGGGTTATTGATGGCCGCCGAGACCATTAGGCACAAATGACATCTATCGGGGCCTGTCACATACATTGGGCTGTTTTTCTGCCTCGCTTGTTCTGTGAGGCACTTCTCCGTAGATTAATGGATCCAAACCCTCATTTCAATTATTTTTATTATGCCTGGCTACTGCTTTCTCCTATTAAAAATGAGAGTGTACAGTTCATTTAAGGATTCAATATTCCTGTTAAGCAGTAATTCACGTTGCTTTCTCCATTACCACGCCACCAACTCTTGGGATTTGTTTGATTTATGGAAGCAGTTGCTGCTGGAAGTTTGCCTTTGTCCACTGAACACTGCATCCCGGGAACTTTCCCTCGAAATGCTTAATAATTACGAATGAAGTTCTCTACAGTTTTGTTCAGGTCCGTGCACTGTGATTATCAGAGGGAACTTGAGACAGAACTGTAAATGTTAATGCATTTCCAGAGGAAGGGGTAATGTTTTGCTTGCCCTAGTACCAATAGGAGTGAATTCTGTGTGTGCAAATAATGGAAAACCTATAGAAATAGCCTCTAGTCACTGACATTGCTTCTATGTATTTGGACAGTCGGTTGAGATCTGTTTTTCTGATAATTTGGGGATGTTTTTACTCCCCATACCTCGTTGGAAATTTTTGAACCATGGAGTGTCATTCCCCAAATATTCATGGAGTCATGCATAGGAGAGTCACATTGGGTGTGTATTGGTTTCCTAAGCTATGTAACAAATTGTCATAAACGTAGCATCTTTTTAAAAGATTTTATTTATTTGAGAGAGAGAGAGGGAAAACACAGAGGGAGAGTGAGAGGGAAAAGCAGATGCCCCACTGAGCAGGGAGCCCGATGCGGGGCTCGATCCCAGGACCCTGAGATCATGACCTGAGCCGAAGGCAGACGCTTCACCGACAGAGCCACCCAAGCTCCACACAGATGTAGCATCTTAAAGCAACTTCCATGTATTGGGCTCAGAGTCCTGTGGGTCAGAAGTCCAGCAGGGCTTGGCTAGGGTCCCCTGCTCATGGTTTCACAAGGTTGAAATCAAGGCGTTGGCTAGACTGAGTTCTTACCCAGAGGCTCTGGGGAAATGCACTTGCCTCCAAGCTCATCCTTACTGTTGGCAGAACGGAATTTCTTACAGTTGTAGGATTCAGCTCCCTATTTTTTGCTTTCTGACTATCATCTGGGAACCTCCCACAGCTTCTAGAGGAGGTCCATATTTCTTCTCATGCAATCTCCTCCACATTCAAGCCAGCACATCGAATACTGGTCATCCTTCAGGTGTCTGGCATCCTTCAGGTGTCTGGCTTTCTCTTCCGCCAACAGCCAGAGAAAACTCCCTGCCCTTAATGGCTCATGTGGTTGGGTTAGTGCTACTTCATAATGTCTCCATCTTAGTCAACAGATTTGGGACTTTGATTATATCCGCAAAATCCCTTCAGAGTGGACCCTGGATAAGTTTTTGCTTGAGTACCTTGTGGAAGTTGTGCATATACTAGGGGAGGGCCATCTGAGGATCTGTCTTACCTAATGTCACATTCTTGGGCCTCCCCAAGTGGAATTATCCAATAATCGAAGGGCTTGCCGAGTCCCAAGGTTTAGTTGTGTTGTTTCCAGGTATCTAGTGAAAGCAGAAAAGGAGAGAATCCGTTGTTCATTGCTGCAGATGCTTAGTAACTGGACTGTGGATTTGACCATAACTATAGAGCTGCAGAAAGTTTAAGTTTAAACAAGAAAAAAACATGTCCCAGGATGATGCATATCTGCTCCTCTCCATCACGTGAAAGAACTTGGCTTAACTGTATAAAATAATCCTTGGGCTACAAGAAGTCGTGACCTATACAACATAAGTAGCGTTTCTTTGTTAATAAACATTTTGTTACTATATTTCATTATTTTTAATTAATAAGATTTAATACCATCATTTATTTTATTTTGCTTTTTATTTCTTTAATTTAAATTCAATTAATTAACATATAATGTATTATTAGTTTCAGAGGTAGAGGTCAGTGATTCATCAGTCTTATATAACACCCAGTGTTCATTACATCACATGCCCTCCTTAATATCCATCACCCAGTTACCCCATATTTATTTTATCTTATTAATAAAAATTTTGTGGCTAGATCATGGCAATCTTCTAAATTAACTTACTCCCTTGAGCTGTCCAGTTTCTTCTTGCATCCATTCAAAGACAGAGAAATTTGGAGTGGCAGCAACATGACTGAGCTCATTTGGAACTCAAAATATGCTTCAGGAGTCTTATTTCTATGCTCTAAGATTTGGATGGATGGAAGTGCTCCATGGTAAATTACTATGATAGATAATCTATTACTAACTATCCTTTTAAGCACATGAATTATACATCGGGAACATACCCTCCCCGTGTCCATTATCATGGTTCATTAGTAGAATTCCATTCTCTAACAGAAATGCAATCATTCTCATTTCACAAAGGAGGAAGTAACAGTCCAGAGAGAGCCAGGTTTATCTGGCTTCCTCATTCTAAATTCTTCCCCAATAAGAGAACTCTCACTGCAATAAAAATGTACCAAAATATATTTAAAAATGAAAAATTACCTCTCTCCAATGGGAATGCGGATTCTGAGTTAGGGTTTCTCAACATCAGCACTACTGATATTTTAGGGCAGATCACTCTTTCTTGTGTGAGACTATAGGGTGCATTGTTGGATGCTTACCAGCATCCTTGGTCTCTTTTTGTAGATGCCACCACCAAATCCCAATTCTTTTGTCTTGGTGACAATATTTTTTTTTTATTTAAAGTTACATTAAAAAAAAAATTACATTTAATCCAACCCCTCAACTGTGACAACCAAAAATGTCTCTGGATATTGCCAAATGTCATGTGGGGAGTTAGATCATCCCTGTTGAAAACCACTGCTCTGGATCATCGATCTAAATCTTGGAATTCTTTGAAAAGTTGCTCTTTGCAATACCTACATACCTCCCAAGAGCAAGACGAGGGGCTCTCAAAACACCAGATCAATATGGCATCCAAGCTAAGGAGTCATCCAAAAAAAAAAAATCACACAAAGATAAAGACCCAGCAAATCTCTTCTGATGACACCCATGGACCTCTTTAGAGATTAGAAACATCTCTAATTTTGTAACAGCCTCCAGCACTGATACATCTCAGGCCTTCCGAGGACAGCGTCTCTGCTTCACACAGGTGCTGTGTCCTAGGGGTCCTCAATTTCTCCAGGAAAATGGCCTCACCATTGGGGGAATCCCCCAAAATTCCACAAATGACATGTTTTGTCTCATTAAAAGGCTACAAGGAGATACCTGATGTTGGAAACCCATGCTAGATGACCACGTCCTTCCCCCGAAAGATGTAAGCATCTTTAATTAACTCATTAATTTAATCAACAATTATTTTATGTATTATGATATAATATGATTTAATTAATATTTAATACTTAATGTTTCATATTTGATGAATTAACATATTAATTAAATTATTAATTAAATAGAAGAAAAGATATCAAACACTGCTAAATAGGGCTTTGAAATCAACCATAGGTACCATTCCCAGTGAGGCAGGGTCCTTAATTCTACAGGAGGTTTGAGCTTCACACAATCATTCCTTGCTTCTGCTACTTACCTGGCTGGTGAGCTCTGGAGGGCAGAGAGCCCATGGGATAGGCGGGTGTCACACCTGGGCAGGGTGCCCCGTATGTGGCCCATTGAAGGAAGTGATAACACTGTGGACCTCACAGAGATGACAAAGAAATCCTTTCGATTTCTGCACTGTGCCGAGTCCTTCCTTATTTCTTTGGGCTATGTTTAATTCCATCTTCTTTGAGATCCTGTTTATCCTTATCCACGATGCATGTCTGAAATCATTTGGAGAGGCCCAAAGTTTCTTGTGGAATTTGGCCACACGTTCGAGAGACTGCAAGTCTCTTACAAACAAGTCCTTTGCCATGAAAATATTTCCACAGTGTCAATGAATACGCAGAGGGCGTTGTAATTAATAATCCATTAGAGGGCAATCGTGGGACACAGCTGGAGGTCTGAAGCAGGACAGGAGCTGCTATTTATTTTGAATGTAATATGTTGACGGCGTCTCCCTGTTTCTTGGTAAATTATGCTTGAAACAGGATTGCAAATATTCTGTTACTGATGAAGGACTGTGGAAGCCATAAATTTCCAGGAGGTTTGGCTAATCTTATTTTGGCTTCTTGAAATATTTTTTTGCGGGGTTGAGTGATGGAGGGTATTATATTTTGCAGCCATGTTGCCCTAGATTTAGGTTTTTGGTGAGCCATAAAAATAGAGGAAATTATTATTGTATCATGCAGACATTCCCCTCAATTCATTCAACCATCTACCAATGAAATGTCCTTGAGTTGCGGCATGAAAGCTTATCACTATCAGTGACAACAGTTGAAGGGAAGTCTGAAAAATTGGCTAATAAAAATCATACAAAACAGATAAAATCTGTTTTCTCTTCGGTTGGTCCTTCTTTCTTTCCTTCCTTCCTTCCTTCCTTCCTTTCTTCCTTCCTTCCTTCCTTCCTTCCTTCCTTCCTTCCTTCCATCTTTCCATTCTCCATTTTGTCTTTCCAACATCCACTATATGTTTGACCAGTGCTTGGCACCAGGGACAAGATGACATGAATAAAACCATTTTTAGCATTCTCAAAAACACACAAATGCATTCTGAGAATACAGGTATAGATAGGACCTTTATTTTAGTAGCCTAACTTTACTATTAATTAATCCAGTTTATTGTATTTCATTTGAAAATTTGATTTAAAAAATATGCTGAATATCATCATCCTGATTGGAAAAAAAAAAGTGCCCTCAAAATGGACAAATGGCTTTAGCATCAAATTAATTCCTACTCATCAACTTCATCTATGTTCTTATCAAATTAATCTACACTCTCTGTGTAAGGGGGTCCGACAATTTGTGTTATCATTTAATTCAGATTTCTTCATCTTGCCTATGAGGATATTATCAGAAACTTCGACAAATACGTGAAACAAATCTATACACCTAATGCCTTTATCCATAATGTATGACTTGTCCATTGAAAATTTAGTTGGTACCTACTGAGGTATAGGACAATTATTATCTAACCACTTCAAGTCAATGGTTCACCCTAAACTATTCCACTGGGATCAAAACCACGAAATAGTAGGAATACAAATGAGTATATTTGATTTTGTCTCCCCAGATATTTTGAAGTTTAAAGGGTGAACTTGTGATTTTATAAAATTTTACACTATCTCTGAAAAAGTCCTTCCTACATTAGTTCATTGAGCCATTAAAAAAAATCAGTAATGAATCACTGAATTTTACCCCTGACATGAATATTACACTATATGTTAACTAAACTGAATTTAAATTAAAAAATATTTAAAAATTGGTAACATCTTAGTGCTTTATCAAATTGTATGGGTATTTTTGTGAATAGTTAATTTCACTGCACAGGTGGAATAAAGTAGAGACTGTTGTCCTTGGGATGCCTTTCTGGGTTGGAGATTCATTGATCAGTAGGCATTCTGTGTGGTTTCCTATATGTACATTGCTGCACAATTAAGACAGAAACTCTTGGGTGAGTTTAAAGTGGTCCTTTGGCACTTATACTCCAAGTTCATCTTGAACATTTACCTAGGGTTCAAGGTCAAAAGATGACCTCATTGGCCTCCAGTGGCTTCCATGTATCAGGAGCTCCTGGGCGTCTGAGCAGTGGTTGGAGTTGAAGTTAAGGGTGGGCAGATGGTCCATGATGGGAGCTTCATGGAGTTTTTCAGAACACACACGGGAGCCAGGAGGTGGGATGGGGGTAAGCTGGGTATCTACATAGCCACTGATGGACTGGGAGTCACTGCATCGACCTTCCCGTAGTTGGAGATTTCTTCCCTGCAGAATGCAACATGAACAATGGGGCTTCAAATGTGATACACAGTCAAGTCATGCCCCGAACTAACTGGGTGGGTTCTGGGTAACGTAGCAGATAATTTGGGCAAGTTGGATTGTTTGATCCTGATACCTTTTTTTGGGCTGATGGAAAGCTGGAAGGGTCAACTTGGCTTTGCTGTCTATGTGGCTTTTAGCTTCTGGGATCTCCCTCTGCACTCTGGGCCAGCCACCCATCCTAAGGACTTCCTCCTGTATCTTGTCAAATTTTAGCTCTGCTGGGGGGTTGCCCAGTAAGCAATGATGGTATTTGGTTGGGCTGAGCCTCTTTCACGGTTGTGTGAACCCCAAATACACCTGTCCCCTTCCCTCAGCTTTCACTGTGATGTTGGCTTCCTTCTTGCCTTTGGGGCTTAACAGATCCTTCCTTTCGTTGAGTTCATATCCCATCTGAGTCAGGAATTTCTTTCTGTGCACCGCATTTGGGCATTTCCTTCAACTTCTCTCATTCTATTTTCTCTTCAAGCTTGGCTACTGCCCGGTCTTTTATTTAAAAAAATAAAAATTGCAACTTTCATTCATCGAGGGTTACTATCAAATTGCAATATAGAAACACACAGAAAGGCTAATAAATGTATTATCTTTATTATGTATATGGTATATAGGAAATATATAGGATATATTTAGGATTACACATGATAGGATACATATATGATATAGGAGATATATATATATATATGTATGTATGTATGTATATATATATGACATGACATCGTATATACATATCCTAAATATCTATGCATAGAGAAGTAAGTATAACGGACATCCTTACAGTTACCTGTCACTAGCTATAATGATGCATCTTAAAATTTTGCTCTGTTTTCATGATTTTTATTTTTATTTTATTTTTTAAGATTTTATTTATTTATTTGAGAGAGAGAGAGAAATAGTGACAGAGAGCATGAGTGGGGAGGAGAGGGAGAAGCAGGGTCCCTGCTGAGCAGGAAGCCGAATCAGGGCTCTATCCCAGGACCCTGGGATCATGATCTGAGCCCAAGGCAGACACTTAACCAACTGAGCCACCCAGGAACCCCATGAGTTTTTTAAAAAAGGCATAAAATGTTAAAGAACCAAGAGCTCTGTGCACATATTTCTGGTACTTCATCTCAATTCCATCCTTTTTCAGAAGGACGGTGTTGATGTTTACCATTCTCAGATTTTAAATATTTACTTACAAACGGATGCATTCATAAACAACAATGGATTTAATTTTTTTCATGTGGTAAGCTTTATACCAGTTGCATCCCAGCACCCGTAGCATTTAATAATTGGGGTGCTTTTTGTACTCAAATTTATAATTTGATGTTTATGCATATGCCTCTCCTGTTACTGCTTTCTGGCATGCTGTTGCATTAATGCTTCCTCATTATTTTATCCCTCATTTGGATGAACATTTATGGTTTTGTTGTTGTTGCTCTCTTCCAGTTTGGTCATGACAAATATAAAGATGTAATTAATGTAAGGATCGAGACAAGGTCATCCTGGATCAGGGTGGCTCTAAATCCAATGACAGGTGTCCTTGTAAAGGACAGAAGAAGAGACACGGATGAAGAGGAGAAGCCACGTGAAGACAGAGGCAGAGATGGGAGGGACGCGGCCACAAGCCCAGGGACACCTGGAGCCCCAGAAGATGGAAGAGGCAGGAAGGACCCCCCCCTGGAGCCTCTGGAGGGAGCACGGCCCTGCCCCACCTGGATCTCAGCAGCCCTGCTCCGCCTGGATCTCAGACTTCTGGTCTCCAGAGCTGGCGGAGGATGAATTGCTATGGGTTTAAGCTACCTGCTCTGTGGTGCTTTGCTCTAACCACGGGGCCCTAATCCTCGACAAGATTTATTTTTTCATCTACGTGACAGAGATAGTCTTATCTTATTTGGTACAAAGCCCTGTGGAAGGATTTGGTTAATGAATGGTTACCTGCCTTAAGCTTCTGGCAGTCATGTGAGCCTAAAAGAAGAGTTTGGAAAGCATTTGGAAATTGCATTCTGCACCTGTGAGTGTCACTCTTTCCTCCCACAGGTACATGGAAGGTTTTCACAAACTCTTGGGTATCATATTTGGGCAATCAAAATAAATCATAGATAGGGATCAACATTAATTTTCTTTGAAATCTCTGACAAAGGCAAATGTATATATTAATGTACACTTTTAATGTATATTAATTATATATAATATGTAAATTTATAAATAATATGTAATTTTAATATATTATTATCTAATATATAAATATTTAAGTAATAGATAATTTAAATTAATATATAACATATTATATATAAAGATATAAACAATACATACTTTTATAAATAATATATAATAATATATAAAATAAAATATAATTTCAATTAATATTATGTATTAATTAATATAGTCATTAGAATTTCTCTTTCTATGCATCTTTTTATGTAAATTGAGAAAGAAATTATGATTATAAACACTTAACATATAGATCAAGACTAGCGTACTCACTACCTCCTTGGATTCATTTCAGTAAATAATTTAAAAATATTATTCATTTCCTCGTAGAAAAGAGAGCAGAATGGTGGTTGCCAGGGGCTGGGGGTGGAGGAAACAGGTGACATTGGTCAAAGGGCACAAAATCCCAGTTGTAAGAGGAGTAAGTTCCAGGATCTAAGGCACAGCATTAGGGGAATATAATATGGTGGCTGTTGTTAGCAACACCGTGTGTGTATTTGAAAGCTCCTAGGAGACTAGATCTGAAATGTTCTCACCGCACACACACAAAGGAGCTTTCCGGGATGATGGAGGTGTTCACCTCATGGTGCTGATCATTTTGCAACATCTGCCTTGTGTCAAATCACCAACATTGTTCACCTTGGATGTCTCCAACGTTATATGCCAATTACAGCTCCATAAAGCTAGGAAAAAATATGCCTCCTTTCATTCTTTTGAGATTTCTGGGTTGGGAGTTCATTTTACAACGTGCGTCATGTATTTGGAGAACATTTTACAATGTTCATTTTACAATGTGCACACGTGTCATTCTATAGGTAGAATAAAAGTCAAATATCGGGGCATATGCTCCAAAGTGGGTAGTTTGTGATCCAAAGGTTTCGAGGCCACCGGTGTAGATGAACATGAAGCCCAGAGGGATGACCATCTCTCTGCTGACCATCCTGTCTCTTCTCTGGGGAGTGTGAACTCCTGCCTTCTCGGATTAAAGACAGCCCGGTTTAAATAAAGAGGGTCACAGGGCGACCCCCTCTAATATTTTTATCCTTAGGAAATTCGCTGCTCAGTTACTCGAACGGCATCCTGAAGGGCGAAGAATCAAAATGACCAGGCCTTTGAAATCATCACTCCGAGAAAGGTCAGAGCAAACAATTCTCTGTGAAAAACAATTTGCATAGCAAATGATGCATTAAATGATGATCCCAGTTTTCCGTGGCCTTAATTATAATGGGAGTAAGAATCGAGTCCACAAGTTTGGCTGGTAATGCGACTGGGAACACAGCAGAGTCATAGACTAAAACACACAAACTCGTGTAAGTGTATTTATCCCTTACACTTAAGGAAGGAACAATCCTGCTACATTCGTGTTGAGACCTATTTAAACTCACAGAATCTATAGGCTATAAATAACACCCAAGTGACATTGCATAACTCATCCAATTTTAGAAATCTCTGGCTTTGCTGTTTCCATTTTTCACGGTGTGGTCTGCAAGCCTGATGGCTTTTAAGTATTTCCACGTTTTTGGAAGAGAATCATTGAATTCGGGTTGGCAAATGGGACAGAAGTTGCTGACGGGATTTATGGATTGGTGTGTGTCTCAAACAATGTTTCCTAAACTTTTTAATTGTCGCTCTTCCAAGGAGGCATTTTTAGACATTTTTTTTTTTTTTTGGTACGATATGGATGTATGAATCCTGATTGCTATGATAAGAAATAATGTGCTTTGTACCATTTTATCTTGAGTTTCTTTACGTGGGATTTTGATCCTTGCAGTGTAGACAAATACAATCAAATGTATAAAAACTCATCGGGAAAAATGGAACAATAGGTGAGCACGAGATTTTTTTAAAATCATTTCTGTGTAAAGGAGACAGGGAGATGTAGTGGGAAAACATGGAACTTGGTTGATGTGGGTATTCATTAAAGATGAGAAGCAATTAATAAACTCTGGATGTTTTGGTAGATCATGTGCATCTCCTAGTTTGCTCATGTGCAAAATATATAGTCAGACCAAATTTATTTCGATGTTCTGATTCTGTGAAGTCCTATATTGTGACATGTAGTCATTTTACAGAGTGGTATTGTATGACATGATTCCATTATTTAACACTTGTCAAAGGCCCGTATTGCTCTGTCATATTAAAAAATGCATCAAAAAAAATAAAAATAAAAAAATGCATTGAAATAATGAAATGTAGGGATTCGACGGTATTTCAGGATTCGGGGGCTCAAATGCTTATAGATGCCAGGCAGATAATAAAGATGTCTTGAATTTAAAAAGAAACATTGATGGTCGCCACTAGGACAGGGGTTTGCTTCGTCTGACGAGCAGCCATGTCAGAAGAGGACAATGGGGAACAGAGGGACAGGTGGTCCACATCCCACACAAGGCACCCAGCTTTGCAAACCCTACTCCGTCGTGCACCGTGACTGGATTCTGGGCAAGTCTCATGCTCAAGAGTAGGCACTAGAACCTCAAGAATTGGCCTTTGTTCTTTGGGGTTACAGGGTTCCTAGGAGCAAGCGGGTGAGTCTGGAGTATTGTAGACGGCAGGACTCCGCAAGCATGGGATTATCTCAGAAAGGTGGTGAGGAGTGCAACTTTTGACAATTTCAATCAGCAGCCAGAGCAGTGGTGTTCGGGATGCGGTGTTGAGGTCATCTCTCAGGCTGAGTGGGGCGGATCATTGTGTTATTGATCCTGACCCAAGGTGGCAGGCTCTGACCCCTCCTGGGGGTAACCAGAAGGTAGGGAAGAGGCTGCATGCGGTGGGGAGAGCCTCTCTCTTGCTGTGCTTACCTATGGGCTTGCAAGCCAAACTGAGCAATCCCTCCCACCCTCCGTCTCTCTACGTCCTTTCCATCTAGCTTCGAGCGGCATCGCAGATATGGTTCTTATGTCCAGGATCGAGGATCCAGCGGAGTCCTATTACGAGCCATGATCTCCTAACTGACCTTTGGGAGGGCAGGGCAAGCCTGTGGGATGGGAAGAGGTCAGACGTGGGGCAACAGTGGGTTGTATTCTTGACGGGCGCTGGACTGAGCAAGACGAAGTCTTACCTTCCATGCCCCACATCTGGTATCCTGCAATTACCTGGAAGCAAACGCTGAATTTTCCTCCCTGCTGAGAAACAAAAGGCCAGTGTCCTGAATAAGGAAAGGGAATGAAGGGTGGGAACAGCACGTGGGGTGAGCTTTGATAGATGTATGAGACGGAACACGGTGGTTGCTCCCAAGTGAGCCTAGCCAGCTAACTCACCTGCTGGGCATGGAGAGTTTGCCTGCTATTTGCAAAGGAGGTCTCCAATCCTGTGGGGTTACCTTGTCAGGGGGCATTAAGATAGAGCAGAACTCCGGACAGGGAACAACGATAAATTATTCATCCCCATGATGGCTTTGAATGGGGAGCGGGTAATCATCCGAGCATAGGGCCTGCCTCTGCAGAAGGATGGTCCCAATCAGTGACTTTGCCAGCCCACGGTGGCCCCCCATAACTACAGGGTTGACACAATTGACTTTGGGATTGTAACTGGAGGAAGAGCCTGGGGATGTGACCCCAGGGGTGTGGGCCCCATGAGAGCGATCAGATTGCTCTACTGAGCACTGCCCAAGCCCATGGTCAAGACAATAATGTTGGGCACATGGAAACACCACTATCTCTGAGGATATGGGTCAGTCCTGGTGATCCGCTGCCTCCTGAAAACACCCCGGTTTGATTGGACATCATCCCAGAAAGAGCAGAGGAAAATACGGGATTGTTGAGGAGAAGAGGAACGAGGTGGGGCATCAATAAAAGACCTTGCTTTGATCTACGGTCATGGAGACCCCAACAGCCGCACCGTGAACTCAAGCTGGAGCGATGGCGGCTTGTGCCCGTCTCCCTGGTGACCTTGACGGGTTCCAGAGACGGCATAGCATCTTCATTCCCAGCAATGACTCCTGCCAGGGCGCCTCATTAGTCCAAACACCCGGGATGCTGGTTTGTTGTGAAGTCAATCCCGGGAAGGCACCTCTTCGCTGGCAGGGTGCAGCCTTCCTTGTAAAGATCAGTTGAGATACTGCCCTAAAAGGAGAAGAAAGCCATTTGAGTTTTGCCGGTATGGGGCACATGGGTCAGGTTTTCTGTTTTCTACGGGAGAGAGGATGCAGCCAATGTATTTTTAGGAGCTTTATAGACTATTGGGCTGCATCCTTCACACAACGTTTGGAAGCTTTTCTAAAATGGGTCAATGAAAGAAGACACAAAAAGCCACATACGGAAAATGTATAGTTAATGGGGAAAGAATCCACGTTCTTTTAAATTAATGGACCTATTTTGCAGAATTATTCTTAATAAGCCAGCTGCAAAAATGTAATGATTGCATATTATTATTTATTATATAGTATGTACTGATAAGTCAGTTTATTTTACATACCTTACTGTAATATGTACTCCAAGTATCATTATTTTAATAAGTCTATTGCACCAAATTATATTTTGCATTGTGTCATTTATTATTTTATATATAGTATCATTTGATTATTGTATATTAGTTTACTCTTACATGTTATATTATTGTATATTATAAGTGCCACCAATTTTAATAAGTTGCAGGCAATTATAGATGTATATTTTTAAGATTCTATTTATTTATGTATTTGAGAGAGAGACAGAGAGAGAGCATGAGCGGAGGGAGGAACAGAGGGAGAGGGACAAGCGGACTCCAAGCTGACCATAGAGCCTGACACAGGGTTCAATCTCATGACCCTGAGATCATGATCTGAGCTGAAAGAAGGTTTTATTTTTAAGAAATCTCTACACACAATGTGGGGCTCGAACTTACAACTCCGAGGTCAAGAGTTGCATGCTCCACCAACTAAGCCAGCCAGATGCCCCTATATTATGATATATAATATCTTATTATTATGATATCTATACGATGTATCATATTATATTAATCATTTTATCGTATTTATATATTGTATTATGTATTTATGAAACATTGTTATGTTTTGCTATTATATTACTATGTATTTTATGAATATCACTTATTCTTAATGAGTCATTTGCAAGCAATCATTAGCATATTGTTATAATATATTGTATTATATATACTGAATACTATGCATGTTCTATGTTCATTTATTCACATAATACGTATAATTGTATTATTACAGGTATCACTTATTCTTTACTATTCTATATCTTAGCATCCTATAAGATGCATCATTTACTGTAAGTATAATTACTTTCTACTAAGTCAATTGCAATGAATTACACAGTTGCTACATTAATAATTATTTAAGTATTTTGTGCTATATATTTTATGACTATATATGACATCTTGTATTATTATTATTATGAGTGCCACTTATTCTTAATAAGTCCATCGCGCACAATCTTTCCTGACCAATGTCACGTTCCCTTGCCTAATTGCGAAGCAATGTCTAGGGTCTTTGCGTGGTCTTAAATCCTGGATGCCCACTTCATCAAGTTAGTCTTTACAACACTCCTAGGAGATAAGTACCTTTCTAATCCTCATTTTAGAAGATTTCAGGAAGATTTTGGGAAGAAGAAGGCGAGGCCCAGAGAGGTCGAGTCACGCAGGTATCACAGTGTTCATGCCGTCCGATGGCCGGCAAGTGGGTCAACATTCACGGCAGAATGCCAAGATTCGCTCTCAGTTCTCTGATTTTTAAAAATTGGCTTCTGATATCAGCCAATAAGCATATGAAACGGGGATGTGATCTTTTGTCTCTATGATAATGTCAACGCCAACCGCAACGGCGCTATTACCTTTAGTTTGCGTTTCCAGAGACCGTCCTCAGGTGTGTCACGGCTTTAGCCACATAGCAATTTCTGGGAGGCAGAAAGCACCAGGATTGGTTTACTTCCTTTGTTATTTGGTAAATTAGTGAATAATAAGGTTTAGGTTACATAGTAAAGGAAATACCGTATGTCAGGGGCTTATTGATCTCATGTGGCCACTGTCTTACAGCTCTTTCCATTTTGCTATGTGTTTCTGGGTAGACATTGTACTTGTCTGTCTCGCCTCCTTGCAGGCAAGGAGAGGTAGGTATAATATAACATCCTCATCTGTTTAAGGCAGGGTGTCCTGAGCCTCGGCACTGTGGACATCTGGGGCTGGGTGGCTCTCGGAGGTGGGGTGCTGGGCACTCTAGGGAGTTGAGTAGCGTCTCTGGTCTCCACCCACCACATGCCAGGAACACCCCTCCCGCTTTGCAGTGACAACTAAAAATATCTGCAGATGTTGTTCAATGTCTTTTGGGGTAAATACTTGCCCACAGCTAAGAACTGGATGAAACTGAGTCCGTGGAAACTAAGTGGCCATATGCCTAAGATCATATGTCCAATTCATGGAAATATAGAAATAGGATCCTTTCAGATCTTGAGGGCCCCCTCGTTAGATTGTCTGCCCCACGAAGCGCCCAGTCTTCAAGGGTTCGGCCTGATAGTCATGCACTGATACTATCTTTCATTTCATTTAATTACCTTCCTGATTCTATTGCTTACAGAGTTTTGGGGACGGTCTCATGGTTTATAGCCTGCTCAAGATTCTTGTTATATCAGGTGGATATTAGGATACAAGACTCAGAAAAAGCCAAGGGTGTGGCCAGCTTGGCGGGGCAGGTGGGGGTGGGCATCATCTTGCTTTCTGCCTGTCAGCCTCTCTAGTCTTCTCCTCTGGATCCTCAAAAGCAGCAAACTCCCTTCCTGCAAAGGGCATCTCAACACGTTTCCGCCCCTCCCTCCTGCATCTCTTTCTAGAGTGAATTTTCAGTCTTGTGATAGATCCAAACACCAATGACAGTTTCTTAGGGAAGACCCTCCTCCCTGACTCCCCAGACCCAGTCAGATCCCCTTCTCTGCGTTCTTACGGCATGGCACGAATTTTCCTTCATAGCATCTTTCACCATTGGTAATCCTGTGTTTATTTCTGTGATTATATCCCCAGTCTCAACCTTCCTGTCTCAACTATAAGCTGCAAGGAGATAGAGATGGTATCTCTACTTACTCATCCTTTATCCCTAGCCACTGGGCGGTCAGTGGACATGGGCTGAATTAGTGAGTGAGGAACAAGACACAAAGGAGAATATGACATTGTCCCTACATGCAATGGTTGGATGATGGCCTCCAAAAAGATTTGTCCCTGTCATACCTGGAACTTTAGAGTGGGACCTTATTTGGAAATCATTCTTTGCAGATGTGATAAGTGAAGGCTCTGAGATGAGGTCATCTTGGATGAGGGTGGCCTAAATCCAATGACAGGTGTCCTTATAAGACACAGAAGAGAGACACAGACACAGAGGAGAAACCACATGAGGACAGAGGCAGAGACGAGAGGGACGTGGCCATGAGCCCAGGGTCACCTGGATCCCCAGAAGCTGGAAGAGGCAGGAAGGACCCTCCCCTGGAGCCTTGGGAGGGAGCATGGCCCTGGCCCACCTGGATCTCAGAAGCCCTGCCCCTCCTGGATCTCAGCCTTCTGGTCTCCAGAGCTGGAGGAGGATGAATCTTTGTTGTGTTAAACCCTTGGTTTGTGGTCATTTGTTAAGAGGAGCAATAAGAAACTCATACACTACCCAAAAGTATTTAATTTTTGAGACATAGTACATTTCTTTCTCATTCTTCTTCCCAGGACATTGCAACTTAAGGGGGGAACTGACCATCAATGCATATGGTCCTGTTGAAGGGATTAAATAAGTTGTCATTACTGAAACTATACTCCAAGGCCAGCTCTACATTTGGGCCAGTTGTTTATGACAACTCCTTCAAAATAGCATATTGCCTTTTTAATATATTGCCACCCACTTTATTCTCATTGTCTTTCTTCCAAGACTGACTTTGTTCTTCCCCCAATACTTGAGCTGCTTGAAGAAAGGGACCAAGCGACAGTGATTATCGTTTGGTCATTCATACATGCAGAGGCTACCCTCTAATGAGTCTTCAAAAAGGGGTTGTTGGATGAGTTCACGCCCATCCAATCTATAAACCCTGAGGATTTTCCCAAAGTCTTCCTCTGAGGTTATGACACCGAGATCTGCCAATCGACTTCCTTAGATTTCAACCCTGAGGGGTTCCAGTGACTAGTTTGTCTCTGGTCGCAAGGAAAGGGTGTCCCGTGAGTGAAAGGCAAGAATGCACTTACTTGTCATTCTCTTTCTCTGACTTTGATTTTAAGTGACATGTTGGAAAGTCAAAGCTCATGTCATGCCCCTCTCTCCTGCTTTTACTTTTTTAAACTATCATCTATTTTAGGAAGGCTCATTGCTAAATTTTATTACTTATTTATTTTTTTAACTTTGCCAGCAGGGGATCTTTATGAAACCTAACAGTCAAACATGTGTATCCTCAAGAAGGAGCAATGCAATAAAATGCGTCACTAATTTTGATTATCCCACTAGGATAAGCTCCCTGTAGGAGTTGTACTTTGATATTTTTAAGCAATGGAGAAGACTCTCTTTTGAGGAGCAATGAAGGCATTAAAATCATGGAAGCCATTTGGTTGATATAATAAACACTTGTAAACTGGATGGTTTTGTGATCGAGTTTCCCCAACAGCTGTTTTGAATAAGATGTTATAGGGGTTCTTGGGCATGATATTCTTCTGTGGACCAGATTAGGTCTGTGGTAGCTCAGTAGTTAAAGAATCCTAAAGTCAATTCATTATAATACAGACTTGTCTCCAAACTCTGCCTGTAGTAAGTTTTTTTTTGAGGGTTCATTGACTCTAATTCCAATCAGTTCTAATACAAGGCAACCTTGGGTGGTCATAAGCATTTTTGAGGGTTCACTGACTTCAGAGTACAGATACCATTTTGTAACTAGGATCTGGGGGGAGAGAGGTCAGTGGAAATGAATAGATGAGCTTGAATGATCTTTGAGTAATTCGTGTCATCCAAGTGATTATTCATGGAGTTGTAAGAAACTAGGAGTCATTGTTGGAAAGTTTGACTGTTTTCTGTGGAATTCAATAGATTTTAGGAGCCCCACATGCTTGGATAGTCCTTGCCGGCACAGTAAAGGGTTAACTTAGCAGGTTTGGGGTCTTCCCACCCTGCATATGCCAAGGACAGAGCTAGTCCTTGACTGGCACTTGGGAGAAAACCAATGACCCAAGATATATCCTGCCTGATATCAGTTCCTTTGCGTACCTGGGGTCTTTGACCCTATCGGATACTATAACAATGTGATTTATGTTGATCCCACCCTTTTCATTGCCTGGGGCGCTGGGCCACCCTCTATCAGTTTGATCTCTGGGGGAGCCAATTAAAGAATGAGTAACCAGTCAGTAGAATTAAGGTCACTAAAAACTGAACATCAAGGCTGAGATGAGTTCCCCTAGTTGACAACACTCTATGTATGTTGTCCCACATCCTGTCTGTTCGAGAAAAGAGAACCAGAAGATTGTGCCTGGTTTTTCCCAGATTCTTCTCTATGCACTTTGGACTCTCACTGATTTTCATCCATATCACTTCACTGCAATAGATCATGACCATAGGTATGACGGCTCTTCTGATCTCTGGGAGTCCTCCTAGCAGATAATTGAATATGAGTATCATCTTGGGGACATCTGACACAGCATGCCCTCAATGGCTCACATTATGGGGAGGGGACCCCTGGGAGGATCAAATAGCACAGAGAGAATATATAAGGTGCTGCCATTTGCTTACACCTGTTTTCTATTTCTTAATAAGTAGCAATAACAATGCTCATAGAGTCTGTTAATACATGTGAAATTCTTTGAACAGCACCACCGTGTTGTGACTTTCCCGGGGTGAAACATTCCTGAAACAGCAAATTGAGGTAGATAAAATGGAGCCAAAGCATGCAGACGACACATATACCTAGGACCCAGAATATTATGTTGCAACCAGGAGACTGGCGCGGGAGAGCCTTCAGCTGACAGGATGCAGACTCTAGCACACGTGTATGTATGCATAAATCGGGCACTTGTGCACGTTTGTACTCATTGCAAATATATGCAGTGTCCTTACCTGTCAACTGGGAAAGAACAGGTGATTTTGTGTCTCAGTGCAGAATGATATGTGTTAGGGCATGGTCAAGGGGATCTGGAACCCACATGGGAATGCTTGAGTCATCTGGGACCAGCACAGGGTGCAGATGCCAGAGGGAAGGGTATAGGATAAGAAGTCTCGGGGTCTAAGGGAGCATGGACTCTTCTGAGAAAAGACGTGTTGGGCAGGCAAGGTCTAAGTTACAGATTGGAGACTGTGAGCACCTGTAAATGCCTATAGGAGATGCTCTCCTATATCTTAACACATATGTCCCACTACAATACAGTTCAGTGGTCTGCATTATAATCAGAGACCCCCGTGCAAAACAAATCTCTCTCGAAAAAAAGCGGAAGTTAACGCAGAACTCATTTTGTAAAAGCTTTCTGAAATTGCTAAGACGCCCCTCCGTGTTTTCTAGTGTCTAAACGGCCCCACCCTCAGCTTGGTTATTCTAGCCTGTGCAACCATTTAGTTGGTTCAAAGCTGGCTGAGCTTTGAAAGGTTGGATTAACCCAGCTCACTTTGTTCTTCGGCTCAACGCTGCACTTGGCTTTGGTTCCAAAGACGCGTTTCCATTGAGAGTCTGCCTTAAAACAACAACAACAACAACAATCTCTCCAATGGATACTCCACGAAGCTGCGCCTGAAATAATACCCTTACTCTATTTGCTGACATTTCAAGCATTAAATTAATATTCTTGAAGTCGATTCATCAGGCTTCTACCTGTAATTGGGATTCTGAGCATGCAGAAGGAGCATTAGAGGGAAAGCAATCGGTCCGTGGAATAAGGCAGCTTTTCATTTTGCAGCCAATCCCGGAAAGCAAACACAATCAGGCGGCGTTCTGGGGGCCGATGGACACTGCAGTTCTCGTGAGTCAAGCAGTAAGAAAGAGAGGCTTGAAGCAAACATGGAAGAAGGCATGGCGGCCTGGGAAACCCTCCCATGGAGTTCATCCCCAATTTTTATGGCATTGACCCCAATCTGGCTTTTAATACATCTTTATTTTTAAGAGGCTTCCATGTATAGGCAAGAGGAGCTGTTTTCTGAGGGCGTGGAATCCATGCAGAGCCATGAAGGACTCAGGGAGCGTGGGTTCCCTGCCAGTGTGCGGGCTTGGAGGAGAGCTGGCCTGTTACAGAGCCGACATTTTAGATTCCTGTGGGGCTAGAGTCTTGTTATCATATTTGAGAGCGGTAATACCTCTGCTGCAGCTTTACCAACCTGTTGGCACTGAAGAGGGTCTAGAGCCCACTCAGATTTGTGGGCAACCCTCCTTCGTTGTAACGTCCCCAGCCTTGCATTTAAATTGGGACGTGCGTGCAAGGGGCGCCTGGGTGGCTCAGTCGTTAAGCATCTGCCTTTGGCTCAGGTCATGATCCTAGGGTCCTGGGAGCGAGTCCCGCATTGGGATCCCTGCTCCCCGGAGAGTCTGTGTCTCCCTCCCCCTTTGAAGCTCCCCCTGCTTGTGCTCTCTCTGCTTTTCACTCTGTCAAATGAATAAATAAAATCTTAAAAGAATAATAAATTGGGACATCCAAGACAAAGGCAGAAGAAAAGGAGCATCGTTCAGGATGACGGCAACACAAAGGAGGACTCTCCAAAAAGCTCAACAGAACCTGGTGAAAATCACAGGTGGATGGTCCTAGCCCAGACTGTTACCACAATCCAAGTGGAATTTTGCATTGGTGGGCGTGCAGATTGTCGGTAGCAGCCCCTGAGAATGTCACTTGTCTCATAATATAAGAGAAATCTGGGTAAATGACACTAATCAGGTATTAGAGAAGAACCCACTCGCTTTGGGTTGGGATGGATGGTTTTCCTTTTGGAAATATTTGTCCGAGGATTTCAGAACATCCCGATCTGTGGCGGAGCCAATCCAGTGTTAGAGCAGAACCTTGGTCCGTTGTCAAGAATGCATGCTAATGCATCTCTGGAGACAGACGCACGAAGGCATGATGTGTGCTGCACACCTCGGTTTTATGGCTTCCCATGTGCGTGTCCCGTGGAGGCTCAGAAAGCCGGGCAGGTGAGGGTAGCTCGTGCCTGCTAGATTAGAAGCTACCAGCTGCCCTGTTAGGAGTGATTGCTTTTCCTCCAGCTGTTACCCACGTGTTCCTGGGAATTTGGGGCCCTTTAAAAATGAGTTTTCAGGGGTGTGCAGATGGCTCAGTCATTAAGCGTCTGCTTTTGGCTCAGGTCATGATCCAAGGGTCCTGGGATCGAGCCCCGCCTCGGGCTCCCTGCTCAGCGGGGAGTCTGCTTCTCCCTCTGCCCTCCTCCCTGCTCGTGCTCTCTCTCTCTATCTGAAATAAATAAATAAAAATCCTTAAAAAATGAGTTTTCAAATCCTATAGCCTTTTCAGCTGTTTGAATTATTTAAATAAGAACAGAGGGCGATGTACTTAGAAACGGAAGGATCAACACCCTAATATCTACCATAAGGAGTGAGGACAAGGGATTGTACAAATGGTTTTCCAGAAGGAGAGTGGAAATTTTGGACCTAAGTTTATTTTTTTTCTCCCAATACATAAAATACTCCCAGGGAAGCTTATGGGAAAAAAAAAATTAAGTGGAACTTGAAAGTCACTGAGAAAATGTGGAAGCCAACACAAAATATGCATAATTTGGGACGTGGAGAGATGTCAAGGGAGTGAAAATCTATGTCCTCTTTGTGTAAACCTGTAGGTAAAACCCAGACAAAAGGATGGTACCTTGTGGAACAGGAAAGGGACATGTGCCAATGGGTTTCAAATATTTATTCAAATAAATACAAAAAGGTAGATTGCTTCCTCATTATTACTTGTAAGTAGGTGTGCATTCATTCCCAAGCATACAGATAAGTTATGTACACATAACAAAATTTCCAGCTCAGCAACTGGCCAAGAGGACCTTTTCTGGGGAACACGTTAGCATTTTGCAAAGTGGGGGAAGGGCTTGCACATCCGTATGTAAGAGCAAGCCTGGAGAGGGGTGCAGGGCAGGATGAAAGTGTCCGATGGCTTTCAAGGGAATGCAGCCACTTTGTGGTGACGTCATGGCTCAACCACCGTCTCCAAGTGGCTGGAAATTTAAAGACAGGGTCCAGCGTGTCTATTAACATATATGCTGTAGGGACATCTGGGTGGCTCAGTCGGTTAAGCGTCTGCCTTTGGCTCAGGTCATGATCTCTAGGTCCTGGGATGGAGCCCCATTTGGGAATCCCTGCTCAACGGGGAATCTGCTTCTCCCTCTCCCTCTGTCCCTAACCCCACTCGTGCTCTCAGTCTCTCAAATAAATAAATAAAATCTTAAAAAAAACCCACATATACTGCAGCATTACATCAGGGGAGTGATGATGATGATGAGCAAAATGTTCAAGATTACCCACTGTTGGCCTAGAAGCCCCAGTTAATGCAAATCTCCTTATTTTTTTAAAAATAAGATTTCTTTTTTTTGTGGTAAAATATCCATAACAAAAAATGTACATTTTAACCATTTTAAGCATAGAGTTCAGTGGTATTAAGTACATTCATGTTCTTGTGTAACCGTCCCCATCGACTATCCACCCCCAGGAATTTTCCATCTTCACAAACTAGAGTGTCCTCATTAAACACTAACTATCGCCTCCTTCTCCTCCCGTGCCCCTGGTGTCCTTCACTCTATATTCTGTCTCTGTGAATTGGATGGCTCTAGGGTCCTCATATAAGTAGAATTGTACAAGATCAGTTCTTTTTTTAAAATTTTGTTTATTTATTTGACAGAGAGAGACACAGAGAGAGGGGGAACACAAGCAGGGGGAGAGGCAGAGGGAGAAGCAGGCTTCCCGCTGAGCAGGGAGCCCGATGCGGGGCTCGATCCCAGGACCCTGGGATCATGACCTGAGCCGAAGGCAGATGCTTAACGACCAAGCCACCCAGGGACCCCACAAGATGAGTTATTTTTGTGATTGGCAATGTCACTGAGCATCACGTCCTCAAGGATCATCCACGTTGTAGCAGGTGTCAGAACGTCCTTCCTTTTCATTGTGTGATTGGACCTCGTTGTTCACCTGTTCATCTGTGGGTGGACACATGGGTTTCCACCTTTTGGTTGCTGTGATGAATCCTGCCGTGAGCATGTGTGAGCAAACATCTCTTCTAGCCCCTGCTTGAGACCCTTTGCAAATCTTTTGTTTGTTTGTTTGTTTTTCAGATAAGCTGCTGATAGGTCATGCTGGGAATTCTCATGAAATAGGTCATCCTGAAATTTTTTAATGGAGGATAGCCCAGCACACGGGGAAGCAGGTTCTCACATAAAACCATGCAATGAATAGATTCCAGGCTTCAAGGGATTTTTTAAAAACCCTTGTGTGTGGCCTCTGCTGGTCCCAGAGGATGGTTGTTACAAGGCATCCATAACTAGCTGTTGCATTTGAAAGCTTTATTAGGGAAGCGTTGCCCTCTGTAACTCTCCAGAGCTTTTAATTCCATCTCTTTGGGCTCCTTCGTGGCAATGGTGCATCGGGGAAGAAGCGTTTAGAAAAATAAATACCGACTCTTCCATAGAATGAAGTTATCTCTAAGCTAAGAGTTTCCCAAGTTCTTGTTTATTTAGCATGAATATGCCAGCATAGTTAGGAGTTAGGTTTTACTCCTCAAAAATAGACATAGATTACCATGTAAAATACACGATAGATAAAATGTCCATATTGCTTTGTGCCAATGATGTTGCTGCAGCAGCTTTAAGGGAGGGTCCCTCAGCTGATCTATGGCAAAATCCTAGATAGAATTCTCTTTTGTATCTCACCTTATTGCCAGTAGATAAAACACCCATACTCTCATTGTTCCAAGCGAGGCAGCCCCCATCAGTATCTATTTTTGGAGGTGCATCAAACATGGCAGCCGATGATTTGTATATGTTCACCAACATTCTCCCCTCTACCCACTTATGATGAAAATCACATTTTAGTTAGCTGTCCGGCAAGGAGAAGCTTCCAATCTGTATGCCCAGGACACATGTGTGCTGCATAGAGCTCATTGTCCGAAGACTTGGCTTTCTTGCAGCCCCAAATAATGAATGAAGAAAGATGGAGCCCAGCCGGGGTTGCATGTCTCTTACAACCCACCCACCAAAGGAGCGATGGTGAGGAATTGATGGGAAGGTCTTTGCTCTATTTTCTCATCTCTCAATTTAGTATATGTTTTGAGTAGATAAATTTTCCTGGTTTATGAAAGACATAAGCAGATTGCTCATTGGGCAATGTGAAGGCAAAACTGTTTATGAGTCCCTGAACTCAAGGACAAAGACTTGCAATAGCATTTTCTTGAGTGGCTTATCATATAAGGCATTCTTCATCTCTTTTAAGTTTCATTTTCTTGACGATCTCATGAGGTTGGAGTCATTTTCTTATTTTTGTAAATCAAATGCATTCATCCTGAAAAGAATATATTCTCCCTTTTAATGTCTCGAAATATTACATGCACGGTTGAGGTGAGTAGGTAAATAGAGTTAAAATCCCTGACCTTATCCTCATCATGATTGCCTTCTATCCAGATGTCTTTTGAAATAAGGAATGCAATCTATTTACCAATTTTTTGTGCTTGGGTAATGGGCATAGAGTTTGTTCCCATTATTTTTCTTTGGCATATTTTGGTGTACATCAATTTGTAGACCCAGACTAATGGGTAAGAATCTTGTTATATTTTTATTACTCTGAGACTCACTTAATCCACATGGATAACCATGGTGGTGATTTTACGCCTCCCCTGCCCCAAGCAGGCTCAATATTGATTTTGTGTGGATTATTGGCTGTTGAATGCATCATTGCTCGATATAATCATATGTACATTCAACACCACTTTGCTTAAGAAATTGCAGATTGGCAGAAATTATTACTGCCAGGCAGTTTTTACTGTGTGTGTGTGTGTGTGTGTGTGTGTGTAATTCAAGGGGAGAGGGTAGTCTTTCCAGTAGTTCTGAATAATGGAATTCTAAACTGGTGAAGGATCCTATTTATGCCTTGAAATAAGAAAAAAATCAATGTGTTTCTTCAACTGCATTCTTTGGGGGATAAGAATTTCCCTATATAAGTACTACTTATCAAATACTGTATTTGTTAGCTTAGGCTGACTCAAGCTCCAGTAACAAGTGTCCCCCAAACCCCCTTGTCTTAAAACAAAAATTTACTTCTTATTCCAATTCTGTCCTGGATGCTTTATTGAGATATAAATGCATGAATAGGCAAATGATAATGTTGAGGTTCTTTTGATAAAACCAAGCAGGCATTTTGTTAGTGATGTGGCATGACACTATTTGACCAAACAACCAATGGAAAGTCACTGATGTGCTTTGTAACTGGTGCTGGGGTATCCAGCTTGTAAGCCTACCTGTACTCTGGTTTCTCTGTCCCTTGCTTATTGCCGCTCCAAGTGGTGTTGAGTAGATCTCTACTAGGAAGAAACAGGTGCTCCCTGACATTTCTTTTTATCACCGCCCACCCATGAGAATAGCAAAACGATTTTATATTTATCCTCATTCTTTCCCTTTGTATTACATGACACACTTGATTGATCTCAAGCTTAGACACAGAAGGAATTCACAGAAAGTATCTTTCTTTGGCTCTAATATTCAACTAATGTGCATGAATTTGTGCTTTGATTTATTATAGGAGAACAAGTGCACACAGAGGGAGACACCTATGGACTTACATTGACAACGTGATCCGAAGACGAAGGAGGAATTTATGGTGTGTATGCTTATCGAACGATGCAGAGTCCGAAGTCTTGGGGTTATGGGTTCCATTCCCTGTGCATTTATCAACCTCAGAAACCACTCATCACTTGGTGGCCTCTGGGCTCAAAGGACTTATCCTGTGAGACAGACATCTCTAAAGCCCCCACATCAGGCAACGATTGCATGATCATTTATACAAATGCATGAGCTAAATAATGCTTGAATGATTTCAACGAGGACAGGGGTGTGGGGGGAGCTGATTTTCATAAAATGAGAGATGTGGGAACCACCAGAGCTGTTTGTTTAGAAAGAATGCAGTGCAAAGAAGTGAAATCAGCTTTTGAGACCTAAGGCAGGTATTTGAAAATAACAGAAGAAGACAAAGTCAAACATGGGAGACACATCGATGACAAACAATCTCAAAAAGCCCTATTGAATTAGCTCCCTTTCCATACAATGCTGATTTTAAATCCATGGCACTTAGAAGCACATGACAAATGTAGAAAGATGTATAGACATCTGAAAAAAACTAGCCTGTCTGTTAGATCAAAGCATTCGTGGGAGTTAAATGAGATAATACAGCCAGCTCGTACAGTGGCTTCCACTTTGAAAGCACTCAATTAAATTGTCAGATATTATGATCACCTGACAATTCGGTGGTATACACAGATCCAGCTCTTACAGGCCAGTGGGATTGGAGAACTAGTCATGGAGAAGTACATTGTTTAAAAATCAGCCATACTGCTGGTTGTTGGAGCTTTTTCTGCGACTCTGACGGATACAGAACACACCAACTACACTTTTCCTTTATGACGGGCAAATGTGCGGGTTTGCTCGCCCACATCCCCCATTTGTCCAGGGAAAACAGACCAGATTTCACTTTGCTCACAGGACATGCTTTGCTTCTCGCTGCAGACCCGTGACGCTGACTTCGGGCTCACGTTTTTATCACGATCTCCCAGTGTTCATTACCTGGTGCAACTTTCAACACCTAAAGATTTGTCACGGATTGGAAACTCAAGGCGTTGTTGGCATGACTTGGTTTTTAGTGGGTACCATGCTCTTGTACTCTGGGCCATTCCCTCCTTGTTATACCTCCAGATTCTGGGAACAACAGCCTGTAAACTTGTCCTCAGGATGAAGTTGGTGTTCCACGTTACTTGGCATCCTTGCTAACAGATTTCATGGAACTGTGTTTCTGCAGGGAGCCATCTACTTACTTGAATGTCTGCGTTCATTTCCTAGTGTTGCTATACAAAGGAACCTAAGCTGGGTGGCTTAAATAGCACACATTGATTCTCACACCTTCATTCTGCTGGCAGGAAGTTCAAGATCAAGGTGTCCACAGGGTTGGTTCCTTCCAAGATCGGTAAGGCAGGATCTGTTCCAGGCGTCTCTGCAGCTTTTGGTGGCCTCCAATGTTCCTTGGCTTTCTGAAGGCATGCTCCTTGTATCTTCACACTGTCTTCTCTCTGTGTGTCCAAATATCCCATTTTTATAAGGATGCCGATCATATTAGAAAAGGGCCCACCCAAATGACCTCCTTTCAACTTGATTACCCCTGTAAAGACCCTATCTCCAAAGAAGGTCACATTCTGAGGTACCACAGGGTGAGACCAACATATTTTTTTGGGGGGGACAGAATTCAACCCCAACAGTGTCTTAATGAGAACGGCCTCACCATATGTGTAACCCTACTCTCTGTGGTGACATTGGTTAGCCAGCTTGCCATTCCCTAGCATGCATCTCCTATGAGTTGTGTGTTGGTTGCCGAGTCAGTAGAAAGAGAACACACCATGAATATTGAATATTACTTTGCAGGGAGATGAGAAAGCATCTCCTTGCCCAGCCTGCAGCTGGCCGTTGGTTTGGGTGTGTGCGGAACCCAAGAGTCCTGTGGGCGTTCCCCTCTTCTCCCTGTGAAGCCCTTCTGATGCTTTCTCACCTGCTTTCCTACCTGTTTAGTCTGTTCAGTCTGCACCATGAGGATGTTCATGACTTGGCAAGGCTCTTGAGCTGGTGGAAGGATGTATATCTGGCAACCAGTGACCTTTCTAGAAGGAGCTCTGAGCTCTGGGGTGGTTGTCCCCAGGTATACTCACTGTTCCTAAGCAAGTAGGAAAGCAGGCGAGCCTTTGTTTCATGCCACATCACCTGCTATATTTCATGCAGATGTGTTACCAGCTCTTGTGTGCTTGGAGACCTCCCCTTCCAGCACACCTGGAGGCCTCCCCGGGGAGCACAGCTGGAAACCTCCTCTCGGAGCACAGCTGGAGACCTCCTCTGGGAGAAGAGCTGGAGACCTTCCCTTGGGAGCACAGCTGGGGACCTCCTTGGGGAGCACACCTGGGGACCTCCCTGGGAGTACACTCAGAGTCACCAGGACCCTTATCAAATTTGATTTGGAACTGGGTTTTGGACTTTAGGAAGCAAGAGATGAGGAACTTAGGATAATGGCCAGGTCACACACATGGCAAGGACACTGAATTGACCTCTCCCTCCTCAGCTCAGCCCATGTTGATCTCAGACCCTCACAGCAACTCCAGTGGTTTCAACCATTAAGATCGCAACAACCACAATATGACGCTTCTGAGTTTATTTATTTATTTTTAATTTAATTTAATTTTATTATGTTATGTTAGTCACCATATAATACATCATTAGTGTTTGATGTGGTGATCCCCGATTTATTGTTTTCATATAACACCCAGTGCTCCATGTAGTAAGTGCCCTCCTTAATACCCATCACCAGGCTAACCCATCCCGCACCCCCCCCAGCCCAAACCCTCAGTTTGTTTCTCAGAGTCCATAGTCTCTCATGTATCATCTCTCCCTCTGATTCCCCCCCTTCATTTTTCCCTTCCTTCTCTTAATGTCCTCCATGCTATTCCTTATGTTCCACAAATAAGTGAAACCGTATGATAATTGACTTTCTCTGCTTGACTTATTTCACTTAGTATAATCCCCTACTGGGGATTATGGTCCCATCCATGTTGATGTAAAAGTTGGTTATTCATCCTTTCTGATGGCTGAGTAATATTCTATTGTATATATGGACCACATCTTTATCAGTTCATCTGTTGAAGGGCATCTCGACTCTTTCCACTGTTTGGCTATTGCAGACATTGCTGTTGTGAACATTGGGGTGCATATGGCCCTTCTTTTCACTACATCTGTGTCTTTGGAATAAATACCCAGCAGTGCAATTGCTGGGTCATAGGGTAGCCCTATTTTTAATTTTTTGAGGCAACTCCACACTGTTTTCCAAAGTGGCTGTACCAACTTGCATTCCCACCAACAGTGTAAGAGGGTTCCCCTTTCTCCACAACCTCGCCAACATTTGTTGTTTCTTGCCTTGTCCATTTTTGCCATTCTAACTGGTGTGGGTGGTATCTCAATGTGGTTTTGATTTGAATTTCCCTGATGGCTAATGATAATGAACATTTTTTCATGTGTCTCTTAGCCATTTGTATGTCTTCTTCAGATAAGTGTCTGTTCATGTCTTCTGCCCATTTTTTAACTTGATTATTTGTTTTTTGGGTGTTGAGTTTGAGAAGTTCTTTATAGATCTTGGATACCAGCCCTTTATCTGTAGTGGCATTTGCAAATATCTTCTCCCATTCTGTGGGTTGCCTCTTTGTTTTGGTGACCGTTTCCTTTGCTGTGCAGAAGCTTTTTATCTTGATGAAGTCCCAAAAGTTCATTTTTGCTTTTGTTTCACTAGCTTTTGGAGATGTGTCTTGAAAGAAGTTGCTGTGGCCGATGTCCAAGAGGTTACTGGCTATATACAGATCATACAGACCCATGGAACAGAATAGAGAGCCCAGATATGGACCCTCAACTCTATGGTCAAATAATCTTTGACAAAGCAGGAAGAAATATGCAATGGGAAAAAGACAGTCTCTTCAATAAATGGTGCTGGGAAAATTGGACAGCTATATACAGAAGAATGAAACTCGACCATTCTCTAACACCATACACAAAGATAAACTCAAAATGGATGAAAGACCTCAATGTGAGACAGGAATCCATCAAAATCCTAGAGAAGAACATAGATGGTTCTGAGTTTAAATCAGAATTTGGATGAGCCATGTGAAATAGCTGGCTTCCCCAATGCTAAATAAAACTGCTCGTAAAATGACTTGTAAAGAGGTATTTATAGGCTATCTCAAATCTTCCATGAGCCTTGGGGTGTCAGATTTTGAAATCTCTACATTTGCATTTCAATACGACCCAGGAGGTGTGATCCACCCTAATTCCAAAGGTGCCAGATAGGAATGCTCAGAGGGGTCCTGGCCAGCATTGCAGGCAGGCAGAAATTAGTGTCCTCTTCCTTCTCTCTTCCTAGCAGATTGCGTGCATCCCCAGATTAAAAATGGAGTAAAATCAAATACTAAGCCACCATTTTCCATGGGGAATGAAAATCTGAACCACTTCATAAAACCTCACTTTCTGTAAACCCTACAGCTCCTTCTCACAAGTCTTCCAAGAATATTAAAAGGAATTTTAATTCAGATTTTGCAAGTAGAGAGACTGTACATATTCTATATATTTCATACTGTTGGCTATTAATACCTCCAAAGGAGCTTCAATTTCCATTTGAAAAAGGCTTAGAATTGAAGAAAATAATAGTCTGGCGGTCTCCATTGCCAAATAAAAAGAGGGCTGTATGAATGTCTATATAATTCCAGGAAAGGGATTTTTATTTCATTTCTCCCACCCTGCCCCCACATCCCCAGTAATATTTTTCCCTCATGAAGGCAATTTCCCCTCATTTTGTTTTTCATTTCTTTCTCAATTAACCCTAGAAGTTTACTGTTTTCACCTTTCCAAGGTACGAACTTGGATTTTGCAGCCCCTGGTGTTCAGTTCCTTCCTAGTAATCTTTACAAGCGTGGGCTGGATTTCATGTCCTTTTGGGTTCGCAAGATGTTCCTTCAGTTACACTGGGCTCTGCTCCCCCAGCAGCAACTTTGATGGGGGGTGAGAATATTTAGAGAGTCTGGATCTCTTGATATCTTAGAAGGAACAAGAGCATCTTTAAAATTTTTTTAAAATTTAAACTCAATTTAATTAACATATACTGTATTACTAGTTTCAGAGGTAGAGTTCAGTGATTCATCAGTTGCATAGAAGAGCAAGTGCTCATTACATCCCATGCCCTCCTTATTGCCCTTCACCCAGTTACCCCATTCCCCCCCAACCTCCCCTCCAGCAACATTAAGTTTGTTTCCTACAGTTAAGAGTCTCTTATGGTTTGTCTCCCTCTCTGATGGCTTCCCATTCAGTTTTCCCTCCCTTCCCCTGTGTTCTTTGGTTTTGTTTCTTAAATTCCACATGAGTGAAATCATATGGTGTTTGTCTTTCTCTGATTGACTTATTTCACTTATCGTAATATCCTCTAGTTCCATCCACGTCATTGCAAAGGCAAGATTTCATTCTGTCAGATGGCTGAGCGATATTCCATTGTCTGTAGAGACCACCTCTTCTTTATCCATCCATCTGTCGTTGGACATCTCGGTTCTAAATATGGAAATAAGAGCATCTTTTTGTTCACTTCTCTTATAAAAACAAGGGAATGGCCCACATCTGTGCTGAAGACAGTGGGGTTGAGGGGACAAAGGGAATTCGCTCTGGAGAGACCACAACCAATGACACAGAGGGTCAGGTTTGCATCACTTCTACTGTTCTGGATGCGTCTTTGGCCCAACTGAACTTGACTTACTTATACATACAGGTTGGGAAAAAAATATATAAGGGGCTCAGCAGGGTTATTCTACAAGACTTGCCAGAGAATTGGAAGAAGGAAAAAGAAGTTTGAGGACAGATGTCAGAATCAAAGGCATTCTGGCTTCAGGCAATGCCAACAAATTGAGAAAGAGGACAAGCCTGTGGCTCTTCCATCTTTCATGGAGCCTACGTCTGGCTATTTAAATTATGCCTTGGTCCGTCCTGTTAGTCCAGGACCTAGGGCCAAACTTCAAAGTCAGATGGATATTTTATCCATGACAGCTTGGACAGATGTATTGGGAAATGACCAGAAAGGCTAATTTCTAAAGTTTTATAGGTGAGCAAGAGCATAAAACATGACTTTCTCTAAAGCCTGAAACTCTGTACAAAATGATAGTCTCTAAAACGGCAAAAATTTGGCAATCTGTTCTCCGTTTCCTGGAATTTAGACAGTTCAATATCAGAAACATTTTCTTTCTTTCTTTCTTTCCTACTTTCTTTCTTTTTTTTCTTCTTTCTTTCTTTCTTTCTTTCTTTCTTTCTTTCTTTCTTTCTTCTTTCTCTTTCTTTTTTTCATAAGAAAGGCAACCTTGTAGAAAATAAGACAGCATGATTTGATGTATTAAAAATCTTCTGATTATGTAGAAACCGGTTTTCAAATTTTACTTTTTAATGCACTTAGCACTCTTTGAAACTTTCTCTGGAAATTCTTTACCTCAGCTTAAAAAAAAAAAAATAACTGCATTTGGAAAAAGGGAAATTAGCCATCGGCTATATTATTTTGTGTATGGGAAAAGCTACAAGCTCATTATGTGCGGACTGAAACTTTCTCTGGATGAACATGGTTACCTTTGCTCACAGAATTGAAAGAGGAGGGGGGAAACCCAGATAGTGGAAGGCTATTTCACATGGGGACACAATATTAGAAAACAGAACCGTAGGGAAATTAAAAATTTATATTTAAAATGATTTCTCTTTAAACAATCATGATGGAAACATAATGAAGCTTCTCTCTTTAGGAAAATGGCATTTATTATTAAAGACCCATTTTAATAGAATACTTCTATAGTCTTTCTCCTTCTTTTAATGCTGAATTGCCCAAATGCATATCACCAATGTGAAAAGTGCTAGTTTGTGTTAACGTACAGGCTAAATATTCTTTAGGATGGGACCTTTGTATTTGTGCAAAAATTCTTCCTGAAATTGGAAAGACCAAGATTCCATAAGGACAGGTTAGCTTTGTAGGTGGAGGGTGCTCAGAGAATTCTAGATTCTTGGTGAGTGCAATATTGCTAGACCTCAAGGCATCCCACACAACGTGAGCATTGCCCTTATAAATCAAATAGGGTGGTCCCCGAAAATAAAAGGTACTAAGGTGTTAAATGAGGTAGGTGCCACTAAAATCGTGTCAAGCTTTGTATGTGTACACACACGCACACAAAGACACAGTTTCTTCTGAACAATCTAGTAGTAAGTAGAAGACATGGTACCCTCTCCCTCCCAAATACTTCAATGTATTTTGTAGAACAATGATATGCTCTCAAATAACCATAAAATTGAAATCAAGACAAGGAGCATGAGTACAACTTTACAAGATGTCCTTGTAATCCCCCATGCATGAGACACAGGACTTCAGTGCTTTGGATGAAACCCATGGACCTCAGATTTTCTCCGATTCAACCCTGAGCCTTGATGCTTTGAGCCAGAAAGAGCATCCTCCTCCTGGACTTGAACATTCATCTTTTCACAATGAAGTTGCAGAAAGTACCGGGTCTGTGTGAGTCTCTGGTCCCTTCTGGATTCACAGGGCTAGTAGGGCCACATAAGTTTCAGGACCCTGGTTCCTTGTGCCTTCAGCCTTGTCCAGCCTGGACATCACCCCAGTAGTGGAAATGGGTCTGCTTAAGATTGACCTCGAGGTGGGTCAGTCTTAGCACGGCAGTTCCACCGTTGTCTTGCTTGACCCCAGAGTGCTGTTTGACCCTGTGATCTGCCTCTTGGAGTATTTCGGGGTCTCCATTTCCCTGCACCTATGAGTGTCCTCAACAATCGTTCCAGGGAGACAATGGGGAAGCTTCATTCTAGCAAGAGTTTAGGTGAAAAACTTTGCCATGAGAGAAAGAAAAAAACCAGCCCATCAGCTAGCATTTCAACCAAAGGTTGGGTTCAAATCATCCTGGGGCAGTCTTTGCTCTGGCTTACTTACTCCATTAATTTTACTCTTCAGGCATCCCTGTGCACAGGGACTATTAGGAGGTCACCCTAAGAAAGCAATCGGTATTCAACAGTATACACGAAAAGAGAAAGAAACCACACTTTGTCAAAACAGTCTGATAATCCCATATAATTGAACGAGAAAAGCACATTCTCCATCTCTTCTTATTCAGATAGGTACCTAAACATCAACCAGGCTCTTCTCAAACCTATGAATGTGCAACATTTTAAGGCAGCTATAATTATATCTAGATATCTAGATGACTAATTTTATATGTCCCCTTTCATTTTCTATATGGGATCCTGCCTTAATTTCCCCCTTGGTTTTATATGATAATCCTGGAACAATTGTCCACACAAACATCTTTCTTCCCATTTTCCTGGGAATACTCATTCTAATTAAGAGTTGAGCCTTATAGGATGCTTTTGGCTGTTCCCAATAATTCAAAAAGGATCGCTCTCATGTCTCATCCATTTTTAGCATTCAACAGATGTTGAATGAATAAGAAATCCATTTGACTATCATTTCTTTGAAGATGAATCACCTTAAAATTTTACAGATGTTAAATCTAGATTTAAGGATGGCAGGATCATATAGGATATTTGTAGTTCTCTTTCCCATTTAATGTTTTTTGTTTTGTTTTGTTTTGTCTGCATAAAAGAGTACTTAATGATTTAAATAAAACGTTTTGTTTCTGTTGCCAGTAGGTGTTGTGTTAGGTTCTGGGTTAAAGCTGTAGGATTTGGGAAGGTCTAGTCTCTAACTTTAAGAAAATAATTGAATGTATGTGATGAGGGATATAACTGTTTTGAAAGCATAACCTATCATGGAAGAAATGGGGAGAATTATAGAATAATGAATTAGACATTTTTGTAATTATAAGGAACAGTTTATTTGTGTGAACAGGCAGAAGTTTGATGATAGACCTTTCGTAGCATAAAAAATATAACTCTGGGTTTTCCCAAGTCTCAAATTTCAAAATAAACAGGCTTAGTTAATTTCCCGGGAGAATGTTCCCAATTGAGTGACAAAGCATGCATGAAATGGAATGATATAGGGTTAGACTTTAAATATCGGGACTGTCTGACATGCCAATGATTATTTTGAAGACCTAATTGCCGTTAGGTTAGATTTCTAAGTGATGTATTGATCCCCACCATAGCCATCTGTATTCCTGGCTCGGTTATGATGTAAGGAGCAAGATTCTGATACTGCCCCGAATAAAAGGGACAGAAGATACGCACAAGACTTATTTAAGTAAGGGAGCAACACCATATGTATGTATGTGCCAATTTAATGGTGCGGGTATAAGTATTGTAAGGATTCAGAGGAGAGAGCGGCTGATGCTGTCTGAGGTTTTCAGCCAAGGCCAGAGAGAGAGATGAGGACAGGAGTCTGGGCACCGAATCTAGTTAACACTTGAACACAGTGCAGGAAGCCTAGTGGAAAGTGAAGCAGGAAGGTGCCCATTGGCAGCTGTTACCAGAGATGTGTGCTACAATGGGCCTGAGCAAATGGGGAGGAATTTTATGGGAAGCTCTGTAATGGCCATGCCCCCAACTTAGGAGGTCTGGGGACACAAGGTTTATGAGTATGGGAGGTATTGATTTGAAAGATGGACTCTTGGACATGATTTATATCAGTGAGTGTATGCATGTGAGTTGCGGGGAGAGGGAGAGAGAGGATGAGAGACAGAGATTAATTATGAGGAACTGGCTCATGTGACTCTGGAGACCAAGGAGTCCCACAGTCCACCCTCTGCAAGACCCGGGAACATTGGTGGTGTCATTCGATCCAAGTCCAAAGGCCTGAGGACTGGGAGACCAATGGTGCTGATCTGAGTTTGAGGGCAGAAGATGATGAGATGAGATATCCCAGCTCAACAGTGAGGCAGAAAAAAAGAAGAGTGGGGGCAAATTCTTCTTTCACCACATTGTTCTAGTCAAGCCTTCAACTGATTAGACGAGGCCCGCCCACGCTGGGGAAGGGAATCTGCTTCAGTCTGTCTACTGATTCAAATGCTAATCTCATCCACAAGCACCCTCACAGACACACTTGGAAGGAGTGTTTAATCTGGGCACTCCCCCTGTCAAGCTGACACATAAAATTAACCATCACGAATGTACGTGTAAATATTACCCATATGTATCCACCATATATTGCTTTACAGAGAATCTACCACCTTGCTTCGCAGAACCTTCCCATGAAGAAAATAAGAGAGTTGGGTTCCTTATACAGAGGCATAAACTGAAACAGGGGTGTCACAGCAGAAGTCAATAAGGACGTGGACCCATTACTCTGCATTTATTATTTATTAATTTCTTTTGGGGGAAATCTTAAGTTACTGCCTTGAAATATGTGGTGTTTGTTTTGAATTAGGATGAGGCTGTGTTGGTGAATGTTCACACGTCTTTCTCATCTGAACAGGTGTTGCGTGTATCTCCATTTATTGCCGATTTAGACTTACAATAAATTACGTCCAATGACCATTTTTTAGATGGCCACTCTAATCTAAAGTTTCAGTGGAAACACAGGAAGGAAACTAAATCATGCATCTGGAAAGAAGTGTGGACATCGGTTGGCCTGAGCCTCATAATTTAGTAAAGAAAATGAAGCTGGGAAATTGGGTGGTGTGAGCCCAAGCTCACAGAGGAAATTAAGGGCAGGGATAATTCTAGAAATTTAGGCTCTATGTTTTGGTCCAGGGACAGTGTTGAATGATGGCTCCCCCAAATATCCCAGAACTTATAAATGGGAACTTACTTGGAAATAGGGTCTTTGCAGATGTGGTTAAGGATCTCAAGATGAGGTCTTCCTGGATTAGGCCCTAAATCCAATGGCAGGTGTCCTTGTGAGAGACACAGACACAGAGGAGAAGCCACGTGAAGATGGAGGCAGAGATGGGAGGGACGTGGCCATAAGCCCAGGGATGCTTGGAACCCAGGAACCTGGAAGAGGCAGGAAGGACTCTCCCCTGGAGCCTTGGGAGGGAGTACAGATCTGTGTTACTTGGATCTCAGCAGCCCTGCACCACCTGGATCTCAGTGGTCCTACCCCGCCTGGATCTCAGACTTTTGGTCTCCAGAGCTGGGGAAGGATGAGTTTCTGTGGTTTAGAACCAGTCAGCTCATGGTTCTTTGTTACAGCAACCCCCAAGAAAGAAATAGACTCTGTGTCAGCCTGTTTGTTTTGTGTGGTTACCAGAGTGAGAATATGATGCATCTGTTGGATGAATTTCTCCTGCCACGTTCCCAGGAACCCACACCCTCACTGTGACAAAGCCGTGTCCCCGGCTAACAGTATCGGGAAGAATGACTGATGAGTGCCGTGCTTAATGGCAATCTCTGATTTCTCCTGTGCCCCATTTGCAGACGGGCTGTGGGCTTCCAGCTCAGACCTTGGCACTTAACTGCGGAAGAGTTCTGTTTGTTTACACGAGTCAATTCAGACTGGCGTTTTCATATCCTCTCCCGCTTGACGGGCCGTTTGGAATCATAACAGGAGGTAGACTTCTCCTAAAGTGATCACAGAAATGCTACAAATCCTTGGCATTGGCGATATTATGATATGTTTTTCTGACCTTCTCATCCCCTGCCAGGAGTGAGTCAGAGGCGTTGGAAACACTTCCTGGAGGTCGGCTGTCATGGCGAGTCTGCTGTTTGCCACAAACCGCCTCTTTGAAATATGTTAGTGCAACCAAAACATAGCTGTTTGAAAAGGTCAGTAAGTCATTATTTTATTTATTTATTTATTTTGCAAGATGCAGAAAACATCAGTATTGTGGGATTTTCTTTCTTTCAGTATTGCGTTCTGTAAATGATGGAAAAGTTGGATAAATACATAAATTGTACCCTTCAAAGGATAGTTAAAAAACATAGCTGTTTTTATTTTTCATTTTTTATATTTTTAATTTAAATTCAATTTGGTTAACATATAGTGTATTATTAGTTTCAGATGTAGAGTTCACTGATTCATCAGTTACATACAACACCCAGTACTCATTACAAGGGCCCTCCTTAATGCCCATCACCCAGTTACCCCAACCCCCCAACCACCTCCCCTCCAGGAACCCTCAGTCTGTTTTGTAAGATTAAGAGTCTCTTACAGTTTGTCTCCCTCTCTGGTCATTCTTCTTGTTTCATTTTCCCCTCCCTTCCCCTATGATCCTCTGTCTTGTTTCTCAAATTCCTCACATCAGTGACATCATATGATACTTGTCTTTCTCTGATTGACTTATTTCGCTCAGCATAATACCCTCCAGTTCCATCCACATCTTTGCAAATGGCAAGATTTCATTTTTTTGATGGCTGCATAATATTCCATTGTGTATATATGGACCACATCTTCTTTATCCATTCATCTGCCAATGGACATCTTGGCTCTTTCCACGGTTTGGCTATTGTGGACATTGCTGCTATAAACATCGGGGTGCACGTACCCCTTCGGATCCCTACATTTGTATCTTTGGGGTAAATACCCAGTAGTGCAATTGCTGGGTCCTATGGTAGCTCTATTTTCAACTTTTTGAGGAACCTCCATACTGTTTTCCAGAGTGGCTGCACCAGCTGCGTTTGAAATACAAAGGCTCACTTCATAACATCTGTAGCCATTTTTCCTGAATTACAAAATTAAAATGTTACTTTATTGAATATAAAATGTGCTTCATTAGTAAACATATCAGGGTAGCAAAGAAACTTACGTCTCTAAAGCAAACACTCAAATGTCAACATGTCTGAGATTTAGTTTCATGGAGTCCTTTTAATAGCGGGTAATTTCTGGGGGCAGATCCTGGACTCTGGATATGTCGGGGACCGTCTAAGGAAATGATACAGCTCAGCTCGACCCTAAGAAGAAATAAGAATCGTACAGATTGAGTGGAGGGGGATCAAAGGGGCAGAGGCTTTAGTGGGGTTCCCTGTATCAGGGATCAGGGATCTTGCATGGGGTACCGCCTTCTCTCATCTGTGTGTTGGGGCATAAAGGCTGTTTTCCTGATTTTGCAGAATGAATCCTAAAAGCAGAATTGCTGGGTCCTAGGTTAGGCAGGTTAACATTTAATCAAGAATGCCACATTTTTTTTTTTTTTAATGTGAAGCCAACGGGATTGCAATCACTAATTCCTTGGCTTTTCACCACAAGAGACTGTCAATGTCTGTTAAGTTCCTGCAGAGGGGTAAAACTAGTAAGTAGTGGCTTTGATTTAACTTCCCTTCATTATTAAAAAAGTTTCTGTTCCTGTTCATCTGCTTTTTCTGTGAATTTGTTTACTTGGGCTGCGTTCGTGTCTCAGCCAACTATGACTTTGAAAAGGAACCACCGGGAAGCGTACGGGACCATTGGGAAATGCAGAGATTTAGAGAGGTTTTTCTCTTCCCGTGTTGCTCATTGTCTGCAGCCACGTAGCACGAAGGGCATCCTCAGGGTGTGGGGAAGAGTCAAACATGGTGGGTAGCGTGCATCCTTGCTCCCTGCCTGCCGCCTGCCTAATTACAGGGGAAGGGGTGTCAGCTTGTGACAATCCTGTGCTTTAGCATCTAGCACTGCGGACACAGAAATCCTTAGGACGGGCTAAGTTGGCCTGAGAGATGGATGCAGGGGAGTTTCCTGGCACTGGACTTGGGGAGCATCATGCACTTGGCCATGGGCACCTTGCTCCCTCTGCCGTGTGAGCATCCTGCCCTCTCCCTCTGGTCCATGTTGGCCCCAGGTTTGCTCAATCAATGCCGGGTTATCAATTGTCAGAGCATCAGGTGCTGTGTTGGGTCCATGTCATAGAAACAAGCTAAGGAGGCATGCTCCTTCCCATAGAAAGAGAGGTCCGACCTCTACCTAGAAAATTGGGTATCCTTTCTCTTACTTCTCTCTTTTTTTTTTAAAGATTTTATTTATTTATTTGACAGAGAGAGACAGCGAGAGAGGGAACACAAGCAGAGGGAGTGGGTGAGGGAGAAGCAGGCTTCCCGCCGAGCAGGGAGCCCGATGTGGGACTCGATCCCAGGACCCTGGGATCATGACCTGAGCCAAAGGCAGATGCTTAACGACTGAGCCACCCAGGCGCCCCTCTCTTGCTTCTCTTGCTTGAAACTCCATGCCCCTTGTAGAAATGCACCCAGGGTGAACGGGGAGCCTTGTCTTTGGAGGGGACAAAACAATGCTTGTTCTCCCTCAGGTTTCATTATGTTTTCTTCAGAAGGTTGTTGAGTCTGGTTTCAAAAGAATAAAGATTAGCCTTTGATCTCACTGCTTGTGCATTCTCAGGTAAATTCCACTTTTCTATTCACATAATGGATCCTGTCACGTTTGACAGGTGTCAGATGGCCTCACCTATTATTTATAAGGAGGCGTTCGGCGTTGTGGTTAATTCAAACCAATCATCTGTACTATTTTATCCTCCTTTACAAGGTAAAAGTTCTTGTCCCGTGTTTCAGCAGCTTGAGGTTGCCCTGGAATCTGACAACAGAGGAGGGAACCCATCCAAGACGGTGCTGGGACGAGCGTCTCACCCACGTCCACGGTATCACAGCTCCTAGCACGGTTTCCATCTAACACATGGGAACATCGGGTCACCGTGAGATTCAAGAACTTTCTCTGGTTCCCACACCTGGTAAGGAGCAAAGCAGCATTTACTGGACGTGGAGTTCAAGTTTTGACCAGTGCACAAACCTAGCCACTCTGTTATATATGTACATGTAAATACACACACATGCACATATGTCTGCATATAGATACACATATATGCATATAGAATATACTATATATAAAATTTTATATTTATATGTAAATACACAAGTATATAGACTACATATACAAGTTTATATGCATTATATACACTATATATATATACGTGTACATATATATTTTTATACTATATAGAAAATTTCATAGGAATATAGTTATATATAAATGCAATAATAAATATATATATCTAAATATAAATATAAACCACTCAGAGATTGACATTAAGTAAACCAAATCATGGTAAGGGTAAAATTATACCAGTTTAATTCTATTATAGTCATCTCAAGTAATTTAATAGTGGAATAATAAGAAAAATAGGCTCTATGATTATATACCGCATGAATAAAATGATTGAAATTTATTCCCAACGCCATTTTTTTGGCTTTGTTTTTTGACGTGGGTCAAGTGTTCTGAGAAGTACAATAGATGGTATGCATAAAATGTGGTAGGAAAAACTATGTACAGCGTATATGAAACTGTTTTTGCTGGTTGTAAATAGGAACACGTACCCATGCAAATATGTAAGCTTTTTTAGTAGAAGATGAAACAATTGGAAACTGTTTGTATTTTATTCCCAGATGTTTAGGTTTAATAATTAAGGCTTGCTAACTTGAAAGAAAAGGGCAATATATCTGAGAAAATTTATATGTCAGAAATCCACATGTCACCATGAAGTGTGTAAGAGCACATGCTCTAAATTTATAATATAATATATGATATAATATATTTCTAATATAATATAGTGTAATATATCTCTAATATAAGATACAATATTGATAATATAATACAGTATAACTATAATATATCTCTAATATATCTCTAATACAGTATATCTCTAATACAGTATATCTCTACTATAATATGGTATATTACTCTAATATAATGTAAGATACAATATATATAATATAAAACAATATGTCTCTAATGTAAGATACAATTTTTCTAATATAATATAACATAACATAATATATCTCTAATATAACATATCTCTAATATAATATAACATGTTATATAAAATGTATAAAACATAGACTTTTTCTTATTTATTATTCTATATGTTAGAAAGCCAAGTGCTTAAGCTGTGAGTGCATGCTCTAAAACCTATGTATAATGTACAACATGTAACACGCAATATGTAATATAAAACATATCACATGTAGAGTATATAGAGGCCGGGAAAGGGATTTCTCCTACAGCCTCCGAAAGCAACCAGTTTTGCTGACAGATGTATTTTAGACTAGTGAGACTTCTGACCGCTAGACCTCTAAGTGCATAAAAAACCGGGTTGTTTTAAGCCTCCATGTTAGTGGTAGTTTGTTACAACAGCCCTGAAAAACTCATGCAAATGTGCTGTCTTTTCTGCTTTCGAGAAATCTCCTATATTCCTTCATCTCTTCATGCAACACACATCAGTTGAACTCTTACCATGATGGTCAAGAGCAGATAGATAGAAATTTGCCCTTTCCTGGCAGGACGAGAGAAACAGACCACCCTTTTCGAGCATGAGATGGGACATAACCAAGAGAGCTAACAAGTTCTAAGGCACCAGGCAATAGAAGTGCAACCCGCCAGAGAAGCAAGGATTGGTGGATTGTGTGCTCTCAGGGGAAGAGCACGTGTGTCCAGGTGCTGCTGGGCGTATCATGTTCCGGATGGTGGTCTCATTGTGCTATGTTTCATTTTCTCAGGCATTTCAGGCTGTCCTGGATCAATTTGGTGATTTCGCTCTCAGACATTTTTCATCCCCCAGAAGGATAACCAAAGACCAGACCAAGGCAGCTTCCCTCTGGCTCAATGAAGGGACGGAGTCATCTTGGCTCTACCATGGAAGGTCTGGTGACCATCTGCAATATACTCTTGAACTCTGGTTTCACGGACCATTGACCATGTGAAAAGGAATGATGACAGTTGTGGGCATGCTCAATTTGAAGGTAAGATGAAGGGGGTTTGATTGGAGAGGGACAGCTGTTTACTGGGGAGGGATCATGCAACTGTAAGGAACTGCAGCTTTTGTAAAACCGTGGGCAAGCGTCGCCATGCCCACACTCAAAATGGGGCTGTTCCTTGTGTGCTGGGAAATTTCTGTAAAGATTTAACATTTTAAGTGTTTTGGAATATCTTTAATATTTTAAATCCGACTTCCTGCAGGAGTATGACATGATTGATAGAGACGGTAATTAAAGCCCCCAGTACAACCGACATTTCAGAAGAAGTTCTTAGTACAATCAATGGATGTGTTCTGTGCTAAGTGGTTTCATTTCCTTGTATCTTTTTGAGCCTCAATTTCATTAGACTGATCTTCCCTTATTAGAAAAGAACATTTTCTCAGAAACATAGTATATAAAAATGTAAAATATGTGATACTTTTTAACATAACATGTTTATAGACATTGATTGATTAGAGTGTATGCAAAATCATATGAAATTGTGGAAATACATATATGAAAAAAGTGGCTCTGCGTAATATTTTGGCAAAATTCTCAAAACTAAAAACTTCAGGATATGGTAGGAGGATGGTTCATTTTCCTCATTTGACTGAAAACAGAGAAACTTAAATCCCTCTGTTACTGACTTACCAAATCTCCTTTTCCAATGGTGCCTCTTATGTTTCAGTGAATAAACTATATACATATTTTCTTGAGTTTATGATGAGAAATTGCTATGGACTGAATTGTGTCCCCCCCAAAAATCCATGTATTGTCGTCTCTACTCCCAGGACCTCAGATGTGGCTGTTTTGGAGGTGGGATCTTTAAAGAGGGGATTATGGTAAAATGAGATCATTAGGGTGGGTTCTGATCCCATAGGACTGGGGTCCTCCAGCCCATCTGGATCTCAGACTCCCAGCCTCAGCCCCACCAGGATCTCAGACTCCCAGCCTCAGCCCCACTTGGATCTCAGACTCCCAGCCTCAGCCCCACCTGGATCTCAGACTCCCAGCCTCCAGCCCCACCTGGATCTCAGACTCCCAGCCTCAGCCCCGCCTGGATCTCACACTCCCAGCCTCAGCCCCTCCTGGATCTCAGACTCCCAGCCTCCAGCCCCGCCTGGATCTCAGACTCCCAGCCTC
>NW_022589763.1:2315430-2322925 GCF_004348235.1 Phoca vitulina
CAGACTCCCAGCCTCCAGCCCCGCCTGGATCTCAGACTCCCAGCCTCAGCCCCGCCTGGATCTCAGACTCCCAGTTCAAGGACTGGGATCAATAAATATCTGTTGTTGAAGCCCCCTGGTCTGTGGTACTTTGTTAGGGCAGCCTGAGCACAGGAATACACACATCATTCCAGAATGTTCAATTAAATAAAAAGCAAAAAGGCCCTGTTTTAAGAAGACTTAAAACCAGAGAGTCATTCTGGGATGCCTGACTGACTTGTGTCGTTTCTGTGCATGCGGGCCTCTCTCGATGGCTTCCATCTCTCCTCCAAAGGAAGATCCAGGTGTCACGGCATACGCCATGCTAGCCAGCCTGAGTGTCTTCAGGGAATTGATTGTTTCACTCTCCCTTTATTATAGTCTCTGCTTTTGAGCCGAGGAGTTGACATATTGTAGTCGGTGGTAAGGACTGGAAGGGTGAGGAAGAGCGGGGCACAGACCCTGAGATTACAAAATACGGAAGAATTATCCTCCTCCAAATAATAGATCATCAGGGATAAACACATGTGTGCTTCTTTTCCTCTCTCCACAGCAAGAAAGGCAGACACCAAGAAATGGAGGGTTTGAGAATTATCATCCAGAGAAGCCCACTAAGTTCTAATGATATAATGGTAGAAACTGGTTGAAGTCCCAAAAGATATGACTCTTTTTTTTTTTTTTTTTTTAAATATCTGAGTCTTTTCAGGTTCTGAACTTTTAAAATACTGCAGCACATTCTAAACTGGGGCTGAAGTAGAGGGGGATTTAGTTATTCTTACAGTGTTATTTATTATTCATTTTCTACTTCAGTGCTGTTGTAACTCACTGCTTTTGTTTCTCTTTCTCTTAACTCGACAAAATCGAAGCCATCTAAATTAAAAAAAAAAAAGCAAAGGTAGTAATGGAACACAGGGCATATTCTTAAATTTGCAAAGCAGAAACGGTATTGGCACTTGAGCAGAGCCTGAAAAAATCTCTTTTTTTTTTTTTTTTTTATTTTTTTTAAAGATTTTATTTATTTATTTGACAGAGAGAGAGAGACAGTGAGAGAGGGAACACAAGCAGGGGGAGTGGGAGAGGGAGAAGCAGGCTTCCCGCTGAGCAGGGAGCCCGATGCGGGGCTCGATCCCAGGACCCTGGGATCATGACCTGAGCCGAAGGCAGCCGCTTAACCGACTGAGCCACCCAGGAGCCCCGAAAAAATCTCTTTTATAAATGCTTTCTAGTTCAGGATTCGCTGTATACATCAATGGTTTTCAAATGGATTTACTGAGATTCAAATAAACACATTTCCTAGAGGAGAAAGAGCATAGAGCTTGAAGTCAAAATATCTCAATCTAGATCTAGATGAAGGAAGGTAGGAGATTTCTCCCTACCTGGGAATTTGGACATGGTGGTTCCCTTCTCTTGGATTCCATGCCATGGTCTCTGAAATAAAGACTTATATCTACTCAACGGGGTGGTAACAAAGATTCAGTGACATGAGGGAAATGTGAACGATTTGTACAGTTCAGAACGCCTCAGAAATGGCAGGCCTTGTCTTTAATACAGCACTGTATGTCCACAAGACCGTGTGTTTGTTGTGCACCTTTCCTTTAACATATGTTTAGCCAACCTCCAGCATCCGTCCAATATTATTAGTGGCTTTGGTACCACAACACACACACACACACACACAAAGGGTGAAGTGTTTCCAATTCCTTTAAAAGTTGTACAGGAACTTTGAGCTTGTGACCAATCTTTGGACCCTTATGGGCCAGAATATCAGCAGCTTCCCTAATGTCTGTTGGGTAAGTCAATGAAAGCAAAAGTGACCTCGCACAACAGAGAACTTTCCAACGCCAAGGGTCGATATTTCTGAGGTTGGGAAACCCTGGTTGAAAGGATGCATGTAATATTGAGCAGTTGGTTAATTCATGAACGAGTCACCAGGTACCCACTAAATTTAAATATTCCATGTGCAACGGAGTTAGGTGTTTGGGATGTTGCTGATTCCAAATTTTGTAGGAAATTGAACATGCCCTCAAGAGGCATACAATTTACCAGAAGATAACTTTGTGTCCTTAGTGGGAGTTTTTGTCTTGCTTCTGAGCAGGAGGAAGGAGAAACAAGATATGTACCTGGACTGCCATAGGTCCGCACCAAAAGCTACCGGTTGAAATCAGTGGGCACAAAGCACCTATTATTTTTGTCACATGATATCTAGGAAGTGCTTACCCATATGGAAAGCGCACCCCAGAGCTTTGGAAGAGATTCAAGATTCTCCTGATTGTCTGATGGAGTCCAAATCGGCTATCTCACTCTATCTAGATCTCTCTTGGGCTGGGTCTTTTGCTTTCAACTTCCAGAGACTGGATATATTTTATTTTATAAAGACTCTGAAATAGTGCGTGGACCAGTCAATGGACTCTATGTTCTAAGCCATATTGGAATTAAATCAGTCCTCCCATACTGGGCCCAAAGTGTCTCCCATCTGGACTCAGGGACTTGTGTATTTCCCCCAAAAGAATGCTTACCTTGAGCATCTGTCTTGTCTTTGCTCACATATGCTGAAGGACATCCCACACAGCTGAGGCGTCCCATCCTATTTGCTTTCTTTGGTTGCATTCATCATATTTTCTTATAAAACCAATCACTGAGAAGAGCAAAGCCATGTTAATACACACAAATAAATGAAATCAAGGGAGGTAACTCCTGGTACATGCAATTTTTTTTGGATACCTATAACACTACTCTTTAGCTTAATGTTTACACTTCCCTGTAGTTGTAAATGCTTATTTATTTATTTTGGGGCTAGTTTTACGTCCTCATGCTGGAGTAACACAGAACAAATCTTGCTCCATTTAAGTAGTCTTTCTTATGTTTGAAAGGAGTGACTTGTATCTATCTTTTCTTCTTAAACGAAATACTGTCAGTGCATGCTCCGCTTTTTTTTTTTTTTCTTTTTAATGCAATGGTCACATGGTCACATTGTCTTTCATAGATTTTTTAAATTTCAAAGAATTTTGCCCAGAAATAAATCACTACCTAAGGCACAGTGACCTCCAGCAATCTCATTATTCCCCTTTTCCTGGAGCCCTCGTAAACCCCCCAATCGTCCTCTGAAACTATCAGTTTGGGGTCAGATAAGTCCTGAGAGCAAGGGTGCATGCAGAGGATGGTTTGCTTTGTACACCAATGGAAAGACTATCTTGTATACTTCACCTCAGTGCCCAGAGACCCAGCATTGCCTACATGTTAGCTACAGGCCGATTTCTGCAGGATTCATGTTGTTCCATGAGCTTGCTGAGCATTTCTGTTCATATTGGTCTACTGACTTGTTGAACCTGACACCCCATCTTTGTCTACATGTGCATCTGTCTGTGCCAGATCTACATGGGAGAGGAATCCAAGCCGGCGATGATGTGCCAAGGGGCTTGGATTCATTTCAGGAGGAAACTTCTGGAATAGTCTGCTAAGTTTTAGACAGAGAGGATGGTATCTTGCTTCCAGTAAAACACCGGCTTACAATAGGGGGGACAGAGTGGATTTCATGGCACACTTTATCAAGGGGTTCTCATTAAGAGATGAAGGATATGAATGTAACCCTAGGGGCACCTGGGTGGCTCAGTCCGTTAAGCATCCAACTGTCTTGGTTTCAGATCAGTCATGATCTCATAGGTTGTGGGATCGAGCCCTGTGTCAGGCTCCTTGCTCAGTAGGGAGTCTGCTTGAAAGATTCTTTCCCCTGCCTCTAACCCCCACTCGTGCTCTCTCTTTCTCTCTCAAAATAAATAAATAAATCTAAAAAAATAAAATAGATAAATGTAACCCTGCCTCATTACCATCCTTCCAGGTTTCGAGAAGAAATTTGTTTTGGCGTTTATGGGCCATATATAATCTTATTATATAATATAATCTTATTATATATCTATATATCTATATCGTATATATATTTACATGTGATGTGATACACACATACATATATGTTATATGTTATATATTTATATTATATATAATATATTAAGTATATATAAATATATTATATATATATATATACCCGTCATGAGAATTCTTCAGGAAAAGAGAAACTTGAAAGTTAGGAAAAATTAGAGATAGAAAGAATATCTATTATCTATTATGTATACATATGTATTATGTGTACATATATACACATATATGCATGTATTTATTTTAAAATGTATCCTGAGAGCAAGAATGCAAACAACCCTGAGAGTAAATCAGACTGATTTTGTAGGATAAGTGATATACAGGGAGTTACCTGCAAATTGAAATCTAATATGCTTTAAAAAAAATCTCATTATTAGATCTCCTAGTGCATCATTAAATCAAATTTCCTTAATGGCATTTAACACCCTCACCTGACCCTGTCAACCCAGGTGAGGGATGTAGGGGCTGTGTCTGGTCCAATCTGCAAATCTCTAATCCCTCACACTGCAATTTTATTAATTTAAATAACCCCGGGCACCTGGGTGGCTCAGTTGGTTAAGCGACTGCCTTCGGCTCAGGTCATGATCCTGGAGTCCCGGGATCGAGTCCCGCATCGGGTTCCCTGCTCAGCGGGGAGCCTGCTTCTCCCTCTGACCTTCCCCCTCTCATGCTCTCTCTATCTCATTCTCTCTCTCAAATAAATAAATAAAATCTTAAAAAAAAAAAGAACTATTAATTTAAATAACCCCTTCGTTCTAGTGAATTTCATTTGTAGACTTTAAATAAGGTGATTTTAACTTTACATAGCTAGATAAGCTTTTGTTTGAAATTAACAAAAAAGTTGTTGCTTCTTAATGTGTTTGGATAAATTTGGAAGAATAATAGCTACTCCCAGCTATTCATGCAGCTGTTTGTCATGAGCATTAAGAGGAGACAAGACGTGGCAAGCTCCATGGAAACCAGGATCGTCTCATTCTCCCCTGCGAGCAGTACCCATGCCAAGCCAGCACGCGGAGAGACACTACAATGTCTCCTGATTTCACCAGGGTGCATCTGCATCTGCTGGGCATTCCTCTGGCCTCTTCTCTCTGTGTATATTCTCCCTCCCCCCTTCCCTATCCCTCCCTTATCTTATCCCTCCCATGCTTCCACAACTAGCCGTATTAATCCCAACCTTTGAAATCACTGATATTTCCAATGAAAGTTAACTAAGCATGGGCTCTAACTCCAACTCATTTTACAAACTTTCTACCCCCAGTCTTCTATCATCAGAAGAAAGTGCTATCCCACATTTCCTGGAAGTCAACATTGACAGAGTCTTTTGCTTAATTTCCTTTTGCATTAAAAACATAAAGAAAAAGTTTCTCTGAGGGAAGAAAACTCTCACAGGCATCCGGGAAAGTTACCGGACACGTTATGTAATTAAGAAGGACAAACAAACATTGGCTTTCTTGTTCCAGTTTATTGGGTTGCACGACATATAAATTGGATTCAACAGATTGCTAATAAGAACTACAGTAAGAAAAGCTGGGTCAGTCTTTGAGCAAATAAGTTTGGGAAGCAATGGGCTTGATGACATTATAACATTTTCTCTGCAGACTCTCTGTAAAATGCCCCACCCTCAGAATGTTTTATAAGGGAAAGCATGTTGAAAATCCCCAAGAAGGAGGACATAATGTGCAATATACTTCAAATTAAATTTAAGTAACAAAGCTTTAATCTTGGGAAAAGTTTACGGGGGTAATATATTGATAAATACACTCTTGGAAACGTCAGTCTAATGGGTTTATCTTGTTTATCTACGTGGTCAGTACGTTGGGAGAATTCCAAACAAATACTTGTAGATAAATATTCATAGAAACACTAGTTACAGTAGCTGAAAGTTGGAAACAATCCAAGTGTTCATTAATGGGTGAATGGCTGAACAAACTGTGGTCTATCCATACAGTGGAATATTCTTCAACCATAAAAGGGAATGGGGAATTAACACCTGCTATAATATGGACGAACCTTGAGAACATTATGCTCAGTGAAATAAGTCAGACACAAAATCACATATTATATGATTCCATTTATGCGAAGTATCTAAAATGGTTAAATCTATAGAAACACAAAGCAGATCAGTGATTGCCAGGGGTTATGAGGAGGAATGAATGGGGAGTGACTAATTAATAGGGTATGAGGTTTCCTCTCGGGGTAATGAAAATATTCTGGAGCTAGTGGTGATGGTTGGCCGAGATTATGAAGATCCTAAATGCTGCTAGATGGTTCACTTTACAGTGGTTAATTCTATATAATCTGGATTTTATCTTGACAACAATAAATATATCAGGAGCAACTTTGACTCAGGCGTTATTCAAGGTGCTGGGGATAAAACGATGATCCCGAGAGACACAACCCTGCCCTCTTAAAGCTTCCAGTCTGGTGAGCAAGAGAACCCGCCGCATACAGTCTGATCGAACGTTTGTTGAGTGTGGGCTTGCAGTTGTGGTCCGTGCTATGCATGAAGTCATACCTTGTTAGAATTTTGTATAGTCTTGTCAGTTGCTTTAAATCTTTTATAAACTTTAGATATTTATTGTAGTTTAGATATTATTACAAGTCCAGGTGGTGGGTCAAAGTGAGAGTGTTTCCCTATTTTTATCCCCATCCTCCAGCCCCATTAGAGATCTAGAAATTATGCAAACTCCACTTCCTGTTTTCCTAAGTCAGATGCTGGGCTTTTAATGTTACAAAAAATAATTCTCAGACATAGTGTTTTGAAGATTGGCTTCAAAATTTGCATCTACATTCATCACTTTTGTTTCAATTTTACTCATTGCTCTCTCAAAGTACTGTGATCAAGAAACTGGTATTTTTCTCCAGAAGATCACATTGGGTAGCCTTACAGGAGGAAAGATTCTACTTGGAAAGGATTCCATTTTTCATATAGAGGATAAATATACAGCTGAGCCTTGAACAATGTAGGGATTAGGGAGGCCGACTTACTGTGCATCAAAAATTCGTGTACATTTTGACTCCCCAAAAACTTAACTACTCATTGCCTACTTGGAAATGTCAGTCTTAGCAATAATATAAACCTTACCAATAATATAAATAGTCAACCAAACCATATTTTATCTAGGTATTCTATACTATATTCTTATAATAAAGTAAGGTAGAGAAAAGAAAAAGTGACTTGAAAAATCATAAAGAAGAGAAAATACATCTCCAGGACTGCACTGTATTTATAAAAAAAATATATCATGGAAGGGTTCGAACCCATGTTGTTCAAGGGTTAACTCTACAACGTCTATGATTTGGGTAATCTTCGGTGATGTTTATTCTCAGTTTTATGGTGTTTGTGAACATGAACTAAATGTTCCCGTACTTCATAACTTACCTATAAGAATGATTGTCTTTTGCTACCATATGATCCAGCAATTGCACTACTGGGTATTTACCCCAAAGATACAAAAGTAGGGACCCGAAAGGCTACGTGCACCCCGATGTTTATAGCAGCAATGTCCACAATAGCCAAACTGTGGAAAGAGCCAAGATGTCCATC
>NW_022589763.1:2323325-2351082 GCF_004348235.1 Phoca vitulina
ATCTAAAACTAATGATGTAATGTATGGGGATTAACATAACAATAAAAAAAATTTAAAAAAAAAAAAAAAAAAGAATGATTGTCTTTTATGTCCAAGGAGGGCCTTTTGTCTGCATTGGAGACACCAGTTGCATATTCAGGAATGGATGTTCTACTGCAGAAAGATGACGCGCTAGTCATCAGACAGTATTCCCATTCCAGATGGCAGTATGATACAGCAACCCTGATGGGAAATAAGTTATCAACCCTCACGGTCCTTCTCCATCACCACCGCAAATTCATGGCAACAGGGTAAGCACATGAAACCAGGATGTTTTGTTGAGCTTTTATTTCATGGTCTAATTTTTTAATGATGTTTTCATGGCAAAACCACCATAGGATATTCACACTCTGTGTAGGGTATTTTGGAGTTGAGGTACAATCCTTAAAATGTGGAATATTATGATAAGCATCTACAGAACCATTATTTCTGGGTGTCTGTCTCAGGACTGAAGGAAGTGATGGCTAAATGAATCCTGGGTGAAGGGTGTGCCATGGTTGAAATATGCCAGAGATGAATGATCAGAATGGGCTGGGTCTGGCCAAGGTTAAGGGACACCTGTCAATACATATGTAGCTGGATGGGTAACATCCAATGATCTACATATATATTCCTCTTTCTACTAATGAAAAGTCCCATTTGAAGAAACAGGTTATCAAATTATATTTTGTAAAGATGACTTTATATTCTTGGCTTGATTACACGTTTTCAAAGACCCCAGGGAATGCATCTGTATTTCAGAGTTTTGAAAACAGTTGTGAATGGTACACGTGCATGTCTGGGAGTGGTTTGATGAGAGGGGTTAGCATTTGTGTGTGCAAGAGGTCAGACTGAGGCTGAAATCACAGGAAAATGAACACGCGTGCCTCGTGCTCACAGCAGCTGGTTGGACCTAAGAAGCCCTGGGGCCCTCTGCGGAGATTTGGTGCAAGGCAGAACAAGGACAATTGTAAGTCACAGCCAAGGAGAGGTTGAAGTGCTGAATCTGTGTTCTCTTTGCTTCGGGGTTGCACTGGGTCAGCATCAGACGCATTCACAGGTAATATATGTGATTAACTGATACAAGAGATTTATTTTAAAAGATCTTAGCAATGAGTGATGGCCATTATCTAGAAGCTTCTCTGTTCTTTCTCCCTTCCTCAGGATGAAACTGTTCCCTGTAGAACGTGAACACCTTTTGGCTCTGCAAAATGGACAGGTGTGTGTTCATAAAATCGCATCCTTGCAGCCTCTGGTTCTGAGGATCTTTTAATTATTTAGTTTTTATAGGCCTGCAGGCTCTTGTAAGCTTAATTAAAGCTCTAATTTCCTCTGGGACGTGTAGATGAATTTGTTGGGCAAGGACTAAAAATCTCCAGTGAATGAGTTTGGGGGGACAGAAAAGAGAAAAAAAGGAAAGACTAGTGAAACCTAATTCTCCCTAGGCTTATGGGAATCGGTTTAAAACAAATGTGCACACAGTAGGGAGAAAAGTATGTCCTTCTCTAGGAGTTTGGGGAGAATTTAGATTAAATTCCACAAGTTAAATTTGACATTGGCTATTTTTCTGCCATTACTGTATCTGTTTAACTCCATCTCTTTTTCCTTGTCTTCTTCCTAATATTTTCCTCCTCCTCTTCCTTCCTCCTCTTTCTCCTTCCTCCTCCTCCTCTCTCTCGTTTACCTCCTCCTTTCCTGACCATGGGAGAAGCAAAAATCATGAAAATATGGGTACATAGAGGTAAACTCTAACCAGAAATCCAGGGGATTGTTAGGAGAATTGGCAATTGAGACCCACAGTCGCAGAAACTATCTCTTCCCCAAATCCAAATAGGTGAGCAAAACAAAACAAAACAAAAATACATAGAATAGATAGGTAAGATAGATAAGATAGATGATAGATAGATAGATAGATAGATAGATAGATATGGTGGATGGATGGATGAATGGATGCATGGATAGGTGGATGAATGAATAGATAGGTAGGTAGGTAGATACATTAAAAACACATTAAGAATTATGTTCAGTCTTCAAAACCCCTGCTAGCTTGGTAGTTTACTAGAAAGGACTCATATCACTCACCAAAAGTTAAAAGTGCACCAAAGACTTATTAAAGCAGAAGCTACTGTGCTTTTAAAAAAGCAGGAAAACAAAGCTGTTTTCCCACGTGACAAATAAAGACACGGCTAATGCATCCACTGTCATGTTGACACAACACGGGGAGTCCCTTAGACGTAGCATGCAGTGCATTCATTCAGCACATGAACTATCTTAGCAAAAACCCAAAACATCCGACATATGAGGGATAAAAATGGTATTAGTGACAACTCTATTTGTGGGGAGGGAATTATTTTCAGAGAAGAAGAGATGATGGGAAACAAATGGAGATGTTCAATGTCATCACTTTGAAAGTTAGTATGGATAATATATAACCATAGAACAAAGAAGACAGAGAAGCGATAAACGAGATGATGAAGGCAGATGCATCCCTGTGGTCAAGACGGCGGGGAAGCTGAGGCTGGTACAGGTGTATAAGGCAGAAACAGACACAGGCAGAATCCATAGGCAGGAGCTTTTCATGAGTGGACCAGCCAAATGATTCCTAATGAGATATGGAGATTTCTTGCCACTCAGCTTCTGAATCCAATGCAAATGAACAGTAGCTGTGATAAACATGCAAACTTATGGCCTCTGGATTCTATTGCATCCCTAGTATATCAGTACATCACGCTCACTGATCAATATCCTAGAAGAATGTACGTTCAATAGCATTCAGGGATATGGGAAAGATCAGGGTGAATGAATAAATACCAGGAATACTTTTCATTCCACAAGCAAGACCTCGGAATCACTGTGAAATCTATCGACTGTGTTCCCACGGAAGGTGGAAGCCTGTGTGTGTGTGTGTGTGTGTGTGTGTGTGTGTGTGTATCGGAGACAGAATTTATAATTGTATTGATTGTTTTCCTTCTTCTTGAATTCTTATCTGTAGGGCAATTCTATAAACAGCAGGGATAGCAGACAGTAAATAAAGCAGTTAATGGAGCTGGGGCACTCATTGAGTCAGTCAATATGTGTTAAAATTAAACTCCGAAGCTATACTTAGAAGTTAAAAAAATCAGTCCTTAAGTCGAGTTTGGGTGTTCTGGGCTCTTTCTTCTATGCCCTGGAAACATGAGTTCTCTGCTTCATTGACCGTTGCCTTTTTAACAGGTAATCCCCCAATTTTGAAGTCACCACTGTGAAATAGTCTCGTTTCCTTTTTGTTATTGTTACTCCTTCATACGTTTACAAAAGCAAAAGCCTAAGATTCCAAGAAATAAACGACGATTGCATAACTCCAAAGTAGCTACAAAATACCACTGGCATGGTAAGCTATGAGGCAGAACCCGGTCAAACTTACAGGCAGCGTGTGAGGGGTTAAATGTAAGCCAGCAGGTGTGCCTAAATCCCTTGGCAACTCTGCTTTGGTGCCAGGAATTAACAGCCTTTTTTTTTTCTTTCAAGGAAATTACATACGCAACGAGGGAAAAACTCAGGGGAAGGGGGGTGTTGAACCTAGAAAATGCCAAGCAACACCATTTTGCTGTGTATAGCAAATTGCCTAAAATGCAAAAACTTGATGTTGACATAATGGTTCGGAAACAGCCTCTCTGCCAGTGAGTTAAGAAACCCAGAAGAAAGAGCCCCAAACAACCCTAAGCACATGCGAGTCTTTTCCCTGTGAATACTGCAATTTAGATATATGCTTACCAGCCCTTTTTCATGTGCTTTGCAATGCTAGGCAGGTGTCCTGACAAAACACAGTGAAATCACACAGACTGAAATAACTAGTGCCTTATGCTGTTCAGTTGGGGGAAAAAGAAGTCCAGGAGGAAAAAAAATGAAAAGAAAAATGAAAAGCGCTGGGGAAAATTGGGGACCTGGGGGGCAGGGAGGGATGAAGAAGACCAAGGAACAAGAGGGGGTGTCTGAGGCAGGGAGGGCTGCATGGATGGATGCCCAGTCTCCATGGCAGTTGGGTTGGGTGTTCAATGACGATCCAACAGGCCTGTTCAGCAGGATATTGTTTATGGCCATAAACCACCAGCTGGAATGCACTCATTGGCATTCTGAGCCTTCACGATTCTGTTATTGACCTGTCCCATGGAAGCGCACACTCTCCAACAGCTAAGAACCTTTGGCGACCGACCCATTCCCCAGCCAGCCCAGACATGGTGAGCAGAGAGATTCTACATCATGCAAGGCTGGGTGGGTCTAGCGCTTGATGCATAAAAAGAGACGGGGAATGCAAGAGTTAGATGCTCTCCGGGGCACCTGGGTGGCTCAGTCCATTAAGTGTCTGCCTTCAGCTCAGGTCATGATCCCAGGGTCCTGGGATCGAGTCCTGCTTCGGGCTCCCTGCTCAGCAGGGAGCCTGCTTCTCCTTCTCCTCCCCCACTCATGCTCTCTCTACCTCTGTCGCTATCTCTGTCTCTCTCTCTCAAATAAATAAATAAAATCTTTGGAAAAAAAAAGAGTTAGATGTTCTCCAAGACAAATTCTCGGTGACTCCGGTTGCCTCACTGTACTGGAGATATTCTATTGGGCACCTTTGAGCAATAAGGCAAGATGCAGCATGCCTTTCTGGAACACAGTGAACCACTCAACCCGTCGTATGGGCTTCAGAAATCGTTTGTAAAATATTCCACATATAAGAAGGGTTTGTTCCCTTCTCCTCCCCAAATGTCGTAAACACCAGAAAAATCATGCCTTTAGTGAGCAGGAGTCCATGTTATGTGTGGGCTCTTGGGGACTGTTAAACAGTTAATCTAAAGCAAAAAAAGTAGGAAAATGAAAAAAAGAAGTGTTAAATGCTTAACTGTTTCAGTGATTTTAATTAAAACATTTGTCATGCTCGAGACTAATTAGTAATTACATAAGAACTTTATTATGCTGTGCCAACAAAACATTACTTTGGGTTTCACAGCAAATTTGAGTTTAAAGTAAATAATTGTTTAAGTCAGAATTAATTACTTCATAAATTATGTAGCCACAGGATCATTTTAATGAACTTATGTTTGTTAATAAATTTGTCAAGGTCTTCTTTGCTCCAGGGCTAAAAGGCATATTGTTTAATAAGATATTGGACGTAAAGCAAAATACACACTGATTGTAGGTGGATTTAATGTGTTTCTTTTGTGTAGTATTTAAGACCACGGTGTGTTATTTAAAAGTATATCAATAATGTGAAAGGTACAGAAACAAGTTAAAACATTAAAATAAACCATATTCTTTTGTATGTTTCAGTTGGGAGATGAAACTGTAAAATATAGTTTGGGCTTTCAGTGTGTGTGTGTGTGTGTGTGTGTGTGTGTTACAATGTTTCAATATTGTGAGGTTGCAGACATATAGCCCTCCTGTTACAGAGTAACAAGTACCTGGAATAACGATTTACAAATCTTTCCTGCAGTAACAAGGACATGCAATAATTACTTACAAATGTTTCAGTGGAAGAGACACTGAAACACTTGATAAATTGACGATAGGAGGTCCAGTTGATCTGCCTTCAAGACAGGAATGCGAAAATCCAAGCTATTATTATAGTTTCTCTTTGAGCTCTGAGAATATAAGTCATTTCGTTTCTATTCGTGTCAAAGGATGCATTATTGATAGCTCTTTAAATAGAAGGCCTTTGTAGAAAACCACATTCAATATAGATAAGATAAATGTATGATGGAATCCAAGGAATAAGAGCTAACGAGTCACTAGAAAGGCAACAAGGGCAATGTCTCCTGACATCTATTCATTATACATGTGTAGCCGGAGAGCCCGTGTGCCCAGACTGCATGCGTATACAAAGACCCTGCCCGTTCTTTATTGCTTTGAAACTGTGCTGGTCTCCCTTAAGAGTTCCAGGTGTGGTTGAGCTCATGATCTCAGTCTGATTCAAAAATAGCACCTGTTCTGTGGGTGAATACAACCTTTACTCTGTGTCTCGGGTTTCTTCTCTTTGTGTTCTTTTTCAAGGTGGCTTTTGCGTGACAGCTGCAGGGATGGACCCGCGTGGGGAGGGGAGACAGGGGTCTCAGGTTTCTCCTTATTGTCTGCTTGATAGGGAGCTGGTTTGAGCTCCCACTGGCGTGGAGGCAGCTGCGGACATGCTGGATCCATCTGCATAGCTACTGGAGACTTGTGTCCTCATTCCAGCAGATGCTCTGGGATTCAATGGCCTACTTCCCTTGCTACTTAGACTCCTTGGGTCTACACAACCTCTGGAAGTTTAAACACTGAGTGCAGAGAGTTTGTAATGCAACCCACAGATGTAAAACTGAGCATATGACCCATGAAGGTGTCCAATTTCTATTTTTCTTTTTACATCTAGGACCTTTTCAATGGACCATCGATTCAACACATACGATTCTCCATTTCTTCTGGGTTAAACCATGTTCCCCAAAAGATATGTTGAAGTCCTCCTACCAGGTATCTGTGAATGTAACCTTATTTGGAAATAAGATTTTTGTAGACGGGATCAAATGAGGCCATTAGGGTGGGCACTAAGCAAATATGACATGTGTCCTTATAAAAGAAAGAAGAGGAGACACAGACACAGAGGAGAAGCCACATGAAGATGGAGGCAGAGATGGGAGGGATGTGGCCACGAGCCCAGGGACACCTGGAGCCCCAGAAGCTGGAAGAGGCAGGAAGGACCCTCCTCTGGAGCCTCAGGAGGGAGCACAGCTCTGCCCCACCTGGATCTCAGCAGCCCTGCCCCGCCTGGATCTTGGCGGCCCTGCCCCTCCTGGATCTCAGTGGTCCTGCCCCATCTGGATCTCAGTGGTCCTGCCCCACCTGGATCTCCCACTGCTGATCTCCAGAGCTGGGAGATAATGAAGTCCTTTTGTTTTAAGACATCCAGTTTGTGGTTTGCTCAGATGGCCCCAGGAAACTCATATATTTTTATACAGAAATGCTAAAGATAAAAAGGCCGCCAAAGCACCGGATGTTCTCACACCCTCCTATGAAAGGAATCCAGGCTGAACAATTTTTCTCTATATAATTGTGGCTTCCATTTCTCCTTTTTTAAAATCCTAGAGCAGAATAAGGAAGAAGAAGAGCATTAATTTCTAGCACTCTGCACTGGAATCCTGTGGGCAGTTTATGTTTCTTTTGGGTGGGAGTTTAGTTCGAAGGCAGTCATTTAAGTGTTTAAAACATACACTCCCTGCTTCTAAGGCTTTGATTTAGTTCCTATCACTTCCCCAGGGCCTAAGCAGCCCTAGAATCCTACAGGGACTCACTATTGGATGCCTACCAGAATGAAATCACTGGTCTAGCATGTCTTTCTTGCTCTATCGCTAGTAGATACTCGGTAGAAAGTTTCTATTAGACGTAACTCTGTGGGAGAAGCCCATTCCGGTCCCTGCTTTGTGCTTGCTAGTTTAGGGATTGTCTAATGTCAGTGTGTGTGGTGTGTGTGTGTGTGTGAGAGAGAGAGAGAGAGAGAGTAAGAAGTGGACAGAAAGAAGGAGACAATGAAGAGGCAAAATATGACCACCATTTTGTCTGGTAAAAGAAAAGGACAGTGTTCTGACGTAAAACAGAATAAAAAGCTATTAGGGAGATATTTGGATTTTCATTTCTGAATATAAAATCCTGGGGGAAAAATTGCAGCAGAAGAATTCAGATGGAATCGGGAGAGGATTAGGAGGGTAACCCCCCCAGGAAGGGGTAAAGACACTGGTGTGTGGTTGGGTTTGGTTTCTCTGAGTTTCTCCAATGTGGAGACGTGCCCTGATGATCATGTAATCTGGGGTCCCCGTTTTATTATTTGCCCGTGTCCTCTCTCTCTCTGTGACACATTTTTTTGTAACCCACCCCCACCTCCATACACATACTGATTCTCATGGTAGGAAGGAAGCTCCATGAAGCCATGAGCTTGATTAATTGCAGCTTTATGGGTGGGGGGTTGGGGTAACTGGGTGATGGGCGTTAAGGAGGGCACGTGATGGAATGAGCACTGGGTTTGATATGCAACTGATGAATCACTAAATTACCTCTGAAACTAATAATACAGGATATGTTAATTAAATTGAATTTAAATTAAAAAATAATAGTAATTGCAGCTCTATTCCCCAAACAGGGGTTGGCTCAAAGTATATATTCAATAATTATGAGTATATATTTCAATCGGTGCATGAATGGGCTTACTCATTGACATTTTAAAGGTCTTCAGACTCAGAAATACCCATTATGTTCAATGGCTTTTCCTAGAAGAGCAAGTATGAATTATTCTCAATTTGTAGTTTTTCAGCTAACAGAAGAATCAGAGAATCTGTGATTTTTCTGTGCTGATTCTCTGATTGATGTGTATGATTCAGGATGGGATCATTTTTCCTTGGCTTACTTTGTTTTTCAACCCTCGACATCAAACAAGGAGTGAGGTTTCTATTACCTGAGGGTATGTATTAACATGGGTAGCCTAAAATTTAAAAAAGCATGTTAGAAATTTACCACTCCTCTGGCTGCTGGTTTGGTTGTTTTTTTTTTTTTTTTTTTTCCTGAAGACTTATTTACGGTTTTGACAAATTTCTCCCAAGTTACTTTCTTCATTTGGGAGTGAAGGAAAAGCATTGTCACATTGGGTCTTCGTTGACTTGATTTAGGAGTCCAAGTGTTTGTTCTGGCTGAAGGCATTATTGATGTGTCTGAAAGCGTATTGCAAAACAAATTAAAGTAATTACATGGAAGTAAAAATCCATTTAATGGCAAAAACAAAATTATTAAATGGTAATCAAGTGGTGCATCTTAATTAAATAAAGTGAAATGTTTTACTTCATTTCGGAGGGTCTTGCCTTCAGTCAGGGACTTTTCTGGCGTGGGGAATCTTGCTCTTGAGATGGGCCCTGGGCTCTGGTCTTCCGGGATGATCCATCCAGGACAGAAATGTCAACACGGCATGCTTTGTGGGACTTGAGGAGTGAGGATTCCTTAGGGAAATGTTCTACACCTAAAGGACCCTATGGAAACCTTAGTGCTGTAAGTGAGAGGTATGCAGCTGAGTAGATCAGAACACCCTCTTTTTTTACTAGGCAGACCAGAATCTATAGTTCGGTCTTGTTGCATCCTCCCTTGTGAATTTGGAACATCTAGCCTAGTCTCAGATCCCTCCTGCCTAATATCAGGAATATTAGATAAGATAATATACGTAAAGGTCCTAGCCCTGAGTGTGGGACGTGGTAAGCATTTAATTAACAGCAAACATACATGGAATGACTGCCTTTTGAGTCTGTGGCCAAGTATACAGAATAACAAACCTCCCAAAGATGTCCGCCTCCTAATTCCTAACATCTGTGACTCTGTTTCCCTAGGTGACAAAAGGGACTCTGCACATATGATAAAGTTAAAGACCTTGACCTGGGGAGATGATCCTGGATTCTCTGCTGATCTGTGATGGTAATTACAGGGGTCCTTCTAAAAGATAAATGTGACACAGTGTGGGAAGGACATTGCTGGCTTGAAGATGGAGGACAGGTCACAAGACAAGGAACGTGGGTGCCTTCAGAAGCTTGAAGAGGTCAGGACACAGATTCTCCCCTAGAGTCTCCAGAAGGAACAAGCCTTGCTGACAGGTGGATTTTAGCCCAGGGAAATGCATTTCAGACTTCCTGCCCCCAGAACTGTAGGAGAAAACATTTGTGTTTTATGAAGCCACTATGAGTATGGTAATGGGTCTCAGACAACGATGAAGGGCTCTCCCATCCCAACTCGTGTGTATTCATGACTTTAGGGGCTCACCTGCTTCTCTCTGTCATACCTAGGGTCTAAATAATTGAAGCAAACAATCCAGTGGGCTGTGGCAAAATAATAACACATTCAAGACCTTTTTTTTTAAAGATTTTATTTATTTGCCAGAGAGAGAGGGAGAGTAGAAGCAGGGGAAGTGGCAGGCAGAGGGAGAAGCAGGGGGACTCAATCCCAGGACCTCGAGATTGTGACCTGAGCCGAAGGCAGACGCTCAACCATCTGAACCACTCAGGCGCCCCAAGAATTATTGCTTATGATGCGTCAGTCATTGGTGTGAGCATGTAGTTCGTTTTATCGTCATGAGAGACTTCTAGGTCAATGGTATTATCCCCATTTTACAGATTGAGAAACTGAGGTACAGGTGGGTTAAATAATGCAGATACACAGCGGGCCACTGGCCAGGCCAGAATTTGACCCCATAAAGCTTCATTCCAGAATCAGAGTCCTAACCACTCCATCCAAAAATGACATGACATTTTGACATTGATATTGGCCGTGGCTACAATATATTGATTGATGGATAATTATGAATATAAGTATAATTATAACTATACTGCATATGATTGTACCTATTATTGCCTTTCTACACATTATGACAACCTTTGTGTGTGTCATACCCAGGGGAAGGGTCATGTTGCTCTAATGACTTCAAACCAACGTGAGGAAAATGGAGGAAGCATCTAAGATGATGTAGAAAGAGAAGAGTAAACCAAGATACAAATCCATCTTCGGTCTCCACTTCTATTCTTCTCCCCACTCCAACTTGGCGGATGCATTAAGAGGATTCAGTGGAACATTTTTCCTGTTCCTGGTTAGTCATTCGGGCAACAAGAAGGATTCCTGAAAGCAGCTTTCTGGGTCTAGAGCCCATTGGTAGAACCACACGCCAACACCGATGATGCTTCGCCTCATTGCACAAAGCGGTATCATCCAGGATAAACACTTCGATGGTTTCCATCAGCAGACAATAAGAAATTTCTACATAAGTAGAGAAATTTAGAACACCTCCCAGTTGAGGGGAACTTTCTGTCATGCTCAGAGACTGAGAAGGTTGCCAAGTGCCAGAGCTAATTCTCTTTCCTCCTGGAAGATGATAAATAATCCAGGCCGTCTTATGTATTTGGCAATATTGTATTGTTTTTCGAGACCGTCAATCTTTACACTGATACAGATGATTACTATTATTTAATGTGTGTGTATGTGCATTATACTATCTTCCAGACTATTGTGTTCATAGCTTCATACACATCATCTACGCCTTCAAGGCAACTCTGTCAGCTGGGGAGGACATTTTTCCACTTCACAGATGAGCAAAGTAAAGTTCAAAATCATCTACCTATTAAGTGCCCAAGTAGGGGCATAAGCTCAAAATTATATGATGCTCAATCCCATTACTCAATTACTATGCCATAAAATGTGTCATGACTGGCAGACTTCATTTTGTATAAAAATTCAGTATCCAGCATCCTTCATGCTAAAAAAAAAAAAGTGTTATTTTAAAATCTATCCAGCAAATGAACATGTGGATAATCACTTCAAATAGAATTAGTTTTTTAACCTTATATGCCATATATCATATTCATTTTTTGTTGTTTTTTGCTGCTTTGGCGGTATGTGCTGCATTTTTCTTGTCTTGTTATTTTGATGCATGATTGATTGAAGAGAAGGAAGGAGGTGAACGTTTGCTAACCCTTAGTATTCTTTTATTTACATCTAGTAAAATGTAGTGGGGGTGGAAAATCCAGGCTTTTTTCAAAAAGGAAATTACTGGGGATTTTTGCAGTCTTACCTGGGTTATGTAGCTTTTCCGTTCCATCTCCTGCCAACATCATCAACCACAACGGCGTGGGTAGGAGGTGGTGTATTCATCTCATGCAAATCCCAGGCCCATTGCCAAGTCAATATCTTAGCATCGTTTTTCTGGAGTGGTTTTGAAGCAACTATCTTAATGGATTTTTGTGCATAGAATACCTTTTTGCATTAGTACCTTATCTATTTAATTTTTCTCTGTCCCTTTTAAAAAATTATCAGACTCATAAAGTCCCTTTCTGCCAAAAGGGACAGATATCAAACTTAAATCAGCTTAAGCAAAAATGTAAGCAGTGTGCCTTCAGCTAGTTTAGGTTTGGCCCAGACGTATCTGGATAGAACGGTTCAAACATATGGTCGACGCTCTGATTCTTTCTCCCTGTTCGGCTCTCTGTCCTTCCCTAGACTTATTTCAGTGGCAACACAGTTTCTCGTCGCCCTAGAGAAGATAGCCCCATAGAACCCGTGTTCACATTGCCAATGGGAAGAAAATAATAAAGCATCTTCCTTTTTTCTCTCTTTTTCCCAATTATCTGGGGAAGAATTTTGATCCTAATTTGATCTGGTACAGTGGTTTCCAAAGTGTCATCTCTGAACCAGAGGCACTGAGATCACTTGGGAACCTGTGAGATGTTCAGATGCTTGGGATCTTGCCCTCAACCTACAGAATCAGAATCTGTAGGCGTGGGGTCCCCCTGTCTGTGTTGTAACAAGTCCTCCATGACCCTGATGGTGTTCCATTTTGCAAGCCAAGCTCTACTATCTCCCTGGAGCATCCCAAGACCAAGTGAGATATTTCACCAAGGCTGGGCCACTGGCTCATTGGAGGAGGTGGAGGGGAGAGGTTTGATTGACAACCCAAGATTACACGGGGAAGGATTAGTTCCCAAAGGGAAATGGGAATTCTAGGTGTCCAAAAACAACACCATGGGTCACACTGCTCATGCATATCTTCAGACTTCAGACTCTCCGGGGTTGAGCTATTCTTCCAGATGTCCTGACAACCCATGGCCAAGCAATGTTTCTTCAACCTCAACACACCCAAAGCCTCATAGCAGAAAGAATGCATGACAACTTTAGTATAAACAAGCATTTGGGAAAGGGGAACAGGGAGACCATGTATGGAGACCCACCTCATGGGATGCATTCTCTTAAGAAAAGGGAGCTCACCCTCATTCTCCAAACGCAAGTATTTTTGTTCTGCCCATAGGGAGGATCTGCCATATTTATTGTACTCCATGGATATACCTAAGGTGCATAGGGTTTCGTTTCTGGGGGCTGTAGAGATTTCCCAGTCAGTCTCCATCAGTATGGTTTTGGGGATGTGAGGATTGGGTTACCTTATGGCCTGAATGGTGGCCCCCACAAATGCATATCTTGAAATTCTAATTCCCGGTAACTCAGAATGTAATTGTATTGGGATATAGGGTCTTTAAGAGATAATGAAAGGAAAAATAAGATCATTAGGATGTGCCTTACTCCAATAGGGCCTGCGTCCTTATAAGAAGAGGTGAGGACACAGAGGGAAGACCATGGGAGGACATGGGAAGCAGAAAGCATGCAAAAGCCAAGGGGACAGGCTGACAAAGGAAAACCAGACTTTTTTGTAAAAGCAAATTTGTGACATATGTTCTATTAGTGCTTTAATAAGACCAAACTGGCGATGAGCAAGAGCCAAAAAGATGACTGTAGTGTCTTCAATTTTCTCAGTTTCTACTTAAAAGTATTAGTAGACTAAGATTGCCATGCAGAGTACCACAACCTGACATTTCTGAAGGTCCTAATTCTGAGATGAAGCTGTTAGCAGTGTTGGTTCCTTCCGAGGGCTGAGGGGAGGAATCTCTCCACATATATCCATGGCTCTCTTGGTATATATACCCACCCTACTGGTCTGTTTCTTTGGAGGACCCTAATACGATATTCCACTTATTACCCCATCCATTTTCCACATATTGCAAAGCATTTGGAACCATGTTAAAAAATTTCTTTCTGGACCATTTTGCATGATAAGATGTTGTGTGGATAATAAGTCATTTGATGAGAATGTGGGCGTCTAACTCCAGTGGGGAGAATGCATCATAATGATAACGTTTGGCAAAAGAGGGATTTATGGAGGGTTTTTAAAAAATTGAAACTTGGACACTTCACTTGAGAAACATTTAGCTTTGTTCTGGTGCATTCCCGCATTTTAATTCTGTTGCTAATTAAATGAGACATTACGGTTTTCTATTCATGTCACCGTGAAGCAATTTTTAAGCTATGGATGCATCTGCTCCATGAATGCACTTTTAAAGATGGAAATGAAGACAAATGGGCAATTTTGCATAAAAGTTCTTATCTTGGTGGTCGTGGACTTGGTGATGTATGTCAGACAATCTACGGCTAACTTTTCTCATGTGCATGGGGAATGGGAAAAGACAACCTTTTTAGGGGGAACTCGAAATTACAACCTTGTTGAGTTAAGTGCATTTGTTTTGGTACCTTTCCATATTTTTCATGTTTCTTCATATTCCACAAGCATGAGAACCTTTCTTATTCTACACAGACATTCAAGGGATTCTGGATAATATCGATCATTTAATGTGGGGCAGCTGGTTAGAAGATAAGGAGGAAAGAAAAGGAGACAGTCTTCACTGTTAGGCAGAGTCTGGCCCTCTTATCTTTGCAGGTGACACTTTGGGAGAAGTATTTAATCGTAGGCTTTGAAATGAGTGAGGATAGAAGCAAAGGAGGGTGTGTTGTCTTAATGGGATTGTGTGTTTTTTTTTAATTGAAGTATAATTAACACACAGTGTCCTATTAACTTCAGGTATAGACACATAGACCAATGGAATAGAATAGAGAGCCCAGAAATAAACCTACAGTGATCTGGTCAATTAATCTGTGACAAAAGAATATGCAAGAACATGCAATGTCTTAATGGGATATTAAGATGCTGGGTGATTAAGATGAGTTCTACAAAGACATGGTTTCTAGTGCCTCAGGCCACCCCATCTCCTTATCCTCTCTAATAACAGAGGTTCAGCTCCTGTCTCCCTAGAGGTTGGGTTGGTCCACCTGGATCTCACTGAGGTGCCTTCATAGATCCCCTGTTCCCCTGATATAAAGAATTATCTCTCTTATTCTGAGCAAGATGGCATCATGGGAGAGAGATCTACGTGTAGGGAAGGCTGTGTGTTCACTGAGTTTCACTGTTACCTTTGGGTTATGGCATCTTCACTTGGACTGTTGGTCCATCAATGTTATGTAATTCAGGTGTCTTTTTGAAAGTGATACCTAAAGATTTGGGAGGAAAAAAAAAACCTATTTCCCTTGGGTCTTCTTAGCTCAGGTGGGAACAGCCAGAATTTCCCCCAAAAGCTTTTTACTTTCTAAGGGAACACCAAATGTAAATGAAATTTCAATTCTGCAATGTAGAAACATAGTCATTGATTTTCTTTGCCCTATTTTTTACACATTTCTCATGCGATGTGCTCTTATATGGCACTGAGTCTGGATGAAGAAAAAGATATTAATGATTTTACCTCAAGGAAATAAAAACATAGAAGATGACACATTTATAGCATCTTCATGCACACAATTGGTTATTAACTGACTAATGAGCCATCTTAAATCCGTGTGGAATGAGATGGAGTGCCGAAGACAAATACATTCCCTAAAAATTAATCAAGCATTTAGTTCCACTTAATTTCAGTTAAATATTATTATAAAGAGAGTTACTTTATGATATATATATATATATTTTTTTTTCCTATAACATGTTGTTTATTCAGAATTAAGCCCCATTAAGCCCTGAAAATAATTCTACTGTGGCTTAAAGCCGGATTGTTACATTATCAGGCGTGCACATTTATTAAGAACAATTTGTCTTCATGCTTTGGTTTGCAGGTTGTAAGTGTTAAGAAAAGCTCCCTGGAGCTTGCGGAGCATGTAAAGGAATGCACCGACTTTGATGAAATGCAGCAGAGCCCAGGGCCCACTGTTAGGCTCCATGACTCCTGCACTGATTTCTAAGCTGTGACCCAAGGCGGTCCAGCATCTGCCCCTCCCATGCCTGTGTTGACCTTGTTTTGTCATTGTCTTAATCATAATTCCCTCCAGAAAGCAGTCCTCCAGGTGGGACATTATTCCTGAGGATGCCCCTGGAGGAGAGGATGGGCTACTTGGGGCATGAAACTGGAGGATGGACTCTCCCTGTCACTCATCCCTACTGGTTCATCACATCATCTCGTCACCATCGCCTTGGGGTCTCCTACCTTGAGAATGCCATAAAAGGCCACCTGTGTTGAGAGGTGGGGTGGACAGCTTCAGCAGCCCAAAGACGTGTCTCTTTCTCAGGACTGTTGGTAATGCAACCACTCTGTCTCCATCCATGGGAGAATATTTAAATAAATTACGGAAGCGCAGGAATGCAGACTATCACAAAAACTTTAAAGACTAATCACAGAGAAGACTACATCCAAAGGATTGCCATTGAAGGTGCAGATAGTTGATCCCTGAGCCCATCCTCTGTTTGCTGGGAAGGCACATGTCCTCTGATTGCCCCTACTCAGTGACAGTGGGGAGGGGACACTGAGGCAGGGCCATTCGGGGAGATGGGGAATCCTCTGACAGATGATTTTGGCCGGACAAATCCCCAGCAGCCTTGTGGAAGTGTCAGGAGACCACAGGGCTGTCTCCACCTGTCCCTACTTCCTTCCCCACCATCTCCCTCATGGGGTCAGATCGGTATCATGGTCACATCCAGCCTCCTCCAGCTTCCTCCCCATTTTCCTCCCTGGAGTTTTCCAAATATATCTGCAAAGGACTGATCCCCCTTTGCAGGCTTCTTGGCAGACCCAGACCAACACAACATGGGGGTTCCATAAGATAACTCTTGTCAAGCACATCACATAATTTTTTTTTTTAGTATATAGGAACGTCTCAGCAAATGAGAGCTTAAATAATGAAAACACAAAATAAAAATGTTAAACATCCCTGAATGTCACCACAGAGCTATGATCGCAACGAATCTATCTATACAAGAAACACGCACTTGAGAAATACTTTGTGGGGTTTTTTTCACATTCTGCTTTGTAAGATGTTATCAGTTTCCTCTGGAATGAAACAATGTAGTTTTTCACTTTTAGTAAACTTGTAGGGATCTTTGCCTCTGTGTGTGTGTGTGTGTGTGTGTGTGTGTGCTTATTGTCTTTTTTGCCATATAATTTATTTACTTGTAAGTGTGCACCACTTAATTTATTTTATTGAAAAATTTTTATTGAGATATAATTGACATAGAGATTATGTAAATAGAAGGATACAATGTGTTGATTGGATACACTTACATGTTTTAATAATCATCACCACAGTGCTAGGTGACATCTCTCTCATGTCACATCATTGCCATTTTTTGTGTGTGTTGAAAAAAATTTAAGATCTAGTCTCTTAGCAACTCTGAAACGTATAATACAGTATTGGTAACATCACAATGCTGTGCATTAGATCTCCAGAACTTACTCATTTTCTAACTGCAAGTTTGTAACCTTTGGGCAACATCTCCCGATTCTCCCCACATCCCATTTACCATTAAATCATTTATTTTTTTTATTGTGGTAAAATACATATAACATAAAAGTTACTGTTTTAGCCATTTCAAAGTGCACAATTCAGATCCATCTGGTATATTCACAACGTCGTGAAACCTCCATAATTATCTAGTTGCAGGACATTTTCATGGCCTTAAAGGACACCCTGACCCCATTGCCCTCCCTCCTCAGCCCCCTCCCCTAACACCTGACCACCTCCAATCTGCTTTCTGTCTCTACGGACATCCCTGTTTTGGACATTTTGTATAAATGGAATCAGACACTATGCGGCCTTTTGTTTTTGATTTCTTGCACTTTGCATGGTGTTTTCAAGGCTCATGGACAAATGTTTTTTAGGTTAATAAAAGCAAAATCACTGTATGCTCCCATTTCTATAGTTATGCGTGATGCTCAGAATGTAGCTTCCTATTGACTCACACCCTGTTCTTATGTGCTCTACCTATTTTCTGCTTAATAATTTCGTAAAGTCAGTTTAAATTTATGTGTTTCCTCTGTGGTCATCTACGTGTACTAATACTTCAAGTCATTGAGAAATTATTGTGGAAATGTGTACGATCAGATTTTAATCAAGGTGGGAAGCCTGTCTTACTGTCATTGGGACTTAAATTGCTCACTTTTTTTTTTTTTTTTTTTTGGTGCGAGATTTTATTTTCCTCTTCCTAAGCCAGAGTTTCTGAGCCCCCGCACTATGGAGAGTTAGGGATGAGTCATTCTTTGAGGTGGGGCTGTCCAGGGTTTATAGGATGTTAGCGGCATCCCTGACCTCTACCCACTAGACGCCAGTGGCTTTCTGCAAAGTGTTGATCTCAGATCCTCAAACAAATTTCCAGAAGTTACGCATCATATCCTGGAGGGAAACTAGGAGTGGAGAAAGAACTCTTAATTGAGAACCATTAACCTCAACCATGGAATTAGGGCATGTACAAAACTAAATTTCCTATTATTATTCAGACAAAACAGAATGAAAAGGATCTCCAAGAATTAGAAGGAACATCAATTCAAGCACAAAATATAAAGATATTTTGGCTCTTCTTCTGACCTCCATCCCAAACTTTCGGTTTTTTAAAACACTATTAAACATGATAATGACCCTGGAGATTCTATATAAGACTCTATTTATTATCCATATGAAATGGCCGGGGTCCAAAAATGCTAAACAATGTGCTCCAAATCATGGTTCTGGTTGTGAGTGAAGATTATTTCTCTGGCATATTTCATTTTTTACAAAGGCCTGAAATATTCTATCCCAGTCAGGAAGAAGTTTGGGGGAAAAAAAACCCACAATGAAAAATCGAGATCAGGCTATGTAATCAATGCAATTGAAATGCAAAATGGCTCTTACTTCTTTGGTAGACCGGGAGAATCACCGTTCCAATTGACCTGGTTGTATATACAAGCTAGAGAGAGGTTCATCGTACCACTCCTTGGAAAATTTTACACTTTTGCATTGTTCAGGCTATGTATTTTTGTTGCTGTTCTTTAATTTTCTTTTAATATAATGAGCTTTGAAAAATTAAATTAAATTAAATTTTTAAAAAAGCAAATTATTAAAACTGTGGAATCCAAATCTGACAGTAGGGAGGGTTTAATATGCACAGGACATACCTTGATGGCTAGAATAAATACGGGAAATGCTTGGCACTTCAATATATTATTGAAAAATATTCCTACATCTGTCTTAGGAGAGAAATATTTTCAAATGGAAAATAACGTTGATTGAACATCCTGTTTATCTAAAGACAGTCACTGAATTGGGGGTCGCTTCTCTGACAAAACAAGACCTGCAGATTTTACTTTTTTCCCCTATGATTTTAAATATTGCTTGTAGCTCAGAGACCACTTTCTTTTATTTGAGGTAAGCCATCCTGTGGCTTCTAGTCTAGGTTTCACCGTAAATTGTAAGGTAGGCATTTTAGCTGCAGCTGGGGTGATAAAGTTCTTGAGACAGAGCTTGAATGCTGAGTTGCAAAATTAAAGGGGACAGTTGTGCTTAATCAGCTTCTCGTGGAATGGTCACTTAAAAATATTATGTCACCTGCCCTGAAGAAACCTCTCAGGTTATTTGTGGCTGGCTTTTATGTTGGGATGAAATGCGTATTAGCAAAGATTTTTATCTCGAATAAGAACTATTGCAACGATAGGAGATGCTGTAGGAGGGGGAGCTAGACGATGCATCATCACGTCATGTTTGCAAAGCAATTTCTTTTTTCTTTTTTACTTAAAAGGATTTTCTTTCCTTTCTCCATTCAGTCTGTCTAGGTGGTCTCCTGCAGCCCATGGTTTTAAATGTTACGTTCAGTTGATGATCCTCACATTTGTACAGCAAACTCGTACCTCGTCGCCTCCGAGCTGTTGTGGAATCCATCATGGTGCCTGACCGTGGCACCAACATCCCACATAAACCACATCCAGGACGGAGCTTAGGATTTTCATTTATTACTCCCGCATGATTAAGAGAAACTTACTTGTGGATATATGAGGATGTACTGATTTTTCCCTGTGATATGCTTCATTACTATTTCATGAATTTTTTTCCTGATGTTTATTGTTTCCCTTAAACTTATTTGGGGATTCCTTTAGTGTTCTCTTACTAATTTCTATAATTGAAATTTTAATTACTTCAAAAAACTAATCCATGTCTATACATTTATATATCTTTTGGGAGATCTATCATCTATCTATCTATCATCTATATCTATCTATCTATCTATCTATCTATCTATCTATCTATCTATCTATCTATCATCTATTTTCTGTCTATATTCATCCATCTATCCATCCATCCATATATCATCCATCTATCCATCCATCCGTCATCTATCTATCCATCCATCCATCTATCCACCTATCCATCATCTATCTATCCATTCATCCAATCATCATCTATCTATCCATTCATTTATTCATCCATCCATTATCTATCTATCTATCTATCTATCTATCTATCTATCTATCATCTATCTATCTATCATCTATTTTCTGTCTATATCCATCCATCTATCCATCCATCCATCTATCCATCCACCCATCATCTATCTATCCATCCATCCATCCATCTATCCATCCATCCATCATCTATCCACCCAACCATCCAACCATCCATCTATCCACCTATCCATCATCTATCTATCTATCCATTCATCCAACCATCATCTATCTATCCATTCATTTATTCATCCATCCATTAGCTATCTATCTATCTATTATCTATCTATCCATTCATCCATCCATCCTTGTATATCTACATCTACACCTTTCTCTGTCTCTATCTCAATCTACATCTATCCCAGAACTCCTCTATTACCAAAGCATCCTCAATATGTAAATATGTGGTAATTAAACCTCTATTTGATGGGGCAGATAGCAAAAAGCTAGCCAGAAATTCCTCCCATCCCAACTGGTATACCCCTTTCCAGTGGGATCCTCTTGCCCCTACCACTGAGAGATGGATTTTATTCCTTCATCCTCTTGACTCTTGTCTTGTCCCATGATTTACTTTGACAAAGAGATTGTTAGCTGTGCAGCCAGGTGGGAGCCCTGGGCAGAGAACTTGCAGCTCCCTCTCTTCTCTGCTTGGGGTCTGAGACCAGTTGGGAAGGATCCCTCACTGACCTCATCCTGTCCGCATGGCACAAATGGTGGCAGACTCCTGAGGAACCCAACGGGGAGGCAACAGAAGAACCACCCAGCTGAAACCAACCCAACCTGCTGAACACCAGAATAATGAGCAAGTAAAACCATCACTGTTTTAGGTAACTTTATTTTGTGAGCAGAAATTGACCCCTGATTTTCTTTGCACACCACAAATTAATTAGGACTACATATATTATTACTCCAAATATACACTTTTATATTACTCTTTTTATTCCAAATATACAATCTGCTTTAAAAAAAAACTTTTTTCTTGCTGCTGTCTCATTTAATTGCTGTGATCAGAGAGGGAATTTTATGCTCTTGATTATTTTAAATGCATTGAGATTTCCCTTATATTCTGGTAGATGGCTGAATTTTGTGAATATATACAAAGGAATTATTTATTCTCTGTGTATTGAATTTCCAAGTACTCTAGATTCTCTCTGTTTTGTTTTGATGGACACTTAAAAAATGTATACTCAGGATATACAAGAGCAATTTATAAAATATAAATAAAGTGCAGTGTTTCAAAATACATAGAACATCTATGAACCAATCACCATTTATTTCCAGTCACCATTTTTAAAGAAAATAATGCTCTTATATTTGACTTCTTGTCTCCATTAATTTCTATCTGCCTATAGGAGAAAGCACTCTACTGAGTTTCATATTTTTAATTGCCTAAGTTTATTTAGAGTGTAACCTTGTGCCTATGTATCAACACACAACATAGTCAGTGTTTTGTGCCTTTGACTTTATATACATGGAATCATTCTCTGTGTCTCATATAAAACTCACCTTTCCTGTGGATAGTATTTGTTGAGAGGAAGCCACATTGTTAGGCGATAGGAAACCCCACACATGGAAACCAATCCAGCAGTCTACATGACATCTTTGCATTTGTGTTGTTCCTATGATTTTATTATTACAGTGCTCTGGGGAAAAGTCTCACCCGTGTCCCCTGAAGCTCTCACATCCTGGATGCCTGGATTGTAGAAGCCTCTTCAACCTTAGTAGAAGGTGCCATATTGGTTTCCAAAATGGGTAATCCTTTTTTGGTTGAGACATCAGCACCTAATTTTTCAGATTGCCACACGTTTCACATTGCCAAACGATTTCATTTTTCAGTTCATAGAGTTGGGTGAGAAAGGGTCTCTCACTATGGTCTCATCATGCTTGATTGCAAAGCATGTGAGAGAGGGTTTTGCATACTATTTTCATTTTTCATAACTTCATCCTCTCTGAGTGTTCCAGGAGAGCATATTCCTAAACATTAAAGATTGAATAAGTTCCTGGTTTTTGTTGTCTTGATTTTCGCTTGACGCTAAGAAATATAAAGCTTACTAATGACTTTCTTTCTCAAGTGAATAGTACAGAATGTTTTTCTAGAATGCAGAGGGAAAACAAACAAGAAATTAAATCAGTTAATTATTTGGGAGACCATGTCAAAACTACACTCAAGTAATTCTTTCATGAATTAAAAAGATTGTTTTGAATGATCTAAACAAAAGTTGAAGATGAGTTAACATGTGATAAAAAGGAAGACATTTCCTCCAGGAGGATATAGTCTGTTTATTTGCCCATCTACCTGTCTGTCTACATACTTATTTATCCATCTACCACTATATTTCATGAGAGGGCATATAATCTCTCATATATTCATTCTTATTGGATTTGCATTAGTGTTGATCAGGGCCTTTATGTACTTCAGTAGTAACATATGTCCTCAAAAAGAGTCTGTTTACACCTTAAAAAGTGATGATAGAAGGAGGTTGTAGAGGGAATAAAATTAGAGCAGAAAAATAATTATGAAATGATGAATCAACTCTCTGTGTGAGTGTCTCTCTTCTGAATCCTTAGCAGAGCTTATAGACCAAATGCACGTAGACCAGCACTTGTCAAATTAACACCCGTTAATGCACCTGCTATCATCTGGGGATCTTGTGAAAATGCAGATTCCACATCAGTACGTTTGGGGTGGAGCTTGAGATTCTGCAGCTCTCATCTGTTGCGGGGTGTGGGATGGTCCCGGACTCACTTTGTGCAGCAAGGCTTTGCAATAGCATCCTCCTTGGGCAGTTGACTTTTGTCAGTCACTTCTACAACTGTTTTCAGTGTATTACTTTGATTACATTTAGGGATTCCTGCAGTGAATTTCACATCACATATAATTAACCATTTAAATATGCAACTCAGCGGTATTTAGTTCATCCATAGCGTTGTGCAACCCTTACCAAAATATTTTTATCACCCCAACCAGGACCGCATACCCAGTAAGCAGTCACTGCTCATTGTCGCCTCCCAGCCCCTGGCAAACAGTGGTCTACTTTCTGTCTCTATGGATTTGTGGATTCAGGTCATTTTATATAAATAGAATAATGCAATATGTGGTCTTTTGTGTCAGGCTTCCTTCATTGAGCATCATGTTTTCAAGGCCATCCTTGTTGTAACACATGTGAGTGCTTCACTCCTTTTTACTTGGTGAATAATAACCCACTGTGTGGACGTACTGCATTGTGTTTATCCATTCATCCATTGATGAACAGCTGAGTTGTTTCCATATTTTTGGTGATGCTGAATCACAGTGCTGTGAACATGGATGCACATGTGTTAGAATACTTGGTTTCACTTCTTTTGGCCATATGCCTATCAATTTCTTTTTACATGGATCCCAGTGTGGCATCCCTATATCAAAGATCAAACTTTCCCTGATAAAGTGAAAGCAAAGTAGGCATCTGGCTCCCTGTGTTTGGTGTCTTTCCATCCCTGCCAACTCTACACCCAGGTAGACACCCAAGCATGCGTGGTGAGCAGCCCCTGGAGACTAACTCCAGTTCCATAAACCACCATGGTTACTTGGACAGAGGACCAGGTCTCATCGGTGTTTGGCAGGGCAGGGTGGAAACCCCCAATTCCCTGCTTGCTGGGTTGTGTACTGTGGAGCAGGATTTAAGCCGTTAAGAAATAGGGTAAATATCAACATGCCTTTTCTCATGTGGATTGCAGTGATTCTTATAAAGTGAGTTGGGGGTTGGAAGTATATGGCAGTCACTTGGTTTTTTCTTTTCCCCTCTATTTCTTTAAAACCTGACATTTAAAAAATCAGAATGTTTGAGTTTGCCTCTATTGGATTCCGCCACCTTGCCTAGTCTACCTACTTTCACAACTTCAGATGGCCTCTAGTGTCCCTCGACACGAGGCTCTCTGGGGGTTTTCTATATCAAAATCTTGCAAAGGGAGATACCTTGCTGATTTTGAAAGAGATACATTTTGAAATGCCACTATTGCATTACCTGTTGTAAAAATACCAACATCATCATTTGCATTTTCCCTGATAGGGCACTACTTGATTTATTATTTAACATTATCGTTAAATAGTTGGGTTTGGCTTTTTTCCAAAAAAAAAAAAAAAAAAAAGAGATGTAGAGAAAAAGGAGTATGTGCAGGAAAAGGCAGCCTAAATGTTCTGTTCCCCTTGTCCATGTCATCTACTTAATTCTGCAAACTGGAGCTGGGTCATCTTCCTAAAATACACAAGTCTGACTGAGGTCTCCCTGTTGTGAGGCTGTCTCTGTCTGGCAGCTCTATATGGCCACCAGAATAATTCATAATCTTTATCACGGGTCCCTTGATAGCTTTTGTGGGGTGGATCCTGATTATCTGTCTGTCTGGTTGCATGTCCTGCTATTTTTACATGCTCCAACCACACCAAACTCCCAGAATATGCTTGCCTCTAGGTGGCCATTTCTGCTTGGAAAAAAATTCCCTTCTTCTAGAAAGCTCTCTCAGAACTTTCATCTGGCTGTCTTCTGGACATTCCTTTTGATTTTAGTACAGATGCCATTTCTTCTGGGGAAAGTCCTCCGATCCTTCACGCTGTTATGAGATGTCCCTATAGAAGTACCCTCATCACCTTAGCAAAAGAGGTTAACGCTCTTTCCCACCATGATGGCTTCTCTTTAATTTCCTACCCATCCTGAAGGGATGCATTTTTACCAAACAGTCTGACCATCTTGGTAATGATGACCCTGGTGTGGGATGTTGGAGTATCCCATTTGCTCGAATTCACGAAAAACCTCTTTGATCAACTTGAAATGGAATCATGAACAAATGCGATCACATCCACCATGGTTTTATTTCCCCACAAACCATTTTTCAGTATCAGCAACCCAACACAGAGGCATCATTCCAGAAGTGATTTTGAGGCAAGGATTTTTTCGTTGTTGTTGTTTTTTTCCAGGATGGGGAGAGGCATTCTTTGAAAATTCTCAGCAAGACAGCATTTGTGTTATTGTGATACGAGAGGCTCCCGATCGGGGTCCCATCGGATGAAGGTAAAAGTCACTTAACCAGTGATGCTCCTTGGTGAATAAAGGCTAGCATCTGTTCTTTTCAGATTGGGCTTTGAGGATGCTCACCATAAAATGGCAGTTGAAAAGATTATCTTAGAGAGGTCTTAAATAATAGAGTGTACTTCAGCCTGGAAGGGCTCGCCCCTCCCTGCGGTCTGCCTGACATTTGTACAACAAGCCTTCTGGTTGACACAAAAGAGTCTGCCGCAGAGACAGAAGGCGAGAAAAGAAGAAGAAAAAACTGCAGGGAATGTTAACGCGTCTCCTCCTCGTCTTCGTGTAAGAGATTTAAGGCACACTTCCGTTGCTCGGTTTTTGTGGAATGCAATTACACGACATGACAAAGTCATAGGAGAATGTGGGACCCTGAGGACAATCCACCGCTGGAGAGGTTTTGGAATTAGAAGTGCGGGCTGCCCAGCACCGTGAACTGAATACTTTCAAGTGGTCGATTTTATGTTTTTTGTGAAATCTGCCTTAACAAACACTAAGGGTCATGTAGCTGTTATTCTTTAGAATATCAAAAGAATGGCTTGTTCCCTTAAGGAGTAAACATGATTGTTTGGAAAGAAATAGCCCCAATGAGAGCTCTCATTCAGCAGGACCAGTAAACTTCTGAAAATTTCCCCAAGTGAATAAAGAAAATACGTCTTAACAGAACAATGATCTCTTTCATATCCTGCACCGGATTTCAAGGCATCTTGAAAAGTTTAACTATCATGGTCTGTAGAAGAAGGTGATGATTGTAGAGTTTGCATTTCACACAAAAGACCTTCTAATGCCTCTGAAATATGTGCATTTTCCTGCCCGGCCCAAAGGTCAATAGGGCAATCCTGGCTTTCGAGTTTTGCAATTTGGACTTCCTTAAAAGCATTCCTAAAATACAAGTGCAATCTCCTCGCAGAAGCCACGCTGAGCGCTGCCAATCGTGCAGCCCACCTCCCACCTCTGTGAGCAGCAAGATAAAGGGGGGGTGGATCCAGTCCGTGTCCCTGGGTGTGAGTTCTTTAGAGCATGTCACTGGGAACTGTGTACGTCCCCCAACGATCTTCCAGTGCTCTTTCCCTCTGATGTCCTTGGGGACCTGGCTCCATGCACTCTGCCCGTCTACACTATCCAGTGACTGTTCCAACTCGCCACGCTTGAAATACATGCTCACCCTCATCTCTTTCCCCCACGCATAACCAGCTGCAGAGAGGAAGCATAAAGGTCTAGGAATTGGGAAAAGGGCAAAGCCAGGGTCAAGTGCATGTCACCTGGATGATGGAGAATGAGTCAATATGCGGCCAACATTGTTGTAGCAAGGCAGTGGAATTCTTATAAAGAATCAGTGGTCCTCCTCCCCCTCCTCTTCCTAACCCTCCTCTCCCACTTCCTCCTCTTTCCCCTCCTCCCCCTCCCCTTTCTCCTCCTCATCCTTCTCCTCTCCCTACTTCTTCTCCCCTTCATCCCCCTCCTCCTTTTCCTCCTCCTCCCCCTCCCTGTCCTCCTCCTCCTCCTCCGTGTCCTCCTTTCCCTCCCCCTCCCTTTATTCCCCTCCTCTTCCTCCTCCTCCTTCTTCCTCTTCTTGGAAACCAAACCAGAACAAACAAACTTTAAAATCTTTTAACAGGCAGGTACCACGCTTGAAGTGGCCACTCCAGAAATGAGTCAAAGTCAATTTCATCTCACACTGACCCAAAATGTTGATTCCAAGCCAGCAAAGGCGTCTTGGGTGGCTTAATGAAGCCGCGGAGAAAATGGATTCTGTTTAGAAAAAGAAATGCAACTGGCGTACATCCAGACAGCATAACTGAACATGCTCCTTTCCTGTTTCTTGAAGGGAAGATTCTGGAAGCCACAGTGAATGGTAAGGAAAACCTGTAAGGTACCACAGTTAGATTGGAACAATTTGTGTTTCCGTTCTGTATTTCTCCTAAATGGCTTTGTGAGTGTGGTACCTCTGGGTCTTTCTCTGTGTCTTGATTTCCCCTAAATATCATTCTTCACCAATTTCCAGTGATGCTCAAAGACGGGTAAAGAAACTGAGAGACTGCAAAATGCTGTCCATGGCAAAATGATTGTGGCTATTACCATTATTATACTGTGATTGATCAACTGGGATCAGGCAGGTGAACACTGCTGAGTTGGGAAAAAATAAGAAATGCCAATGGTTTGGACCCAAAGTCATCTCAAGCCCCAGTGCCCTGAAAGGCGGAGCTTTCTGTGGGAAGTTGAAGGAAAAGTTGTAGGAATGCAGGTTTCCTACTGAAGAATGGTGCACAAAATTAAGTGATCATAGTGTTATATTGCTAATTGCCTTTAGGATTAAAGGGGTGTGTGGGGCTGCCACCGGCATAGAGTTGGTGGACCCCAGGGATGTTGCTCAGCGTCCTGCAATGCACAAAACAGCCCCCACCACTAAGGACTGTGTGTCCTCAAATGTCAATTGGTGCTGAGATTCAGAAACTCTGATTAATGGGTATGTATTTCAAGGTTTGGGTGTCTCTTTCAGTCCATATTGATTGAGTGTAGCTGTTTCTTTCTTTCTTTCTTTCTTTCTTTCTTTCTTTCTTTCTTTCTTTCTTTCTT
>NW_022589763.1:2351092-2471841 GCF_004348235.1 Phoca vitulina
CTTTCTTTCTTTCTTTCTTTCTTTCTTTCTTTCTTTCTTTCTTTCTTAAGTAAGCTCTACACCCAACATGGGGCTTGAATTCACGACCCCAAGATCAAGTGTTGCATGTTCTACCAACCGAGCCAGCCAGGTGCCCTGAGCGTAGCAGTTTTGATAAATTGCTCTAATGGTTAATTTTATGTGTCTGGGTCATGAGGTGCCAGATATTTGGCTAAACATTATTTCTGGGTGTGTCAGTGAGAGTGTTTCTGGATGAGATGAGCATTTTCATCAGTGGACCCAGTAAAGCAGATGGCCCTCCCCACTGTGGGTGGACCTTCATGAAATCTTGGAGGGTCTGAATAAAATACGAATGGTGGAGGAAGGGAGGATTTCTTCTCTGCCTGATGGCTTGAGCTTGGACATTGAAATTCTCCTGCCCTTGGACTGGGACTTACACCATTGACTTTCTTGGACTCAGACTGGAATTGACACCACAGCTCTCCCTGGTCTCCAGCTTATAGAGAGTGTATCCTGGAACTTCTCAGGTTCCACTAGTATGTGAGCCAATTCCCATAATAAATTTCTTTCCATGACTGTCTATACGTATTGGTTGCGTTTCTCTGGAGAACCTGATTACCTATTTTATTCAAACCAGAAGTGTTTCTTGAGGGGATCAGCATGCCACTGTCTTTCTTTATCCTTGCCCTGCTGACTGGGACATCATTAATCCTTCTGCCCTGGCCGCTCCAAGCCCAGCAGGACATTCATTGTGTGGATCAGGTTTTCAACAATGAGCTTATGAATCAAAGCTGATTCTTAACTTCTGAAGAGGCTGTGTGTTCTGATGATAATCAAAGCATAGCTCTATCCAAAGTTCATTTTGAGGATCTTCAGCTGGCATTGCCAAATTCTGCTTGGGAGCCTGGAACATACAATTACACCAAGGCAAGCCATGATTTTACGTATCCTTTCAAGACAAGTTGCTTGTACTCTCTGGGGCCCTTCTCATTGTCCCTTCTGAGAAATTATCCATGCTAAATAAACTGCCTTATGTCCACTATTAAGGGCTCCCAAAGGCAGTAAGTATTGCTTGGCTAGATTGTCTTGGTTTAAAATTATAGCCAAATATAAACCTAATTAAAATTTCCAACTAACATTTTGCAATGTCATTTTTTCCCCTGATATTAGATACAGCTGAAGTTTTTATTGTTTGCTGCATCATGGATTTTTGCAGCAATTTACTCAGGTAGAAGAAGCCAGGAATTTAATTGGAGATAATAAGTTTATGGGTTATGTTTATAACTGATAAACATACTACTTGGCCATCCTGAGAAGAGAGAACCAACTTGCCATGGTCTTGATGTCCATGTGTTACTTTGGCAGCTCGATCTTTTCCATTTATGGGTTTATGAAACAGACATTGTCCTAACAGTATCAGCCATCACGGGCCTGGGAGTGATAGACACATGGGATGTCAGGATGAATGCCTTTCTCTGCTTTCACTGAGCTGTGCTTTCTAAAGCAGAGAATTGGTGTGTGCACTGCTCTGTGCGTGTATTTCTCCCCACAAAGGGGAAGCCAGATTGAAGGAAAACTATTTTTACAACATTCACACTGAACTTTATGATAAACACCAGGAACACGTAAGCTACACTTCACTGTGTTAACATGACAATAGAAGCCGCAAGGCATGATGAAGTTTGTGTCGTCAATGGTTAAGGGAGATTGACATCAAAATCACTCCATCTTCGAAAGTTTTATCTCTGTAGATCACTGCAGCGAATGGCTGGAGAGTGTGCAGTGGATTCCATTTCCTCTTGGAGTCGAGAGAATGTTTATCAAGAACAGACATTAGGTGGCAAGATCTATTTTTTTTTTCTTTTTTGGAAATGGGAATAACAAATATAAATGTTGGCTTTGGAGGTTAGGGTGGTCTGTCTGGAGACTGTGGTGGGCTGGAGGTTTTGCTCAGTGGTGGCTGGTGAGTTCTCTTTCATGGAGATTGACTTGAATTTGCTAATGAGCATTCAGGACCCCACAGCCACCTCCCTGGTCCAGGCAGAGCAGACGGGAAGCATGGTGGCTGCAAACTAATGACACCGGGACCTAACATTCCAGAGACTCCATTCTGACTGAGGAGGCTGATGTAGAAGTGAAATTTTGACTATACTGTGATCAACCAAATGGGGTTCTTCACCTTGGCACTGTGAACATTTGGAGCTGATGTGGGGCATCCTGGGCACTGTAAGGTGTTGAGCAACATCTCTGGTTTCCACCCACCTGATGTCAGGAGGACCCCATGCCAAGGCTTGACAACCAGAAATGTTTCTGGACATTGCCAAGTGTTCCCTAGGAATAAAATCACCCCATCTGCAAAGAACTGATATAGATGGAGGGCTGGCTGGCTGGCTGGATAGAAGATATAGGGATGGATGGGATAGATAGATAGATAGATAGATAGATAGATAGATAGATAGATGATAGATAGATAGATGATAGATAGATATGATAGATGGATGGATAGACAGACATAGGGATGGATAGATGGATGGATGGATAGATAGATAGATACGTAGATAGATAGATATGATGGATAGATGGATGGATGGATGAATGGATGGATGGGTGGAAGGACAGACAGACAGATATGATGGATGGATAGATATAGATAGATAGATAGATAGATAGATAGATAGATAGATAGATAGACAGAATGGATGGATGAATGGATGGATGGATGGATAGATGGACAGACAGCTAAGGCAGCAAGAGTGACCTCAGCAATAGTGACATTCAGGGATGGATTTTTCTGTGTTATGTGGGGCATTCTATGCACTATAGGGCATTGAGCAACATCCCTGGTCTCCAGCCATCACATGCCAATAACACTTCTGCCACAACAAAAATGTGTCCCCAGACATTGCTCAGTGTCCCCTTGGGAACCACTGAGCTAGAATTAAGCCAACCTGCTATTGGAGGGCAGGGGAGCTTTTACTAGAGACTGTGCTGAGTCATATCAGAAGCAAAAGCAAGCAGAAAAATCAGTAATGTGGATGCTGTTGTTATTCAACATTTTGATATCGTTCTCATCATGGATTTTTTATTTTTTATTTTATAATTTGTTTTGATTTCTTTAAATGTTGCATTAAATGTTATTTACTCAGTGTTTGCATTACATTTCTGTGTCGTTATATTTACATTATATTATTTCTTATGTTTGTTTCCTTCTTTATCTTTTTACTTTTAATTGTGGCTCAAAAAAACTCATAAAAGTGACCATCCTGACCATTTTCAAGCATATAGTTTGGTGGTGGGAAGTACATTCACATTATTGTGCATCCATCTCTAGAGCATTTCCACCCTAACAGACTGAAGCTCTGTCCCCATCAAATGCTAACTCCCATCCCCCTCCCCAGCCCCTGGCATCCCCCATCCCACGTTCTCTCTCTATGGATGATGGGAGAGTTAGCTAATCTTATTGTGGTAATCGTGTGCAAAACATTTTGCAACATAAACTTTTAAAAAAATGTGTTTTATTTAAATTCAATTTAGTTAACATATTGTATTATTAGTTTCAGGAGTAGAATTCAGTGATTTATCAGTTGTATATAACACCCAGTGCTCCTCATATCACATGCCCTTCTTAATGACCACCACCCAGTTACCCCTCCCCCCACCCCTTCCCCTCAGCAACCCTCAGTTGTTTCCTAGACTTCAGAGTCTCTTATGGTTTGTCTCCCTTTCTGATTTCGTCTTGTTTTATTTTTCCCTCCCTTCCCCTGTGTTCATCTGTTTTGTTTCTTAAATTCCTCATATCAGTGAGATCATATGATAATTGTCTTTCTCTGATTGACTTATTTCATTCAGCATAATACCCTCTAGTTTGATCCACGTCATTGCAAATGGCAAGATTTCATTCCTTTTGATGGCTGCATAATATTCCATTGTGTATACATACCACATCTTCTTTATTCATTCATCTGTCGATGGACATCTTGGCTCTTTCCACAGTTTGGCTATTGTGGACATTGCTGCTATGAACTTTGGGGTGCACGTGCCCCTTTGAATCACTGTGTTTTTATTCTTTGGGGTAAATACCCAGCGGTGCAATTGCTGAGTCATAGAGTAGCTGTATTTTTAACTTTTTGAGGTACCTCCATACTGTTTTCCAGAATGGTTGTACCAGCTTGCATTCCCACCAACAGGGGCAACACATACTTATATGAAATCATCCCATTGCACGCTCAACACATACACAGTGTGATGTGTCAATTATATTCCAATAAGACTGAAGCAAAAAGAACATAGCTCCCTACTCTATAAAAATGGATCAACCTAACATAATAATAAAAAAAATGGATCATCCACACTGATTGTATAGCCAGGCAGGGAATTTTAGATAAAATGAAGCGCTATCCTCACAAACGTGTGCATTGGATTTCTTTTCTTTTTTATTGCAAGAGATTATGGTTAGAAGTGTCAGCACTCACAGTGGTGTTAGTACTATAATTGTCATAGTAATGTGCTTTCATATGAAAATGTTAGATATCCAGGTACAGCTCAACATACGGATTGATGTTGTTTTAAGGGATCTGATGCATTGCAAAATACAGCAGAACCGAAAGGTAAAGAGATTAATGATAAACATATTCATAGCGTGTGTGCATTTTGTTCTAGTTTATTCACAGTGTATGGATAATGATGGAAAGATACTCTAACTTACAATTGCTTATACTCTTTCTGTCCTTATGCATAAAAATGCTCACATATAAGGAGCCATCAATACTACTTAATTCTGTTTTCTGTAATGAAAGAAACTGTCTCAATGCCTATGTCACTGATGAGTATCATTGATGTATTTCAGATTTAACTCTTTTTGGGGGGCAGGGGCAGCATTAATATTTTTACTCTCAAATCCAGCTAAATTGCCACAGTGTTCTTATTTGGGATCCTACTGAGACTCAAAACTTAGTCTTATCACAAATCGGAGAGAAAAGGTGGTCAGACCGGCTGTCCGGCTGGCGTGGTCTTGATGGTTCTACCACATTCTAATCATCCATGGCTCCAAAGGTTTTTCCAGGAAATGCTGGTTTCTTTGCATGGGAGAGGGGAGACCGTCTTGATTTCTCTTTGTGAATATTCTACTTCTTTGTAACAGATTATGGGTCTTTATTGGTATCTGTAAGTAAGTTAATACATCTCCTGTTTAACACATCTAGATTGATTTTAATCATTCAGATTGATCTGAAGTTGGGATGTGTTGTTCCAATCCCCAGTGTTGCTTACGTGCATTCCACATGAGGTCATTTAAACTTGTGCAGGACTGATGTCTCTGTCTGTAAGTGGGGAAATCAGGGGTGTGTGAGTGGCTCCATCAGTTAGGTGTCTGACTCTTGATTTTGGCTCAGGTCATGACCTCAGGTTTGTGAGGTTGAGCCCCAGGTCAGGCTCTGTACTCATCAGGGAATCTGCTTGAGATTCTATCTCTCTTCCTCTGCCCCTATCCCCACCATTCTCTCTCTCTCAAATAAATAAATCTTAAAAAAAAATTAGATGAATCGAATACCTGCTTTAATCTAAAAATCCAGACTTACTTTCCTGGGTAGAATCCATTTTATACTGATTTTTGTTCCTCTGGCTGCTTTCAGTTTGTATTTATGTTTCAGTTAAAATATTTCTATACCTGCCGAAATTGAAATGGTCTCTGGACATTTGTTTTTTTCGGTAGTGACGATGGAGAAGTTCCCATAGGCTACTATCTAGATGGGACCACTTTTTGTAAAGCATCTGCCCACACTGTCGATGCTAACACTTTACGTTTCCACAGAATGATGTTGCTTATTCTTATGGGAAGGGGACAGCTTCTGCTCACAGTGGCCCTCATGGGCGGGGTCCTCGGTCCTGTCTTGAACGAACATCCTGAAAATGACAACTGGACACCAACAGATAGCTTTGGAGAGGTGGCGTCCACGTGGCGCTGATGGAAAGTGTCTTTTGGAAACCATGTCGTGTGCAGAGTGATATAAATGATGAAATAAACAGTATTTCCGCTGGAGACTCTGCCTTTCTCCGGCAGACAAAGCGCCCAGGCAGCAGTGAATGCAAACCGTCCTCGGCAAACTGCAAGGATTTCACAGGTTGCTCTGTCTAAAGTCTCCTTCATCTCTACTATAGACTCCTCTTGTCCATGAATCTCCTTTGCCCAGGAGGCCTACCTGGAGTCCAATGGAAGACTGAGGGAGGACATTCAGGGAGACCCACCACCCTCAGAAACTGCATGGAAAATGATGTCTATAATGAGCTTTTTAAAAAGGAGGTCAGTTAAGGCTGCCCCTGATTCCCAAGGAAATCCACGATCAAAATTGGAAATAAAGAAGGAATCTCAACGTATTTTAGAATTTGTATGTGCAATGTTGATGCATTGCTCGCCAAGATCTTCCATAAAAGATGGATATTTTTGCTTCTAAGGGATGAGAGAAATTTTTAATTTTTTGAATGATTGATATCTAGGAAAATGTTTTCAAGGTGTGGCATAATACATAGTTAGGTACCGTTCTTATTGCAAAAGTTTCTTGACATAACATGTAACACTGGCTGCATTTGGAGCAAACATTTGTAGGCTAATTAGTGGGAAATGAATCATTAACAAAGGTTGTGCTGTTTTTCTCTGCTTCTGCCCTGGGCAGAATACATGGAATTTGCAGGCAGTGTAAATGGCCAAGGATTAAAGACATCAAGACCCTACAAGAGAGATTTGAAACAGGGGAAAGATATTTTAGTGTGTACACATATCTACAGATACATTCAGGGAAGTCTTAATGCAGCAAAGATGCTTCATGTGGGAGGCAGAATGATGCCCACCAATGATGTCCACACCGTAAATCTCCGGACCTATGAATATGACCTGTTGCATGAGCTGCGCCATTTTGTAAGAGTTGCCAGAACTGTCAGAGCTTCTGTAAACTTCTTCCATGAGTTGGAAATAATAATACTTGAAACAATATGGTCTAGATGTGTGAATATTGATGATGCATTGCTGTATGACCAACATAGTTCATACAACTGTTGACCATTTACTTATAGAGGATACTTGATGTCCAACGCTCAACTTGTGGGATGGATAACTCCACTGAAGATCAACATAATCCCATGTCACTCTAGTGTTCTTTGGAAATTTCTTTGGAAATTCAGTTATGCCAGTTGGATCATCCTTGGGCAAGGACCATGCGAATTTTCTCTGTATTGTTCCAATTTTAGTGTATGTGCTGCCGAAGTGAGCTTGAGGTATGCCAATTGGAAAGTGATAAAGCACATCCCCCCAAAATTGCCCTTGCCTCTGAACCAGCTGAAACTTCAAGGGGGTCCTTAAAGACCAACCCCAGTTCTGGAAAATTTCCAGAAGGACTCATAGAACCCCATGAAAGCTGTTACACTCAGAGTGATGGTTTATTATAGAGAAAGGAGAGATTGAAATCAGCCAAAGGAAGTGGTGCCTGGGGCAGAGTCCAGGAGGGGGTCCCAACTTAGGATTTCTATTGTTTTCTCTTGGGACTCATGGATGGTGTCACCTCCTCCCAGGTATGATGTGTGAGAACACATGCATGGCATCGCCAACTGGGGGAGCTCGCCTGAGCCTTGGTGTCTGAAGTCATATCACATTATATGCCTCCCTGGTTGACCATAAGTCTCCAGTCTCTGCTGATACCTGTGTCCTTTGGTTCCTGTGCAGGTCGGAACCGAGGTGGCAGAGCCCAAATCCCCCAACATGAGTCACATTGTAGACAGTGCCATGTGGTCCAAGGTGGGAGGCCAAGGAAGCCACTCTCCTCAGGGGCCTGGGAGTCACCGTCCAGGAGCCAAAAGGCCAGACTTGTCTTTAGGTCATGTCAGCTCTTCACCACAATAAACTCTATCAATTCTCTGATTCTTAAGTCCATTTTGAGATGTAGTTAGGATGATTGCTCTTGAAGAAACTATTGGAGGATCCAAACCCATGATGGGACCTAAGTCTTGCAATATACAAATCTTAGCTAAATGGCCAAAATCTTTTTGTGAGTACCAAGCTGCCTCTATTTTTCTTTTGCAAGTCTTGATAAAAAGTGGAGGGATGCTCCTTCAAGTCTAAGCACTTTGGATAACAATGGGAACGGTGCTACTTCTATGTGACCGGTATTGACGCGGTGCTCCAATGAAAATCATCACATATGCTTGTGAGCTATGCCATCATTCCCCCAAAACTCATTTAAAATCTGCTCCAGAATCTGTCCTCACGGCCATTCCATGATATTGGTCAGAAAATAAAAATTGCAATCATAAAGTAAAACGGGGTGGGTTACGTATTTCCGCACCCAGAGTCTCCTGGATGCTACGGAATGATGGCGTTCATCAGTGCACTGTTACAGAGACAAGAAAAACCCCGTGACTCAGGACAAGCACCTAACGTTGGATGGGTCTGCTTTCTTCTAATTGGGATATGCATGGCTGACACCTGTGTCCAAATGAAAACCAAGCTCCCAGGGTGATTGGGAGCCGGCTCGTCTCTAAACATTAATCCGTTGCCTGTCTGGGGTCTGACTGCCAGCACCATGCCCTTGCTTTTCCCTGAGCATTATTATGTATTTCTCAGGTACACCTCCATGAAGGTCATGGGTTTCTTAATTCCAGAACTTTTGACACCCTCACTCAATTTTGTCACTGGGATGTAGTTGATATTCCAAGAAGCGTGCACTTGTGAGTGCTGAGAAGTAGCCAAAAGTGTGGAGCTTCCGAATCTCAAATGCTTTACTTGGGCTTTGTTTTTTTAGGGAACAGCAAAATGAAAGGAACCTACAGAGATTCCTCTGTATCTTCTGCTCATCCCTTGGCCTCCCCCATAATCAACGTCCCCCAACAGAGCAGTGCATTTGTTACAATCAGTGAACCTACATGGACATGCCGTCCATCACTCAAAGCCCATACTTTACATCAGGGTCACTCTTGGTGACCAAACCATTCTATGGGTTTGGACAAATGTATGCTGACATGGATCCATCATTATAGTATCATACAGAGTGGTTTCACTGCCTTAAAAATCCTCTGTGCTCCACATGTTCATCCCTCCCTCCCCCTAAACCCTGGTGACTCTTAATCTTTTTACTGTCTCCATGGTTTTCCCTTTTCCAGAATGTCCTAGAGCTGGAATCATAGCATTTTCAGATTGGCTTCTTTTACTTAGTGATATGCATTTAAATTTCCACCAAGTATTTTCATGACTTGATAGCTCATTTCTTTTTAGTGCTGAATAATATTCCATTGTCTGGATGGGCCAGTTTATTTATCCAGTCACTTACTGAAGGGCATTTTGGTTGCTTACAAGTTTTGGCAGCTATAAACAAAGCACTCATAGGCATCCACGGGTGGGTTTTTGTGCGGACATAAGCTTTCAGCCCCTTTGGGTGGATACCAAGAAGCACATAAGTCCACGTGGTATTTATGTCCCTATATATCCCATCGGTTCTGTTTCTCTGGAGAACCCTAACTGATACTCCAGCTAACTGGCTTAGGAGTTGTTGAAGTTATAACTCTTCTGACCTTCAGTGGACACATCATTAAAATAAGGATAAACACACCTATGTCCTGTGGTTGTTAGGAAAATGAAATATGGTAGTTTCTGGGACACACTGGTGTGTTCCCTGCAACAGAGAGTGTGCTGGAACTGCTGAGAACTGTATTGTTAACCTGAACTGTCCTTCACCAAGGACACCAGGCTGCAGGGGAAAGGAAAAGTTTGTGCTGGCTGAAAGAAAGCTCTTGGGAAGCTCCTGGCTTTGCAGCATTGCTAATGAGCAAATGAACCATGTCTGCCTCAAAACTTAGCGTGAGATGAGCCCAAGGCACACGCGGTGGGCTCAGCTTCTACCTGTTGCCACTTAAGTGTCTATGGAGCTCAGACTTACAGTGGGGAATAGGTTGATCCCTGGGCATAGCCCCTATATGGGCTTGAACACGCTCTTAGCTTGTGAAGGGATTTGGAAAGTCAGATTCTGTAAGCAACAGGGCGTGAGTATGTTGGGTGATTTTTGGTTTTAGCTCATCTACTTTCTAGCTCTGGGGCCCTAAACAGACTGTGTCCTCTCTTGAAGCTCTCAGATTCTCCTTTCACTTGTGTACAAGCAGTATTGGGTGAAATTTGTTGGTGCTCTTGAAAGAGTTTAGACAGGAAATAAAACAAAAGTAAAAAAAAAAAGAAAGAAAGAATATGGACTTTGGCATAAAGTATAATGCCAACACCTACAGGGTCAGAGCGACCATGTGCACATTCACCGGAGAGATTGGTTCTCGGGTACATAAAAATTTAGCTTACATTGTGTTATGTTACGAAAGGTAAAAGAGTTGTCAGGGATTGAATCACAGAGACGGGAGGTGCCCAGGGCAGAGCCCATCAGCATCCATCCAAAATACTATTCTAAGAGTGACAGACTCCAAAGTTGATGGTGCTTTTTGGATATGACAGCCAGAGATGAGATACCATGATGTGATTGGATATTGGGATGTGCATCCTGACTTGGTCTGTTCTGTGTGCAGAAAGCAACATTCTAATTATACTTTGGTTTCCCACATAGGTTAGCTTGTATGCATTTTCTGGTGTGTATGATTATCCTATTTCCCATGTGGGAAGGGGAGGGAAACAGCAAAAGAAACAAAAGAAGGAAACAAAATGCGAATTGGCATTTTTGTGTTGTTCATCCAACTCACGAGTTTGGTTAATGTCACTCCATTGCTGAATGCTGCATTCAGTCTTCATTTTTGAGCTTTAAGAGACTAGACACTGGAGCATGATTAAATTCATCCAGATGAGATATTTTGGGCTGTTCAGGCATATCCTGGTAACCTCCTTCTTAAGAATTCTGTATCAGGTAACCATACTGCATAACAAACCATCACAAGCTTAGCAGCCTAGAATAACAAACATGTATGATGCATTTATTCTAAATGAGTCAGATGTCTGGATATGGCTTCTTGAGTACTCTGCTCGGGGTTTGGCTGAGCTACAATAGAGGTGCCTTCCAGGCTGTGTGTTTTTTCCTGGATTTCAGGGTTTCCTTCCAAGCTCATGGGGTTGTTGGCAAAATTCAGTTCATTGAGGCTAAAGGACTGAGGTCCACATTTTCTTTTAATTTAAATTCAATTAGCCAACATATATTACATCGTTAGTTTCTGATGTAGTGGTCAATGATTCATCAGTTGCATATAACACTCAGTGCTCATCACATCACATGACCTCCTTAATACCCATCACCCAGTTACTCCATCCTATGACCTAGCAATTGCACTCCTGGATATTTATCCCAAAGATACAGATGTAGTGAAAAGAAGAGGCACATTTTTTTTTTTTTTTTTTGACTTCCTACCTGTGCGGCGTCTGTTGGTGTTAGAGATGTTTCTCAGTTCTTGGGCACATAGCTGTGTCCATATGCAGCAGCGAACACTGTAGCTCACTCTTCAAAGCCTATAGGACAACCTCTTACTCAGACTGCTAAGACAGAGTCCCATATCACATAACCTAATCACACAGGTGACATCTCATTGCCATGTTCTGTTGGCTAGAAGCAATTCACAGGTGCCATCTGCACAAGAGAGGTGGGGTATATACAAAGACGTGTCTCATTGAGGGTATTCCTTAGGGGGCATCTACCACACCCATCTTCTGTATCTTATCTCAGTGGATTTCTGGTCCAGTGGCAACGTTTAATCAAAATAGGGTCATTAAGAGGTCTGAAGTCTCTGACCTACGGAAAACCACAGGCACATCACAGACCATGAGTCTGGTATTCTTTTCCATTTCCGTGTGTGTTCCTTCTCAGGATCCCCTACTAGCCTGTTAGGGAGGATACACCAAATATTGGTAGTAAATAGCAAACTGAAGTAACCCCTCACATTCCATTCCCCACATCTACCCAAACTTGGAATAAGTCTACTCAGGCAAACCTCAGCTGCAGACAAAAAAAAATTGAAAGCAGCAATGCTTATTCTGTTTGATTTAGCACTGAGTCCCAGGTAAGGATGTGGTCTTCCTTCTCTTCCTGTGAACTGTCTATCAAATCATGCATCCTCACCCCTGATGTGTCGGGATCCTTGTTTCTTTGATTTCATGTAGCATCCTAGCACCAGGAACAAATCCTATTTTTAATGCCTGATTAAGGATAGGTAGGATTTATAATGTGAAATTGTCACTGTTTATGGCACCAACGAATTAGTGCAGAATGAGACAGGCTGGCATCAATATGTTAACCCTAGTCTTAAATGCTAGCCTTATTTCTTTCAAGTGAGTGTTCTGCCCACTGGATAGGTTTCTTTTTTTTTCCCCCTCTAAATAGTCCATCTTACATTATGAATAATTAAAAGGTCATTTAAATCTGCACCCACGGTGACTTTGCTCTCATTAGATGAACTAGGTTATCAGATTTATTTTGTTGGTGAAGCCCGACTGGGTTATAATGGAGGACGAACCTTATTATTTTGTTATATAGAGGCTGGGGAGTCTACAGACGCAATTTACAGAATTATAGGAGCATCGCATATGTCGGCCAGATTGTAATTAAAGTTGTGATGTCCTTGGTTTCAGAGTCTTTTGTATTGTTAGCTGTGTTCTTGAGGATTTTTTTTTTTATGCCAAAGGGTGTAGCATGAATTAAGATCATTACCCAAACTAGGTCCGTGTTAGTGTGTAGTACCTGTTGGTAACGATGGGCTTGGGTGGAAAGTTCATGGTGCACCTGTAATCATGACTACTGTCTTCCCTCCCTGCCTCCAAGTGAGCTGTGCTGCTCAGGGAAGGAATTCTTCCAGTTAATTGTACTTACGTTTTCCAGGATCCACTAATATCATCTTTTTTTTATGGATTCCCATTACCAGGGGTCAAGCACGTTTCTTTAGGTATGTCCCATAGTTTATTTGCAGGAGTTCTGCTGCGTCCAAACTAACTTCCACATCCACTGGACAAAGGAGATGTCTCAAGATTCCTCATGCACAAATCCTTCGTGAACAGCTCATGACCCCTCTCTGTGCAAAATTGTTTGTTGGTGCCGTTGCTTTTGGAACCTGCAGGGAGCTGGCATTCCCTGGGCCCTGCCACAAGCACAGACGACTTTAGCACGTGGTCCTTGGATGAGATGGAATGCTGCTGGGTTTTTCAGAAGCCTCCTTTTGCCAAAATGACCCTGTGGTTCGTGCAGAATTGAAGAGAGTCTCTCTTCTGAGCCATACTTGACCAATACGAGTATTGTCATGGCTCAGTAGAGACACCTGAATCTTACAGATTGCTAATGCAGATGACCCCTTTGGTATTTTGCACGGAGGACCCTTTTGCTGTGCCCTGGTCCCGGAGACTCATTCATGAGTTCCTGGATGCAAGACGGACAACACGAGTCTGGGACATCATGGTCTAGCAAGAGACGCCTTCCATGACTGAACACGAGACCTGGCCATGCTTCTTCCAGTTAAGTCAATGCTATTCTAAGGAACCTTTTCTGGTCTGTTCCATATGTTCCTCTTGTGTGTCCGACACATCCAGGGATCAACTACAGACACACCTGGGGCCAAAGGGCACATTCGCATGGCTCCGAAGGTAGACAACATTACTGGGTTTTCTCCAACCTTCCTCAGTGGTCTGCATGTGTTATGAGTCCGCCATGTTGCCCAAGTGTGTGTTTTGGACACCCATCATTGCATCGTGGGTCAACGGTTATGACACAAAAATATGATGCTTGATGGATCATGCAGGAGAAACTTTTTAAATATTTAATGGAACCCATGTTCTGCTCCATTTATCCAAAGCACAAAAGACTCTTTCCTACAGCTATGCTTCAAATCAGACACTAATAACACATGAGATACTGTTACCTGTTTGGGGGGGAAAAGCCAGTGGCTGCTTAGGTGGGAAGAGAATCTATTACTGACCTTCCGTCTTTCTTTATGGCTCCTAGAGTGAATTCAAGGTCTCATTTGCCATGCACAAGACACATGGGTAATGCTTAATTGGAGTGAATAAATTATAGGAATTATATCCACATTCAGGCCCCAGAGGGTTCTGGTTTTTCTTCCATAGAAGCGACTGACCTCATGCTCAACTAATTATCTCCTTGGCCTCGGTTAGTTAATTGAGTTAAGATGTCAGAAGATCTTAAAACCAAAATACTATTCCTAACTTGGGTTTTCTCATCCTCATTAATTTTCAGAAGTGTGCTTCAAAGTCAGAATATGGCATTCTGCCTCGTTTTGAAATCTAGCTAGAGAGAAGGAAGAACTGCAGTTGGGTCAGAATCAGACTTTTTGGAAATGGCCAGGGACCTTCCTTTGAATTTCTGCACATTCAAAAAAAAAATACGTATTTTTAAGGAGCATTTCCTTCACTGGGCATGGCAGACAGGTTTTGACTATACTCCATTTTTCTTTTGGGTGATGCCGTTTCTCCTGAGCCTTGTAGGAGAGGCCACAGCAGTAAATCAGAGTTCTTGCGGCAGAACCAGGCACATATGGGCCATAAAATAACCAGATTGGAGCTGATTGGGATATCAAATTATGGGAAGATTACCCAGGATGACAACATGATGGGTTTACTTGGCCTCAGAAATGGAGATGTTGTTTCCTTCGTCCTTAGCGTGACATATTAATGAGAACGCCAGTGGACGGGTGGGTTTGCAGCAGGGGAGGAATGAGGAAACACTCTCCCTTCAAGGGCAAGTCACAGTTTGATTTTTTTCCTTTCCCTTTAAGAAAAGGAAAGCAGGCAAATTATGCCTCCACCAAGCAGTATGGCAATTTGCCAAGCATTTGATTCTGAAAACAAGGCTGAGTGGAATGTGAGGAGTAAGATAGGATGGGATGGGATGGATTTGAGTACGGTACCCTTGCATCCCCTCCCAGAAAGGCAGCTGGGGAAGAGAGGACAGAATCAGGTGCTGCTTTTGCTTCCTTTGTTTTCCACGCCTTGGCCTCCCTGGGCTCGGCTGGACTGCAAGGAAAAAACAAATATTTGTGCTTTGTTGTTATTTATTGCCATTGGATCCAATGATGATATTTTAGAGGGGTGTTTGGACTTCTCACCTCCTGGGGCAGTTTGCATGATGAAGCAAAGCCACACAGATCAACAGTGATTAAACAGCAAGCCAGCTCCCCACCACATGTGACCAGGAAACAAATTCAACACCGTCAGAGCCTACAGACAAGAGGCTTGGAGTCCTGTTGATTTCATGAATATTCTTAGGGCGTGGAGGACCCAGCAGGGGCACAGAGCGTGAAGATGATTGTGTGAACTTGCATTGCCAAAGATCTTGTTGGAACAAAGCATGCTTCATGTGTCCCCTGGGAAACTGGGGCGTGCATGAAAGCCTTATCAGAATTCTCAACCAAGGCAGGGTCTGTCTGACCTGCAGAAGGCTGCACCTTGGGGATGGATGAAGATTCTCAGGAGAAGTATTCTGTAGAATTAAAGTCACTCTTGCTCTGTAGGACTGGAATTTGGGGGACATATGGTAAAGTTCCTAAAGGATTTCATGCTGAACTCTTGGGTCGTGGGGGTGGACAGGCTCTGGTGGCCCCCATGATCTCTACGTCCCGGTGTTCATGCCTTTGGAGAATCCTCTCCCTTTGAATGAGTGTAGGATGTGTGACTTGCTTCTAACCATTTTCTTGCCAAGGGAATATGGCAAAAGTGATGAGATGTTGCTCCTGTGATTATGACGTGTTATACCAGACTCCATCTTACCAGCAAGCTGTTTGTAGAATCTTGTTCTCCTTGCTGGCTTTGAAGATGCAATGGCCTTCTGCCCTACAGGTGCACAGAAATGAATTCTGCCAACAGAATTTGTAAGTGGACCCTTCCCCAGCTGAGACCCCACAGATGAGAGCTCATCCATTGATGATAGCCTTGCCAAGGACCCAGATAAGCTATGCCCGGACTCCTGACTCCCAGAAACTTGAAGATAATAAATTGAGGTTGTTTGAAGGCTCAAAGTTTGTGGCCATTTGTTATGAGGTATAGAAAATGAATGTATTCATGCATGCTAGCAAACCTGAATACCCACTATTCCCATTGTCCTCCATGGTTCCTATCCAAGGCTCCTTCCATCTACCCAAAGCCATCTAAAATCAATGTCAAGTGGCACCTATCCACTTTTTGGATAGGAGCCCAGTTTGAGGGTTCCTATCCAAGGCTCCTTCCATCTACCCAAAGCCATCTAAAGCCAATGTCAAGTGACACCATCTCATGTCTACAAGCCCATGTCTACCTCTCCTGTCTCCCATTCTTGTTGGTGATGCCGCACACACAAACGTCCTTTAAAGGCAACTGAACTCTTCATTAGTATGCAATTCTATCACAGTATGACATGGCTATCTTAAATTCTGTCTTCTTCATGGATTGGATGCCATGTGCATATCTTCCCCAAGAAAATCTTCATTCCATCATGTTATGGGTTATGTTATGAATTTTCCAAATGGCCCACTCTCTCAACTCCCTCTGCAACATTGTGTTTTCTGATCCAGGCATTCTACAAACTCTCTTAACCTGCTTCAGCATGTACACCAGAACCATGTCATCCTCCCGCAAACCCTTGCTGATCCTGAGTGTTAACTAAATCATTACTTTGTCCGTTCATCACTTTGGAGAAAATGCAAAAAAAAAGGAAAAAAAAGAAAAAAAGGGCAGCACTAGGGAAACATCTTTGCTTGGTAGTTCATGCTCCATAAGCTCACCTGGATCTTCAGAGCTACTTGGCCACTCGTTAATTCACCTCTAATTGAACATTTTCCACATCCGCGTCTACAAGTATTCTTCATAAACACATCAAGCTCTTGAGCTTATTTTAACACTTTCCTTAAAAGCAAAACAGATTCAACTTCTTTAAAGTATAATTCACATATAACAAAATGCACCCTCTTCAAGTGAACAGTTTGATGTGCTTTGACAAATGTTTATCCAAGTTTAGTCACTAAAACAACCCAAAATGTACCATGTTTCCATCAGTCTAAAGTGTTCTCTTGTGTCTCTTTGAAATCAATTCCCTTCCATCAGCCCCCCGTCCCCCGACAGCTCCCTGGCATGCACTGATAGGCTTCTTTGAGTCTAATTTTGCATGTAGTTGTGTTTTTTTAGATTTTAATAGGCATGGGATTATGCACTTTATATTCTGATTTTTTTCCCCTTGGATTTATTTTTCTTAGAGTTATGTTTTAAGACGTGTCTTTAGGTGCCATGCAGATGGCCCAACCAACACCTCCCACCCTAATAAAATAATTGGTTAGGATGTCTAAAGTAATGATACCATATGTACCAACAGGGTATGAAAGAATATATTATTCACATTATGAGACTTTTATAAGGAGAGCAGAAGGGACAGGGGCTGGTACAGAGGCACCTGGGTGTCTCCGTTGCTGAAGCATCTGCCTTCGGCTCAGGTCATGATCTCAAGATCCTGGGATGGAGCCCTGCGTTGGGCTCCCTGCTCAGCGGCCAGTCTGCTTCTCCCTCTGCCTCTGCTGCTCCCCTGCTTGTTCTCTCTCTCTCTCTCTCTCTCTCAAATAAATAAATAAATAAAATCTTAAAAAAAAAAGGGTGGTGCGGACTGATTCAAGCAAAGGAGGGGCTGGTGACTTTGGAAATTTTTTTTAAGGTTTTATTATTTTTTAAAATTTTTTAAAGTAAGCTCTACACCCAGTGTGGGGCTTGAGCTCATGACCCTAACATCAAGAGTCACGTGTTCTACTGACTGAGCCAGCCAGGTCCTGCACCCTGACTTTGGATTTTTTATTGTTGTTAGCCAGGACGGGCTGGGGTTTGCGTGGTTTGAACTACCTGTTAAAGATCCTACAGCACACAGGACAGATGCACAGCAAAGGATTGCAGGGACCAAAATATCACTGGCACCAAGATGAGAAACCCTAGTTGTTTGGTATGCTGCCCAATGGCAAGTTCTGTCCTATAATTTGATATTCCTCAATGTACCTAACAAATGACACACCAAGAATAGTTACTGGACAATATGGAAAAGTCAGTCTTATTATTTAATCTTATTAAAGGAGTTGATACTTGCTGATTGATTAACTAATTGGTTAATTGAAGCAGAGATTAACCTTTTCCATTTTATGCAGACTTTTTGAAGACATAAGTGGGCAATAGGCCAGAAAAGATATTTTCCTCCGCTCTCATTTTTGGAATAAAATCGGGTGAAATCTGTCTGATGTGGTTCATCATTCCCTCGCGTACTCAAGTCTACATCAAATTAGAAGTGACTCCTGGGGTATCTCCTCTGTCTACGATACCCTTCCTTACTCAATTCAAAGTATGAGTGAGAAGCTTAGTACAGAAAGTTTTACCTGATTTTTTAACGTTTCTTGATTCTAGATGATTTTTGTCCAAGTGAAACATGGTACAAAAGGGATGACACAGCAACTATTTCAGATGAAAATAAATCTCAGAGCTGTGTCTAAGATGGGACCCATTGGCCATTGATGGGGATATAACTCTGCCTTCTCCATGTGGCCATATGGGCAGAAGTAATCTTGCTTTTATTTATTCTGCCATGATCTGGAAGACTTGAGACACAGGCAGATTGCTGAGGGAAATACGTGTCTAGGTTTCTCATATACTTGAGGGGCAGCAGGTGAGAGGTGTCACTGAGAGCTGTCAGAAATCTCACCGTCTAGAGAGAGAATGAGCAACTCCATCCTCATATTATATCCAGTGTGGGGATGGCAGAGGGCGCCCCATCTAGTCCACTGGGCCAGGGAAGGTTTGCCCAACTAGAGGGGGTTGAGCGGTGTGAGGAAGGTTGCGTGTGTAGCCAAGCGGAGAAGCGGAGTGGGGAAGTTATTTTTAAAAATAAAAATTCTTTATTTAAATTCAATAAATTAACATATAGTGCGTTATTAGTTTCAGAGGTAGAGTTCAATGATTCATCAGTTGCATATAATACCCAGTGTTCATTCCATCAAGAGCCTTTCTTAATGCCCATCACCCACTTACCCATTCCCCTACTCACCTCCCCTCCAGCAACCCTGTTTGTTTCCTAGAGTTAAGAGTCTCTTATGGTTTGTCTCCCTCTCTGATTTCATCTTATTTTATTCTTCCTCCCTTCGCCTATGATCTTCTGTTTTATTTCTTAAATTCCACATAGGAGTGAATTTATATGGTATTTGTCTTTCTCTAACTTATATCACTTAGCACAATACCCTCCAGTTCCATCCACATCCTTGCAAATGGCAAGATTTCATCTTTTTGATGGCTGAATAATATTCCATGCTGTATATATACCACATCTTTTTTTTTATTTTATTTTTTATTTTTATTTTATTTTTATTTTTATTTTTATTTTTTTAAAGATTTTATTTATTTATTTGAGACAGAGAGAATGAGAGAGAGAGAGAGCACATGAGAGGGGGGAGGGTCAGAGGGAGAAGCGGGCTCCCTGCCGTGCAGGGAGCCCGATGCGGGACTCGATCCAGGGACTCCAGAATCATGACCTGAGCCGAAGGCAGTTGCTCAACCAACTGAGCCACCCAGGTGCCCTTTTTTTTTTTTTTTTTTTAAGATTTTATTTATTTGACAGAGAGAGACACAGCGAGAGGGGGAACACAAGCAGGGGGAGTGGGAGAGGGAGAAGCAGGCCTCCCACCGAGCAGGGAGCCCGATATGGGGCTCAATCCCCGGACTCTGAGATCATGACCTGAGCTGAAGGCAGACACTTAACGACTGAGCCACCCAGGTGCCCCACCACATCTTCTTTATCCATTCGTCTGTTGATGGACACCGAGGCTCTTTCCATAGTTTGGCTATTGTGGTCATTGCTCCTATAAACATTGGGGGGCAGGGGCCTCTTTGAATCACTGTTTGTATCCTTTGGATAAATACCTAGTAGTTCAATTGCTGGGTTGTAGGATAGTTCTGTTTTTAACTTTTTGAGTAACCTCCATACTGTTTTCCCACGTGGCTGCACCAGTTTGCATTCCCAAGATGAAGCTATCACTAAGCTATCAGAAATGTTTGTCTATGAGAGAAAGCACCATTTATTTGCAGAACAGGTGCGTCCCATATGGCTGGTGCTTCACATGAAAGGCAGGGTGGGAGGGAGGTAGTATGGGAATCCTGACATGACAGCAGCAGGTATTCAGGGAGGGAAGAGATAAGGAAAGGCATGAAGAATTCACAGGCAAGGTGATGTGGAAATGTTTCACTTGAGAGGGATGTAGTCTGTTTAAGGTTTTGGGAGGTTGAAAGTGGATACACAGCGTCGACTGGTTTGGAAAGGAAACGGGATGGTGAGAAGAGTTTGAGTTCTTTCCTTGTATCCACCTCCTTTCTTTTGAGCTTTGCAACATTCCTGTTGCATAATGGAGATTGGTGTGGGTGTGTGTGTGTAGCCGCAGGGTCTTGGGAAATGGACAAGGAATTTACCAAGTGGCATTGACAGGACATGCAAGCCCATAGGATGTCTGCAGAGGGAGCAGAGCAGATTCACGGATGATTCCTAGATACTTCTGGTATGGACAGTGAGTGGTGGTGACCTCAAATGGTGCGACTGTCACCAGGGGTGAGCTGGCAAAGAGGGGTACATCGTGCATTTAGGACATCCAAATTAGGGTATCCTCTAGGTGGTAGAATATAAAAGTAAGTTCAGAAACTGCACCTTGGGGTCTGAGAAGGATCATTGGCATTCCCCTGCTCTGTGCAGAGTCCCATGTTTGCTCTAAGGATGCTCATTGCCTTGGGAGAAGAAATCTGGATTTTCCAACTTCCCAACAAAGTACTTGAGCTTGAGGAAGAAAACTGGAAAACATTGGTTGTTATTTCTCATGGTGGAAACAGACTTGAAACAGAACCCCTCTGTTTTACACTCATCCTCCTGGAGCGGCCAGTTCGCGGTGCTAGGATCAGCCGAGGTAGCCCCACGATTGTTTTGATAAGCGGGGCTAGATGTCTTATGTGGAAGGCAGGTCTGTGTCATTAAATTGACTTTACCCATTCAGCGATTATGTATTCTATTAGGCCTGTATCTATTGTACTGTATGTTCTCAGGAAGATATACAAATATCCTCTCCAAACAAGCTTTGCTTTCTTGAGACCAAGGTGTTATTTTGTATTTGGATAGGCCAATTTCCCAAAAAGTAGGCACTGTACACATTTTGACTGCAAATTATCTATTGTTTATTATTATTTGTTTCTGGAGAAGTGTTTTGAGTGCCTTTGGAGGGCAATGCACAAAATCATACTGACATCGTGCTGGGTTAGTCTGAGCACCTAAAATGGGAAAAGGGAGTCTGGAGTTTGCACTCCTCATTTCTAATTCTCAGATGGGGCAGAGAAGACAGGAGATCAGGCTCTTGGAGACTGGATCATTCCCCATGGTGGCAGAGTTGTCCTGTGCATCGTGGGGATGTTTAATAGCATCCTATTGGATGCCAACAGCACCTGCCACCCTAAGTCTTAACAACCAAAAATACCTCCAGACACTGCTAAGTGTCCCAAGAAGATAACGTTGCCAGGTTTAGCAAAGCAAAATACTAGCACACCCAGTTAAATTTGAATTTCAGATAAAGAAGGGATAATTGTTTAGCATGAGTATGTCCCTTGCAACATTTTCTCTGGCTACCCTACCCGGGGGACAGACATTGCTCCCGTTTGAGGAACTGTTTGCTGTTCTCACTTAATTCCTCATGAGTTTACAAATGTCTCCACTGGGATCTTTAGTCTTGGGACTGACATGAGGTTTTGCATTACAAGACTATTCAATATGGTTTTACCTGTGCATCTTCAGGGGAAACCGCAAGATCCAGAACAATCTGGTTGAGACACCCACATTTTTCCCATTTATTGTTAATTACATATTTTCCACCTCATTTCATCTACAAAAGGGAGAGAGTGTTAAGTACTGATGTGTGCTAAACTAATCTGTTACTTGGAAAGAATGCTCTCCTTGGAGTTCTCAGTGCCCCTTGAGAATCCCGCTTGGGGGAGAAAGGACTGAACGATCCAATTATGCTTTACCAGTTGGATGAATGTCTCCTCTGTAGCACTTTCTAACACCCTGCCTCAGGCTATTTCTGCTGGAGAATCTTCAGTTGGTAAAAAATAAACTGTGCTCTTCTGCCCCACGAATCTGGGGGCCTTCATCTTCCAGCCTGTTGGTCCTAATCTAATTACCCAGTGTCAAGAGTCATTTGTTGGTAATGGCAAATGCCTCTGCTGCCACTGGGTAGCTCCTCCTGATAACACCAGGCAGCAGACCCACAAAAGGAAAAGGCAACATTTTACAGATGATTTCTTGGAAGTTTTAGAGCGGATGAAAAGCTCAAGTATTCTTTATGGGAGAATAATGCATAAAGTAGACGCATAAACATGTGCAATTGATTTATATGAACTCCCAAGGACAAGGATCTTTGCTTGCCTTATTATTTATTTATTTATTTTTGGAATAACCTTTATTCCATTGGACTTTGCCCATGGAAAGTACTCAACAATGCCCGTTGCTAAAGGGAAGTTAAAATAGAACACTTCTACCTTTAACTGGAATCTTGTTCCCCCCCAGCCTACTGAATCATGTCACACTACACACTGTCTCCTGTTTTCTTTCCACAAAACAGATCACCCTCATCTATGATGATGATGGTGATGATGGAGGTGGTGATGGTGATGATGATGAAAATGATGATGGTTATCATAGTGGTGATGGTGATGATGGTGGTGATGGTGATGATGATGATGGTGGCGATGATGGTGATGATGGTGATGATGGTGATGATGATGGTGGTGATGATGATGGTGATGGTGGTGGTGATGATGTTGATAATGGTTGTCATGATGATGATGATGACAGGGATATTATTGATGATGGTGGTGATGATGGTGATGGTGATGATGATGGTGATGATGGTGATGGTGGTGATGATGATGATGGTGGTGATTGATGATGGTGATGATGTTGATGGTGATGATGATGATGGCAATGATGGTAATGATAGTGATGAAGGTGGTGGTGATGGTGTTGATGATGTTGATTGTCATGATGATGATGATTACAGGAATGGCGCTGATGGTGTTGATGATGGTGGTGATGGTGACTATGGTCTTGATGGTTATGATAATTTCATTTCTGTTCCCACTTATCTATTCAAACATCTAAGAAGCTTTTCCTCAGTATTCTGCTGTAAAATTGTGAGTGACCTAAGGCTTCCCCATACACAAATCTAAAATCTCCTTCAGGGGATAAGACATTATATAGACAAAAAGATAAGCAATAAGCAGCACTCTGAATATAAATTATTATAAACATTCATAAAATTTATATTATACCATATAACAATCACTGATAATGATATATTGTTATATTATGAATATGAATTATGGTAACTATAAATAATTGAGAAGCAGTGTTGTGGCCAAGAAGGCAAAGCCAGGTAACTTTTCTATAGCCTGGCTCTATGAGAGGTACCAGCATTTGCCATGTTATGTTCTATCCCTGGCATTATTATTCCTCCCCCAGAGTCCATTCTTTTGTGTGGTCTGTTCTTTAATTGGAACCCACTCTCCTCTCTGTAGTTGTAATGACTTTGCTCCTTCCCCACCCTTATTTAAATCCTGTCTATCTTTCCATATGCCCCCTCAACATCTGCCTCCTGTGATTTCTGCAACCCTCACGGATCTCCCTGCCCCAATGATGATACTCTGAAATTGGGGTCTAGTGTGTGATTGGGTCGCTAACTTTCACAGCTACTCAGCAATTCCACAAGCGTACACGTTATTCTATCTAATGGAACTTGTGCAAATGGATGGCCATAAAATCAGAAAAAGGAAAGATCTGTGCATTTGTATTTGTAACTTTTAATCAGTGGAGCTAAACAAACAAACAAGAAAAACCTTAAAAAAAGTTCAGGCTTAGAAATAAATACGTTGTATAATACAGTGGAAATGAATGAAAAACTATAATAGAAGAAATGCCCCTAAAAAATGTCCACACAGATTAACAACTTGTCGATTCATTTCAATAATTCGTTTGAGCAACTTACATGGCTACGTTCATCTTTTGACCAAGCAATCCTTTAATGATGTAATGACAGAAAAGAGAATATACTTATGTATTGAATCTGGGAGGGGGGCAATTAAAACACTTTAGCTGGTGAAATAATAGTGGTGGTATTTTAGAAATGAGAACATTTATGTTGCACAGAGTTTCCTAACAATGCAGGGGAGACAGGCAGTTCTTGTAGGGAGAAAAACCATGGGACAAAATATGAAAATGTGCTAAAAACAAAATGGGACAGTATAAAAATAACTTCTACCACTGATTTTTATTCTCTGAAATCTGAAAAGAGGTATTTTTCCTACTATGAATGCATCCGTCAAAGGTATCTAGTTCAAAGTGATTATAGCCATGCTGTGCTTTTGTAAAGGAGGAGAGAATAAAGTTTTAGTATTTATTATCGGGGAAATTCCCAAGATGCCCCATTAATGTTTAGAAGCTGCAAAGGAAAATCTGAGCTTTTATCCTTGATTAGTTCAAATTATGATGAAAGCCACAAAATAAGCATTATTTCTAAAGATCTTTCCCTAGGTAATTTTCATTCTAAATTAAAATATGTTGTAGTAAGTTAAAGATGCATGTTTTAAAATTAATCTTGAATATAAATTGTGTGAATCTATATTCAAAGAGCAGTATCTTGCTCCTGAAGTTGGTATGTCTATATTTTTCATACCAGCAATACATAGCTTAATGTAGTAAGAATGAGTAATTAGATTTGCTTTTCTTTATAAATTACCTGACAAATTTATTGGACAATGAGTACCTAAGCCTTTATTTTCCTAACATAAATGGTGGCTTTATTGTAAAAATAGATCACAGTTGGTAAATGCCATACAATACAAAATTCTGCATGTCTGAAACCATACTGTGACTACATCCTAAGTACTTTTTGTTCAGGTTGAAGAGAAATGTACATGAAGCAGAATTCCACCCACAGGCATCTCCAGTTTGCTTGTTAATCTTATTCAATGTTTAATATGTTGAAACTGTCATTTTGGCTTCAGGTTAAGTCCGTGGATATGGGACACCTTGACTCAACAGGAAGACTTTAATCAAAGTCCCTCTGGGCAGCACATATGGCTGTCATAGCTGATCCTTTTGAATTGGAGACTTTTCCAGAATTTGTCAGATTCTTCTAACAGATATAATGCAACTTTATGAAGCCCAGTGCAGTGAATCATATCACTAAGATGTTATTCTTAAAACAGAGGTAAGTTACGCACTCATAAATTGGCTTTATGAGCTCGTCTTTAAGAACAGAGGGAGAGCCAGCCCTAAATGTGGACAGCCAAAAGTTGGATGATTTGTGGCTGGTCCTCAGATATCTGACCAGCCTTCAAATTTTGTCAGTAACTGCACCTCTTGTTCATTCACGGAGTTCCAGAAAACTTGCTTGTCTGCTCTACCCCAAAACTCCAAATGGCTGCAAACCTCTGACCTCTGGGTTTATCAATGTCAGTCACAGGTAAAAAGATGCATTCCGAAGACTTTATCTTAGTATTTAGAAAGAAAATAAAAACGAAATGGCAACAGCAATAAAACAAGATGCCCCGTTAAGTTTGAATTTCAGATAAACAATGCATTCCCAGAGGAACCGATCGCCAGGTCAACTTATCTGGGATCCCTGGCGGCAGATACAGCTCCGCCATATTTATGCCATGAGCATATCTAACTGGGTTCAAGAACCAACCAAATTCACTAAGTGGTCAGACATGTGACCATGGAGGATGCTAGTTCCAAAAGTCCCTTGGGGGAGAAGAACGAGTCAATCTGGACCATCTGGTTTTCAACCATTATTGTATCTCTACAATATTACCAGTTCACCCAATAAGGTTCAGGAAATCATGGAGCACAGCTGGCAAAACTGGATACTTGGAAGAGTGGGGAAAACACGCAAAGGTATGGGTTCTTTTAGCGTCTGTGACTGTATCACATGGCAAGAGGTTATTTCTCATCAAAGGCAGCACAACAAATTCATAGATAGGAAGATGGAGAGAACACAAAAGCAGAAATTGCAAGAGAAAATGGAATGCTACATTCAGTGTAATATTAGGATGGAGTAAAAGGTCATCAGAGAAGGAAGCAGGCAAGGTTCAGAAGATGGACCCATGATATTTAGAGGAAGGGACCAAGAGAATCAGATTATTAGCTCATTGGAAGACAGGAACACACACACACACACACACACACACGCACACACTGCACACCAAGATTTTTTTTGGTTGTTACGTTCTTTGCAAAGGAGGCCAAGTGTGTAACAAAAGTAGAGGTTCATGATTCAATTGGAAATAAATGTATTCTTTGATGACATTCTAAAGGGCACTAGAGAAAACCAGCTTATTTTGCTATAAAAAAGTAAGTGGGCTTGTGGATATTAAGGGAGTACACTGTCCTTTATGTATATGGCAGCTTCTATAATCAATCTTAGGTCCTAGAAGGTATTTCTGATCAGTTACCTAAAGCTGCTTTGTTTCTATTATTTTAACTTCACTGGCTTTTTTTTTTCCCTAGGCAAAAAGAAAGCGATGTCTCGGATGCTGTGGTGATCAGGTTGCCCCTGGTCACACCTTACTTGTGGGTGAAAAAGCACAAATTTGAACTAGCTCTAATTGGATTGCGTTATTCAAATGGCTTCATGCTGGGGGATACTTGCATCCAAGCTGATCTGAGAAACCGCGAGCCTTTAAAACACTAGCTTTGAAGAATTGAATGCCCTACTAAAATGCTGACACGTACTCTTAAATCAAGATATACTATGAATTCCTATTCCCCCAGTAAAAAATGCAACTTTGGAGGAAATCTGGTGTCTATTTATTGCTCTTTAACAGTTGTGATATCCCTTCAAATGATGCTGGGAAGAACGTGACAGTGGTCTCCCAGGTCCCCTGCAGGCCAGGGTCTTTAAACTCCCTCTCTGGTTACATTCAGCAAAGAGTCTGGTATAATCACAGAACGTAGTTTATGATTCATTTCCCCATGTTGAAATCATATTTTTCATCATGACATGATACCACAAATAAGGTATTTTGTGACTGTAATACCTAGACCAGTGGTTCTAAACTGGGCCGTTGGCAATATCTGGGGATCTTTTTGGTATTGCATTAGTATGGGGGTGCTACTGGTGATTACTGGTTGGGGACCAGAGATGCTGCTGAACTTCCTAGAGGAAGTGCACAGCACAGCTCTCCCCCACAATGGAGAAATATTTGGTCCCAAATGTCAATAGTGCCAAGGTTGAGAAACCACACTCTAGAACAAGGGTCATGATGGAATGATGCTGCAGGGGTTTCTGGTCTACCATCGGGACCAGCTGTGATCAATTACATATTTTGATACAATGTGGTTGCATTACATTCATAAACTCATGATGCTAAATACCAAATACAAAAAAATAAAACACGTCTGCAGCCATTCCTTGGTGAACTTCTAGAAGCATGAATGGCAAAGCATAGCCTGGTATTTTCAGGGATTCAAAATGGGTATGATGTGGACCCCACCCTCGATGAACTGATAATATATTGGTGGAGGCATGCCTGGAAATGGATGAATTTAATATAATGCGGAAACTTGGTCAGGACAAAATGGAAGTCAGATGGTGTTATTAACATCTACTGCTTTGTGCATGAAGATGAATTGTATTCAATAAGAATGATTTGACTTTTTAGATATGCATATAGCTATAGATGATATGGAGATATAAATCTAGATGATTGATAGAGATATACGTATAGATGATATAAATGCAAGTATAGATGATGTTGCTATAAATGATAAAGATAGGGATATAGGTGTAGTTGATATAGTTACACATACAGATGACATCATCTAGAAGTGCATGTGTGTATAAATAGTAATAGTCATAATAAAATGACAATAAAATTTAGGAGATTTCCTTAGAAGACCTAAGTACTTTGTTGGAAAACTCCCTTTTCCTTGTTCTGTCTCATCTCACAGCCCTGGGTTATACGTATTTGGTACAGTTTTTAAGAAAATGTTAAGTCAGTTAGGTGTCTGGCTTTGGCTCAGGTCATGATCTCAGGGTCCTGGGATTGAGTCCTACATCGGGTTCCCTGCTCAGTGGGGAGTCTGCTTCTCTCTCTCCCTCTGCCCCTCCCCACCCTGCTCATGTGCACTCTCTCTCAAATAAATAAATACAATCTTAAAAAAAAAGAAAGAAAAAGGATGATACTGTAATTAGATGAGCTAAGCAAACCTTTTCTTTTTCTTTTTCAAGTTGGAAGGAACTTATGTGTATTGTTGCTCTGGGGGAAAGCAAGCAGGTGGACAGAAAAAAGGCAAAATTACAAGCAAGAGAGTGTGACCAATGACATTAGGAGCTGTGAGACAAGCAGTTAGGAGGCAGAAATCACAGGTGAGGGAGGTAATATGAGTAGGGGGGTGTTTCCCTCTGAGATTGTGTTGAAAACTAAAAGGAGAAAACTCAACAGGAAATCCATAGCCTAAGTACCTCCCATAAAAAAACAAACATTAATAAAAATAAACGGATTAAAGATTCTGCTCAACTTGTTTAAAAGGACACAAAATATAATTAAAAAGACAGAGAAGTAAAACCTTTTAAAAATGTTATATCAACTGATGAATCACTAAATTCTACCCTTGAAACTAATAATACAGTATATGTTAACTAAATTGAATTTAAATAAAAAATTGCAAATAAATAAAACAATGTACAAAGGAATGACTTAATGACCCATTAAGGGGCTGGTGTTTTGAGGAAATAAAACCAAAGTGAGGTAAACAGTGAATCCCCTGTCTGAGAGAACAAAAAAACGTCAACATAAAAATTCATGAAACACAGAAAGGAAGCAAACAGAAAGTTTTATTGACTACAAAACTTAAGGACTAAGGTAAGAACAGGTTTTTTTTTCCCTCTTGAAAATAAATGAAGTGGATTGATTGCTTAATTAATTAATTAGCATCTCCTTCCTGGAAGAGTCTGCAGTAGACTCTAGGTTTGGAAATGCAGTATTAGGATGGAGTTTCTTCTTCTTTTTAAAAAAGATTTTATTGGGCGCCTGGGTGGCTCAGTTGGTTAAGCGACTGCCTTCGGCTCAGGTCATGATCCCGGAGTCCCGGGATCGAGTCCCACATTGGGCTCCCTGCTCGGCGGGGAGTCTGCTTCTCCCTCTAACCCTACCCCCTCTTGTGCTCTCTTTCTCACTCTCTCTCTCTCTCTCTCTCTCTCTCAAATAAATAAATAAATAAAATCTTTAAAAAAAAAATTAAAAAAAAAGATTTTATTTATTTGAGAGAGAGAGAGCATGGATAAGGGGTAGGGAGGGGCAGAGGGAGAAACAGACTTCCTGCTGAGCAGGGATCCTGACACGGGACTCAATCCCAGGGCCCTGGGACCATGACCTGAGCCAAAGGAAGAGGTTTAACCTATTGAGCCACCCAGGCACCCCAGACCGAGTTTCTTAAATGTGGATGTGCAGCCTAGTCTCTTGGGGATTCCATCCAGCACAGAGTCTGATTGTGCAGGTCCTGGGTTGGTGCCTTCATTATTTTATGTTAGCATCATATCATTGCTAACAAGCCCACGGCTGAGGGTGGTACTCTTCTTGCAGGGACTGCACCTGGAGGGCAAAGGTACCAGAGGATCAAGTAAGAAGCAGGGAGTACAGGAAATGAGGGCAACACAGCTTCATCCAGTGTGTTAATTAGTCTTGATTGTATCCTCCAGGTGATGGGAAGATAGTGAAATGTTTAAAGGAGTTAAATAATCACACTCATTTTTTAAGGGTGGCAGCTGAATGGAGCATAGATTTGAAGATATTAACCTGTGGGCAGAGACCCCTGTAGACACCTTTGTAATGGTCTGGTCAAAAGCAGATGAGAGCTGAGATCAGACAAGGCCATAGTGGGGAGTAGAGACAGCTTTGGGAAATTTTAGAAGTTGTAATCAGCAGAGCATGAGGAGGTAGTGGATGTGAAGGGAGAGACGTATGGATGGGGCTGGCATTTCCAGATTGGGGGATTGATTGGTACATGCACAGAAAGAGAGAACATAGTTGCAATGGCAATGTAGGTGGAGAGATGCTGAGTTCATTTTAGACCTGTGGAAATTCCTGAAGAAGGAGAGAAGCTCAAGGAAAATAGATGGGCATCATGGCGTCATTATGGAGGGTCTGTTGGAAATCTTGAATCTCTGGGTTGACCTCGGACTGTGGAATGGAATCTACTATCAAACAAATTCTAACAAGTGCACATTGCAGGGTGGAAAATCCCTGAAATGGAAAGCATTCTAGGGAGAGGCTATTACATGGGTTTTGAAGGAATTGTTTAGGAGGTGGAACAGGAGAGAAGATGTTGTCCAAACAGAGGCTGACATGGTTATGCTGAAGGGCAGCTAAGGTAGTTGGACATTCGTTGTTATATCTAAGTCTGGGTGATGTCAGATTTCTTTTAAAGATTTATTTATTTACTTTAGAGAGAGAGAGAGCATGAGTGGGAGGGGCAGAGGGAGAGGAAGAGAGAATCTCAAGCATGTTCCACACTGAGCATGGAGCCCAACGCAGGGCTCCATCTCACTACCCCGAGATCATGACCCAAGCCGAAACCAAGAGTCAGGTGCTCAACTGACTGCACCACCCAGGTGCCCCAATGTCAGATTTTCTCAAGAAGTATCCAGCCACCCTGACATGAGCACAGAGATGTCAAATCTAGTGCAATGTAGGGCTAGGGTTTTTGCACAAGAAGAGACAGGAGAATAATGAATTCAGTGTGCTGATGAGAGGGTTGTTCAGACGCTCAGCCAAGAGTTTGGAAGAAAACCCTTCAAAACACTTTTGACTTGGGAACCATGGAGTTGTTTCTGGGCCACCCCTAGACCAAGTACAGGCAATAGCCTGAAGATATTTTGGGGTCAGTTTTAGATTGACTAAAGTACTACAGTGAATGTTGCCATAAAGCAAGGCACATGAATTGTTTGGTTTCCCAGTGCATATAAAAATTATGTTTCCACTATACTGTAGTCTGTTAACATCCAATAGCACTATGTCTAAAAATACAATGTGCCTATCTTAATTTAAAAATATGTTATTGCTAAAAAAAAAAAAATGCTAACCGTCACCTGAGCTTTTAGTAAAGTCTTTTTGCAGGTGGAGGGTCTTGCCCGGATGTCATGGCTGATGACTGATCAGGGTAGTGGTGTCTGAAGGTTGGGGTAGCTGTGGCAGTTTCTGAAAATAAGACAATGAAGTTTGCCACATCGATAGACTCATCCATCATGAATGATTTCTCTGTAGCAGGAGATTCTATTTGATAGCATTTTACCCACAGTAAAACTTGGAAGTCAAGCCTCTTGAAACCCTGCTGCTGCTTTATCAATTGAGTTTATGCTACCCACAGTGAAGTTTGGGAAACGAGTAAAGCATTCCTGTGGCAACATCATGAGATCTCAGGAATCCTTCTCATTTTTCCACTTGTCATTCTGCATTCTGCTTCCCTGCTCGGGAGCTGTTCAAGGTGGGGGGGGTATCTCTCTTTTTTTAAAAAAGATTTATTAATTTATTTGAGAGAGAGAGTGTGTGTGAGAGGGGGCAAAGGGCAGAGGGAGAGAGAGGCAGACTCCCGGCTGGGCAAGGACCCCAATGCAGGACTTGATCCTAGGACCCTGACATCATGACCTGAGCTGAAGGCAGACGCTTTACCAAATGAGCCACCCAGGGGCCCCAAGGTGGAGGGTATTTCTAAGAATATGAGAAATGATGTTGGTAGTGTTGAAAGAGAAAGAAAAATGTAACCTTCCAAATTTTCAAAACATCAGTCGAGGCCATAGGCACATGGAGGTCAGATTCCCTGGGTTCAAATGCTAGGACCATAAATTATGGGATGTGAGTCTCTGAGTGAATTACTTAAATGCTTTACACCTGTTTTTCTTTGTGCATAAAATGGAAATAATTATAATATCTACATTCTTTGGTGGTTAGGATTAGATGTAATGTGTTCTTCAAATGATTGACTGTTAAACTTTTTGTTGGGGTTCCAATAAATGGTATTATAATAATAGTAATAATAAATTGTATAATATATGATTATAATTAGAATAATAATTATAAAGACCTACCAACTCCCCCAACAGACCCCATGGGGCTGGAATTTTACAAAATCACTGCTTTTAGGGCTAGGACTAAGGTACCAAATATGATACTTAGGGCATTTTTAACTTGGAAGGGTCTTCCTATGATCCTTGAATCAGAGCTGTGCTTTTGCACAGAAATATGAAAAATTGCTTTACACTCATCCTGAAATGTCTAAACACAATAAGTAATACGGTTGACCCTTGAACAATATGAGGATTAGGGGTGCCAACCTCTCACACAGTTAAAAATATGGATATAGCTTTTGACTCCCCCCCCCCCAAACTTAACTATTCATAGCCTATTGTTGACCGGTAGACTTAAAGACAGCATACACAATTCATTCACACATACTCTGTCTGTCCTATATATTACATACTGAATTCTTACAATAAAGTAAGCAAAAAAAAAAAAGTCATTAAGAAAATCATAAGGAAGAGAAAATACATTTACAGGACTGTACTGTACTTAAAAAAAAAATCTGTGTATGAGTGGAACCATGCCATTCAAACCCATGTCATTCAAGGGTCAGGTATATATTGTAGGTGGAAGTGTGGTGTTTTAAAAGGGCTGGTAGAATAAAATTTGGGGGAATAACTGAAATAGGGTCTGAATTCTCATAGCAGGAAAGCACATTTTTTGTTTGGAAAGTGCATTTTTTAAAAGTACCAAAAGGAGACTGAAGTAGATCTGGAAATTTCTCCTGCTCCCCAGCTGTTAACCTGTGTGGAGCCCACGACACCTGCTGCCATTGTCGGGTTCTCTGATCTAAGGCTGATCCCTTTTTTAAAAAATTAAATAACCTTTTATTATAAAAGCAATGCATATATTATGGAAATGTAAAATAGAGTAGAAATAGAGAAATAAAAACATCATTTTCTTTTTAAAAAATTTTTTTATTAACATATAATGTATTATTTGTTTCAGGGGTACAGGTCTGTGATTCATCAGTCTTACACAATTCACAGCGCTCACCATAGCACATACCTTCCCCAATGTCCATCACCCAGCCGCCCCATCCCTCCCACCCCCCTCCACTCCATCAACCCTCAGTTTGTTTCCTGAGATTAAGAGTCTATTATGGTTTGTCTCCCTCTCCAGTTTCATCTTGTTTCACTTTTCCCTCCTTTCCCCTATGATCCTCTGCCTTGTTTCTTAAATTCCTCATATCAGTGAGATCATATAATTGTCTTTCTCTGATTGACTTATTTCACTTAGCAAAATACCCTCTAGTTTCATCCATGTCATTGCAAATGACAAGATTTCATTTTTGATGGTGCATAATATTCCATTGTATATGTATACCACATCTTTTTTATCCATTCATCTGTCAGTGGACATCTAGGCTCTTTCCATAGTTTGGCTATTGTGGACATTGCTGCTATAAACATTGGGGTGCATGTGCCCCTTCGGATCACTACATTTGTATCTTTGGGGTAAATACCCAGTAGTGCAATAAAACATCATTTCCATACCACCAGTGATTACCACTGGTAACACTGTAATGTGTATCCTTCCAGATATTTTCATTACAGAGAAGCATCTTTTTACCAAAAGGGGATCATACTTCCCATTCTGCTTTATGATCTCTTTTTTCTAATTCAATAATATCCACCTTTCCATTTATAGTAAGTTCTACTCACTCCTTGTATTATCAAGGAAATACTCAAATTCCCCCAAGTAATCCCCACAATGTTTAGAGTTGGTTTGTCAGAATCCCAAACAGGACCCCAAATGATATCTGATTATTATATGCATAAAATTGTATAATATGTTTCATCCCTCCCCCCTTTTTTTGCCACCATCCCATTGAAACTTCAAGATCAGTTGGTCTACCGAACATGCCAGATTTATCTGGCAATTTCTTTGTGCTGCTGTCTGTCTGGTTTGGCTGTTTATGTTTAAATTTCTATTCCCTCCTTTAGAAATGGCAGAAGTTAAATGCCTAAAGGGTTTCATTTCAAAGAACAGACATTCGTGCTTTTGGCATAGCATGTGAGGAAGTGGGAGAGGCAGAACACTCACCTTTGGAAAACCCACTTGAGGATTTTTCTTGGTGGCACCATCTAACTATTCAAGGTCTTTGTATTGCCCTCTGATCATGTGAAGATTTATTGGCTACAAATGTAATGAAGACCAATGCCTCCTGTCTATTGACCCTTTAATTTCTCCTTTTATTTAATTACTGAAATTTATTTATCCATCAATTTGTCTTTTATTGGCTTCCATAATTATAAGGAGCCTTGACATGTAAATGGGATGGTGTCCATATCACATTAGCTGTCTACTAAAGGGCACACAAATACAAATATAAAGTTTTTTTCACGATCCATATCAGTTTGATTCATTAGTCATTCCATTCAGCTTTATCCTCCACTAAGTTCTGTGCAAGGCAGAATAAGGAGAAAAAAAAAAAACCTGATTTCCAACATTAGAGATTATATTTCATATTTGGAAAAAAGCATCTGTAGTTTTACATTATTTCATTAAGAAATTAAATTAATTTCATTAGGAAATTAATGTTTGCAGCCATTGTAAACACAGTTAATCTTTTTTTTCTCAAAGAATGCCCTGCTTCATAATTTAATAAAATTTTATTGAGTTGCAATTCATGTGCCATGAAACGCATACTCTTAAACTATATGTTTCGATGGCTTTTGGTAGATCCACAGTTAGGCATCTATCCTTGCTGTCAACTTCAGAGTATTTCGATCACAGAATATTTGTAGCAATTTCAGAATATTTTTATCACCCCTCAAAGAAACCCTCTGCCCATTGGTAGTCACTCCCATAATGTTTTCAAAGTTAAGCCACACTGTAGCATGGATTAGCACATCCTTCATGTTTCTAGTTGAATAATGCTCCATTGTATGGATAGGCCACTTTTCCTTTATCCATTCATCCACTGATGAACATTTGGGTGGTTTCCTCCTTTGGCCTCTTATGAATAATGCTGGAATGCATGTTCATGTACAAGTTTTTTCGTGGACCTTCATTTCTGTTGGGAGTATACCTAGGAGTGAAGTTGGTGGGTCACGTGGTGACTCTAACTGTTGAGAAACACCCCCACTATCTTCCAAAGCTGTTGAAGCGTTGGACATTCCACCAGCAACGTTTGAGCCTTCCGATTTTTCCACATCCTCCACAATGCTTGTTATCGAAGGCTTGTTTTATTGTTTGGATTTTAGCTGCCTAGCACAAATTTAGCCTACAAAAGTTCAGGTTTTAACAACTGAATTGGAGACTTGACTTCCCACCACATAAAAATGGTTTGATTGATGGAAGGACACATGACCGGAGGTTTTCCTTAAATGTGTTACTTTCCGTACATTTAAAAGGCTACTTTATACACATACGAGCATTTTCAGAAATAACCATCTTAGGTTTTCAGCTAGACTTGTAACTTGTAATATGTAGGATATACTGATTCACAATAATGAAATCAGCCCTAGCAGTAACTGCCCTTTTGTGTCTGAGAGCATCCCTCCAGCGGGATGTCGGTATCCTCATACTTGTGAGTTCCTCCTGCTCAGAAGATGCTCACAGGGAGTTCACTAATGTCCCAAAGACCTGCTAGAGTTTCCCCATTGCAGTGGCCAGCCCTGCACTGTGCCCATGAGTGTGATCAGCTCTGATCACAGCATCTTCTATCAGGAAGGTGACCCCAACCCAATGACCAGGAAAACCTCCCTTGCGCATCTCATTTCTGCTGCTTTGTTACCTTTGTCTTTTCAGATGTGGGACATGTATGTTTTCCCTACCAGTTGGTCTTGGCACCATTTTAGAAAGCTGCTAAGAAACCTAGAGCAGATGAGCCCTGGGTTGGATCAAAGGAGACTTGGGGTGTAACACTCAGAACATTGAATGCAGACCAGTCGTTCATACAAGTGGTGCATATGATGGAAGTCTTTAAACCTTTGGTGTCTAATAACTGTAGACCTTTTCGTGTATGAGAGAACCAGAGCTTTCCCCATGGGAGCAAACAGCCATGCATCTGCTTTGTGCCGGAATTCTCTCTTCATCCCGCATTATTACAAAGACTTATCTGGAGCTTGCTCTGGGTCAGGCGTCCAATGGTACAATGGGGGATGAGTAAGGATAAAACAGTCTTTGTGCTTAAACTGCTATGGTCTGTGGAGAGGCAGACCCAGGATCTGACCATTTCACTAAAGGTGAGATGCACCGTCATGCTTTTCGGACACAGGACCATCCTGCAATCCAATAAGCTCCCACGGAATCAGACCCAGAGAGAAATTCTGTCTCCTCCTGGAAGACAGGCTGGGTGGGAGCACCTGTTAGTTCTAGAAGGAGTCACATTGGGGGAACATCATATGACAGGGAGGTGTCTGAGTAGGAGGGGCAAAGCCTGGGGGCAGGAAGCACTCCCCAGGTGACAGCTTACTGACTGAGCTGGTTTGAGCCCAACGGACACACAAGCTTTATACCTGCCCTCTGCTAACTCAGCATCTGCCTAGCAGACAGAGTATCCTGAATACGTCTCTTTGCTGAAAGCCCTTTCCAGCCTGCACTTAAGACCGATGAATAGCCAGTTTCAAATCCTTGGGGTTAGTCTGTGTCATGGGGTTGCTGTTTCCTCAACAGGTTGAGAAGCAGGCTGCAGACAGGTACCTCTTAGCTCCCTACAAGTGATTCTCCTGGACACTCAAAGCATCAGTGTATGTCTCATGGATGACTTATCAGGGGGGTAATTTCCTTTTCCTCATGAGCCTGTTGGGCCATATGTTGCTGGCAAGCTCTCTTGGTGCGTGCGTCATCATAGTTCAGGCTACATTCTGGGGGGTGGCATTCCCAGTGTCCACATCTCCTTCAGACCCACATCATCAGTGTGGCCCTGAAAGTGGCCCTTACCACTTTCAAAAATGGGAGAAGAGAGCCTGTTCTGTTCAGCATGAGATATGGTATGTGGCCAAGTCGTCTTATTTTTTCTATATTTATGGAGTCCTGTCAGCAGAGCCTACCATCTGATGGACAGCCTGGAGAATTGGAGCTGTGTTCCTGTCAGGGCATGGTCAATCATTCCCCGCCAAGGGTCCCCAGGTCCTGACACCGCATCAGTCAAAGTTTGCCAATCCTTCGTCGTGAACAAAAAAGTCCCTGTTCTGGCTATGAGGAAAAAGGACCAATGAAAGTGATGGCATGGTACCTACTCTTCAGAAATTTAATTTTATTAGGTGGATCATCTACCATAGAGAGTGGGTGGCTGGAATAGACTGAGTGAAGAGGTGCTGGAAAAAGCCTCGAGAAATGCTCTTAGCAGTCAAAGTACTCAATTTTCTCATCCTTAAAATGGGGATTAGATGAGATTATGTGAGTAAAAGAGCTCTTTGTGATTTTAAAATGATATGAAATTTTAATGGGCAGTGACTTCGCTGTCTAGTTCTCATCCTGTCCACTGCCTAGTGGGGAACAAGCATGTTGTGGTTGCAGAATGCAAATTTGTTTGATGAGTAACATGTCATAAGGAGAGATAGATGGATAGATAGATGATAGATAGATATATGATGGATGGTGGATGGATGATGTAGATAGGTAGATAGATATGATGGATGGATAGATTGATAGATGATAGATATGATGGATGGATAGATAGATAAATGATAAATAGATGATAGATATGATGGTGGATGAATGGATAGATAGATATGATAGATAGATAGATAGATAGATAGATAGATAGATAGATAGATAGGTGATAGATGGATCATAGATAGATAATAGAGAGATAGATGATAGATAAAGGGAGAAAGAGCTTTATTTCTCTACTACTAACCTCTCCAAAATGTTAAGAACCTAGCTCAGAGGATGGCATAAAGAAGTACGTGAAATTAAGTACAACATGGCCCAAACTTCAATATGGGGAAAAGTCCAACCGACAGAGCCCCACCTGGGATATTATGGGAGATTAATAGACAAACTACCTTGATTTCCATTCAACCTATACTGAAATTAGTAGGATTTAATAAATTGCAGTGATGTTTAAAGTTTTATAAGCATTGTGTATAATTCAACACATAGCCGTTATAAAAAACAGAACGCATAAGATTTTATTTCTTTCAGAGTCACAGAGTTTATCCCACAGAGAGATTTATAATGCTTGCCTCTGAAATATCATCTGGCCAATGACAGCTTGGTGCCGTTTTTCAAAATGTGTATATAGATTTGTTCTATTAAAGGAGTATATTCTGATTCTTAGAAACGGACTCAAGACCTGCCAGCTCCAAATATGTTTGGTTTCCCTTTTTAGGGGAAGATTTAAGGTCAAAATAAAGATCTTTGGAGAATTTCCCAGGCTCATACTAAACACGATAATCCTAATAGATAACTCCCCAACAAAACTTCCTTTGATCTTAGCATTTTTTTTAAAGGAGAGGATGTTCACCAATCAAATTTAAATTTTAAAAATTTAAGAATCTGGCCCTCTAGAATTTAAATAAATCATTGTCAGGCTCATGTAGTTTAGCAGTTTAATGGGTTGGAAAAAATAAATTTAAATGCTTAAAGTTTAGAAGGTTTTTTTTTAAAGTATAATTCACATACCCTAAAATTCTTCCTTTTAAAGTAACCAATACAGTGGCTTCTCATATCCTCAGGGAGCTGTGCAAGCATCACCATATTTTCATCATCCCATAAAAACCCTGTATGTGCTACGTGGCACTCCTCATTCTCTCTGCTAATCTGCTTCTGATCCCCAAAGCTCTCAGCCATGGTCATGCGCCATAAGTGATCCAAACAGTTGAGTTCAAAGAAGACCTAAAGATGACTGATTTGCTCAGTTCAGTGTCTTGATTATTTGGAGATGTTTTTACTATAACAGGTCCCTGTGATCACAAATTCATGTCCCCCTTTAACCCAACGTTCATCCAAAACAAGAGTCCCCTTCTCTGATCCTAATGAGGGCTTACAAGCAATTAGACTAGTTTGTCCAAAGACATTCTCATTCTTCTCTTTGTGTAAACTCAGGAGTTGCAGAGTCTTGACTGGGGACAGATGTCAGCTGTGCGTGGGCTGGAGAGCTTCATTCACTACCCCAAAAAACCCATCTGTCCATCACGGAACCCTGGCATCCTGACCCAGTGTGAGACGGGGGCTGTGAATGCCACCCTGGAGACAGAAATAGAACCAAATACTTAAAAGACCAGATACCGAGATGGATGTGAAATCGTCCAATCACACTAAGTTAACTTGCTCAAAATTTACATTATTTTTTCAAAACCACCCACTATCTTCATTACCCAGTTGTGTGAATCTATGTGACATGTGATGGTGATGTCATGCTTCTATGGATCAAAACCTCCGGGGATCTGGTAACCAGGTAAGGCATGGGATGTAGAAACTTTTCTGGAAATCGGACATGGGGCACAAGAGACCAGATACTAATATAGATATAAAACTGTTCTGTTGCCCTATTTTAGTCTCATTGGGCTGCTGTGACAGAATACCATAGACTTATATGGTATGGGGCTTATAAACAACAGATGTTTATTTTTCACAGTTTCAGAGGCTAGACGTCCAAGAACAAGGCACTGACAGGTTTTCCTGGTTCATGGATGGCTGTCTTCTAGCTGGGTCCTCACATGGAGGAAGGTTCGAAGATGGTCTGGTCCATCCCATTCATGAGGCTCCACCCTCAGGATCTGATCACCTCCCAGAGCCCCACATTCTAAATCCATCTCTGTGGAGGTTAGGATTTCAACATACGAAATTTGGAGGGACACAAACACTCAGTCCATAGAATGCTCTAAGTTACTTGCTCAGAATTACTATTTATTTTAAATTCCTTGGGATTTTATCACCCTATTGGGTGAAGCCATCAGGCATTAATCATGGCGGTGCCATTCTACACCTTAAGCCCTCAAGTGCATGTTTGAATGTTTAAGAAGAGTGGTCACAGAATGAACCCCCTTATTTGTCTGGTGAGGAGACCACACTGAAAATGTGGAATACAGACGCTGATTGAATCCTAATAAATGCTCATAATAATGGGTCCACACTGAGATTTCAAAGACATTCAGTAATATTTTGGGGAAATAATAGAGACCTAGTAGACTGACTGTCTATTATTACCATATATTAATGAAAAAGAGAGGCTATTTCCAACAACAAAAAAACAAGTGGCTGATTGAAGAACACTCTTGTAAAGAGAATTCCATCAACATTTTCTGTGTATTTTATCAAGTGCGTGTGAAGACTTTGCGGCCAGGCCCTGGTGTGGTTCTTGGGAAGGCATAAGTAAAAACCAAAAAACAACAAAACAACAAAAAAAATAAGAACACCTTAGGTATTAATAACAATAAATTATTAATATTAATAAAGTAATAAGTTCTTATTTGCATTCACAATAAATTTCTTATAAATAGAATTAATGCTTTATTATTTGTTAATTAATTAATAAAATACTAATGCATTGGTCATTTAGTATTAATAATTTAAATACATTATTATTTATGATTAATAAAATATCGGGGCGCCTGGGTGGCTCAGTCAGTTGAACGTCTGCTTTCAGCTTGGGTTGTGATCCAGGGTCCTGGGATTGAGTCCCGCATCAGGCTCCCTGCTCAGTGGGAAGTCTGCTTCTCCCTCCCCCTCTGCCCCTCCCTCTGCTTGTGCTCTCTCTCTCTCTGTCTCAAATAAATAATAAAAAATAAAATAAATAAAAAATAAAATATCAACCGTCTGATCACTTAACATTAATAATCCAGGTTCTAGCCAACTAGAAAAATTACATGTGGAGGGACACCTCGGTGGCTCAGTTGGTTAAGCGTCTGCCTTTTGACTCAGGTCATGATCCCAGAGTCCTGGGATCGAGTCCTGCATCAGGCTCCCTGCTCAGCAGGGAGCGTGCTTTTCCCTCTGCCTCTGCCCCCACCCCACTCATGCTCTCTCTCTCTCTTTCTCTCTGACAAATAAATACAATCTAAAAAAAATTACACATGGAATTCTGTGATATGCTTACTCATCTTACTAGAATAAAATCATCCCCATGATTTGCCCAAATGTGCCTCTGTGTGAGCAAAACATCTCCTCTACTATCTTGTCTGATGCCATCCAAAATAGCTAAGATACTTGTCTTATGACCAAACGAGTTCATCGATCCATCTGGCAATTTCCCCGCCGTAGGTGTTAAGTTATTTTTCTTACCAAATCATGAAACACAGTGCCTGAGTTTCCAAAGCAAGGTGTTTTATTTTCCTTCCTAAATAGCTTGTTTTGAGGGTAAATCAATAGGAACATATAGGGTCGTAGAAACGTTTCCATGCTGGCTTCTGGAACAAATCAGACCCAAAAAGCATCACCTCGCCCCTACATAAACAGGAATTCCAACAAACCTTTGTCAGGGGTGATGCTTAAAAACAACAACAAAAACCACCCAGTTGATATTTTAATTACATTATGTTATTTTGGACTTAGGAGCCACCATTGGAATCAGAATGGTGCCTCGGTAAGGAAAATGTATGCCAATCTTTCAAGAGTGATGGCTTCCCCCAACACCGAAGAGTTAGTTCACACTGGCAGGTTCTCCATCCTTGGGTTCTTTTTAAAAATTTTATTTTAATCCCATTAGAGTTAGCATACAGTGTTACAATAATTTCAGGGGTACAATTTAATGATTCAACACTTCCATACATCACCCGGTCTCATCACAACAGGTGCACTCCATCTCCAGCCCCTGTTTCCCACATCCCCCATCCCCCTCCCCTCTGGGGACCGTCAGTGTGTTCTCTAGAGTTAAGAGTCTCTTTCTTGGTTTCTCTCTCCTTTTTCCCTTTGTTCATTTCTTTTGTTTCTTAAGAAACATCTGTGGGTTCTTTTGATGAGAGTTGCAGGGAGGGCGTTAGAAAGCTTTTCAAGTACTATATGGAAACAACACTGCAATCCCATTAATAGCCTGTTCTGCATCCCAGAGATCTCTGGTGAATTTGGGCGAAAGCTGTGGGAACAAAGAGGTAGGGTTATTTGAATACAATAGCTTGTCCTTTATAACAGTTTCGCCTCCTGTTTTTATGTCCAAATAATGGAGTATTTTAGATGCTTTGTAGACATGAGCTATGCAAATATAAGAGAAAAATAAGGGTAAATTTGAAATATGATATTGCTGGTGTTCTTTCAGTATTTAAGAATGAATAAGTAACAGAAAGTCTGAAATTTCTAAATCAGGTCTATCAAGACCTGATTCGGAAAATAAGCTGTTCATAGATAATTCACTTCATAACTTTTCAAGAAGACCAAAAAACACACAGAAAACAAGGAAGAGACTCTCGTGCAGAAATCACTCGACTCTATCATGTGTGATAATGTAACTTCTGCTCCTGGAAAAGATTGATTACAGCAGTTGCTGCAAACGAGCTGAATGAGATAATCTAAGAATAATATCCGATATATTTGAATATGAATAATAGATTACCCGGAGAATAAGCGCCCTTGTGTTGTGAGCTGTATTTCTTCACGATGTAAAATTTTACTGTTTTCCGCAGTGTGCCGGCTTGAGTTAAGCAGCAAGGAGCATGATTAAGTATTGATAAACGTATGCTCATGATTATGCAAATCCCGTGCGGCTTTTCTTCCCCTCCGTCTCCTGTTCATTGTGTTACTCTACATGGGCAGCACTAATATTCCTGGAATTGGTAAAAACTAAAAATGAACACAACCTAATTCAAAGTCACAAGTGAATAAACAGTCATTAAATAGGACAATACTCAGATTAAAAATAGAAAGGAAATCCCCATAAGGAGATAAGGCACTCGAGAGAGAAAATATTTGAAGACTTCATTCTTTTCAACCAGGCAACCTTATAGATGTTCCAAACCGAAAAGTTATGACTTTAATAATATTGGAAAGCACTTCGCTTACAAGGACTAGAAACTTTTTTTTGTTGGTTTTGGCTTAAATTTTCCCCCATGTTCATCCTCAATTTTTTTTCTCCTGATTTAATACAGAGATTTTTTTTTCCCCCTTTGGAAGAATTTAAAGATGGGGCAGGTGCTAGACGCTGTATGGAAACGTCGTAAGTTCTGGATTATAGATTTGTATTCTTTAAATCTCAGGTAAGAGCATGGTTGATAATAGATGTTGCCTGTGCCAATTTTTTTTTTTTTTTTTTTTTTTTGCCTTTTTCTTTTCTGTTCTGTCTTCCCATGTTCTGGTGGTTGCCGGCCATCCCCGGTGTTCCTGAGCTGCCTCCCAAACGCGTCCAATCTCTGTGTCTATTGTGACATAGTCTTCTCCACTGTCTTTGTGTTTCACTGTTCTCTTTCTTTTATAAGGACACCTGTCCCTGCATTTCAGGAGCACCCCAATCCAGTATGACCTAATCCTCACTTGATTACCTCCAAAAAGACTCTGCTTCACAAGAAAGGTCACATTCACAAGTAGCTTTTTTTTTGCAGGGGACACAGTCTAGTCCCCAACATCTATGATGCGATGAGACACCATAATTCATGGGCCTCCAGAGAGGGTCACAGGCACAATAAATGTTACAAGAGATTATTCTGCCATGCTCATTTGAGCAGAGCCCCTCATAATTAGTGTGGGGTCGATGCTTATTGCTCACTAGTTCATGATGGGAACAAGGTTTTCTCAAGGGTCTAGGTCTGTGGAGATATTTTTAGGGTCATCCACTGGGGGACTTGCCCAGGCTTAGCTCTGGAGAGTCCTACATCAGGGGAACTGCCTCAGTCCCAGGTTAACAGGGAAAATTGGTCCCCATAGAGTATGACATAGTTTATCTCTTGTCAGAGATGTAAACACACAGTGGGTGATGTGTGAATGCTGTCCATTACCTTGGGCAGGACAACAGAGCCATGATCAAAATCTTATGACTGGTCTCCATCTATTGTACTATCTTGCTCAGGAAGACACCTTCTATTTGTCAGGTCATAAGTATATAGTGTAGTTCTTAGCTACCTATCTACTACCTATCTACCTACCCATCCACCTACCTATCCATCTACTTACTTACTTACCTACTTACCCATCTAATGACCTACCTACTTATCTATCCATCCATCCATCCTTCCATCTATCACTTATTGATCATCTATTTATATCTATCTATCTATCATCTATCTATTATCTATCTATCTATCATCATCTATCTAATCTATCCACCCATCCATCATCTACCGATCCATCTATCTATCATATCTATCTATTCACCTATCCATCTATCCATCACCTATCAATCATCTATTTATATCCATCCATCTATCATATCTATCATCTATCTATCTATCTATCTATCTATCATCTATCTATCCATCCCTACATCTATCATCTATCTATCTATCTCTATCTCCATCCATCCATCATATCTATCTATCATCCATTTACCTCTCCATCCATCCATCATATCTATCTATCATCTATCATCTATCATCTATCTATATTATATATATCTATGTACTTATCTACCTCCTTACCTACCTATTCATGGGAAACATGAATCGTAAGAAGAGAATCAATTTTAAAAGTAAGGCCCCCCCAAAATAAATAAATAAATACAATAAAATACAATAAAAAATATGGCCTCCATCCCTGCTGTTATTTTGCTCAGGATCCCACCTGGATAAGTCTTGTGTCCCGTTACCAACCCTCTAGCAACATCACATTCTCTCACCCGTGTTCCTCACGGAGGGAATGCCTGGCTTGGGCGGGATGGCCACACTGCACCGTGGCCACCCTCTCTGGCCTCCACCCCACCGCTCAGCATCCCGAGTCCTCAGGTCTGTTCACCGGTATCTGCCCTTTGGGCTCAGCAGCGCCACGTCCACCTGTTAACACCATAGGGCTCAGATATCAAACACCTCCATCACTACTTAGATACCTTTTCTAAAATCCATACAGGCTTTGATACTTTGATTTCCCTTAAAAATTTCAGTATGTGGTTTAAATACACCAGCAATTTAAGGAAAGAAGTAACACAAAGCACTGCATTGTGAAATCAGACCCCGTCGAGCCAGAGATGTTGCCCAGCGCTGATGTGTACTGTGAACCCTGGAGACGTGAGGAACAGAGCAGTTCAGATGGAACAGGATGAGGTCCAGGACCTCTGACATGACTCCCCAGGTGACGGCTTCTCATGGTGCCTAATTCTGGCCCAGGCAACGGATGAGCTTTCTAACAAAGATGCATGGGACTTCACTTTCACAGAAGGAACATCCAGGATCATGAACATATCTCCTTTTTATCCTCAACTGTGTAGCTCAGGGGACATTGTCTGGGGACAATGTATGCACATGTATGCATAGGCGCTGGGTTCCCTTTCCATCAGGCAATCCTATCAGCTACCTGGATCATAGGAGACCAGTCCACAGGGAAGGACTGTCTTGCTGGCTTGTGTTTGCCTGCCCAGGTCTGCAAGTAGGAGAATTAAGTAGGGTGACAGGGCATCTCCTGCCTTCTTCCTCTCCCTAGAGATCTCTCACCTCCTCACAAATGGGGGCAAAGGATGGGACACCTACTGCTTTAACCACTGACTTCCCAGGTAAGATGTCCAAGGAAGAATTTCATTCATTCATTCGGACACACAGACATGAACCCAGCACTCACACTCATTCTCAACTCAGTCAGCTTTAAATCTTCCATGTCTGGGGGTGCCTGGGGGGCTCAGTCGGTCAAGCGTCTGCCTTCGGCTCAGGTCATGATCTCAGGGTCCTGAGATTGAGCCCTGTGTTGGGTGCCCTGCTCAGTGGGGAGCCTGCTTCTGCCTCTTCCTCCCACTTGTGCTCGCTCACTCTCACTCTCTCTCAAATAAATAAATAAAATCTTTAAAAAAATAAATAAATCTTCCACATCAGTAAAAGTAGAGAGAAAAGCTTAGTCCATTGTAATGTTAGCAAATACCCATGCTTTATATCTAGGATATAATTGTGCAATTTTTTCATCATTCAAACAATGACAAAAAACAGCTAATCCTTCCTAAAAGATGAAGTCTAAAACTATCATGGAAAGGAAATCGACTTCTTCATCTTAGGAAAGCTTTAGCAGCCTATTCTAATAAACAATAAATAATAAAACGCCACCCCTGGAAGCTTTCATTATTGATTATAAATGAAAAACGAATGTGTGGTTTGTCAGTGAAAATAGTATGAAAGTGAGCCATAAGCTGTTTTATTTTTAAACTAGTCACGAAAGGTATGTTTTTTCTACATTTTCTTGACTTCTGCTACTGAGCTGTTTGATGTTTTATGGATTGTTTGATATTTGCAATTGGTGGATGTTCAAAAGGAAAAGCAGAAGGTGATTCTCCTCTGAATGTTTACCTGAGCACCTCTGCATCCACTTAAAGTTGATGTGTGAATGCACATTAAACATGAAAGTGTGTGTGTGTATGTGTGTGTGTGTTTGCCACTGGGTTAAAGATCTCCAGAGAAACAGAACCCATAGGATGCATGTGTGTGTGTATGTATGTATATAAATATATGTATATTTATATTTATAATTTTTATATAAACGTATTCTGAGGAATTGGTTCTATTATAAGGAATTAGCTCACATGATTATGGAGGTTGGCATGGTGAGCCAGCAGTCTGGAGATCCAGGGAGAGCTGATGGTACATGTGAACTCTGAAGGCAGCCAGATGCACAATTTCGTCCCTGCCCTTGCTCGGAGGGGCTGGTGTTTTTGGTCTAGGCTGGCCTTCAACTGATTAGGTGAGGCCCACCACTTTGAGCGGGGCTATCTGCTTTATACAAATTTCAGTGTCCTCCTGGCCCCAAAAGGGCATCGGAGTGTTGGATTTTGACCTGAAACCTCTGTAAAATATAACCGCCTAAGTTATAAGGACCCAATGGTGGCTTGTAACCTCCATATGCAACGACAAAGACCTCCACAATTAATGTTGCTTAATCTCTTGCCAACCAGAAGAGGGGGGAGGAAAAGGCAATAAAAACTGATGACTTATTTTGTTTCTTAAGACCTTAAGCCTGGAAATATGAGCCCACGCATGGTACACAAGCCTTGAACAAATCCGGGGAAAGATTTTTCATTTAAATGACCACGGTTCTCTTTGTTTGGCCTTTCTGATCTTAGTAAAAACTGCCATTACCCTCTCCAATAAATAAAGTTTCGGGATTATGACTGTTTTATTTTGATGGTCTCTTCCCTTAGAAGAGCAGGGCGGGTGCCAGGGAACGTCTATTTAATTCTGGAACTCGCTACGTCTGGATTTAGCTTCCAGCTTTTGATGCATTTTGCTTTTAATTGTGTTTAGCGGTTGACGGCGAGAAACAAAGCCCGGTGATAATAAAATTCATCTACCATTGCATTTGAGAGCAAGGTGCTCCAAAAATCAATTTCAGTTAGCTAAAACATCATCAGTTGCATTAAATAGATCACTCACTATAGATTGGATTCTCCTTCTTGCGGTCTTGTCCCAGGACATTGTTTGGAAATGCAAATTCAGACCTTTAAGACTGTGGTCTGGACAGAATGAGTATTTCAAACCTGAGATCCTAATATTCAAAATACGGCATTTCGAGAAACTTCACCGAATCACCAAAGGGGTGGAAGGAGAGGTGAAGCATATTGACTAGGAAAGAGCCAAGCATCTCAAACTTCCTTCCCCAGTGTCTGGCAAATGGTTTTAATGTTTCCTACCCTGTTTTCCGCCAGAATAAAGAATTCTGTACCTTCGGCGATGGGTGTGCCCTCCTTACTAAGCCCCACAATAACAGGCAGATTATTAACCTCTATGCCTGACTTCGTTTATCTGTAAATAAGATCACAGTACATCTGTCATGAGACTAAAATTAGGAGGTGTGGGTAAAAAGCATGGGCGTACCCGGTACAGAGAGAGGGATTCCTCAAAAACATTGGCCGCCATGAATATCTCTCCTGCGTGCTACACTTTTCTGGACAGAGGTGGGATGAAATCAGCTCTCCCGGCGTCCAAATAATTCAATGGCTGAGGCATTGATGTTCTAGATGAATGGCAAAGGTTAAGGAGAGGCGGTTAAGACACCTATCAGGTGGGACCCACCGTCCATTAAGTGCAGGTGGAATGTAAGCACCTTGATGGATGTTGGTTCCTCGGTGGACTGGTAACTATGACCCTGGTGGGATTTACTCTGCATGCATTCCCTTGTTTGCAAAGGAGGGAACGACAAGACTTTAAGGTTATGCCAAAAGGGTGCCCAATTGCAATGCCAATGGGCATTGGCTGATCTCTTTCTTCATTCCCCAATTGGAAAGTAAGGATTGAACATAGGAGCATCATGTTGTAATAAGGAAGGCTGAGTGCCAATCCCTAGCTCTCACTCCCCTTGTCTCCAAGGGCTATGACAGAGCTCTCCAAGATTCGTCACCGGAAGAGCGAGGATCCAATATTTGTCCCCCAGGCCTCCTTGGGTTACTGTGAATATACTGGGGGCAATTGCATGTTGGATGCTTATATAAACCGTCAGGAGCCATGAAATGTCAGGGTCCTGCATTTGCTCCAAAACATCCTCTCCTTGCTTAATATAGCTTAGATTTCCTGACCTGAGATCTCTCCTTTTCAATCCCCCTTCTGCACTTTCTAGATGGACAATTAGCAAGTCCCAGACCTCACTGAACTTCATTGTCCTGTGACTTGAGGGTGCTGGAGAAAAACAGTCCACATAGCAAATGATCTGACCTTAAACCATGATGACTACTCTCACAGTAAATTGTGGTCCTTCCTCCAAATCTATGTTCTCCTGGGTAATTCACTCTGGCAATCCCCGGTGAGACTACTTTGCATTTTTCTCCTTTCTGATCAAACCTCCAACACAGGTGACCTCTGCGCACTTGAGCAATGGTCTTGCTTTTATTTTATTTTTTTTCATTTGTCTGAAAAATAGAAGCATATTCAAGGGAATGAGTCCACCATACTCCACGCAGATACACCTGCCTTACGGAAAATGTTACTGTGGTGCGTCTGATTTACCTACTCAGTTCTTACTGATGTCTGTGGCCACAGGATGACCCTCTATCAAACTTAGAGAACAAAATTAGCAGAGTGTGTGCCTAGTTCCTGAGTCATGATATTGTCATCCTACGTGCCCAACGAAGTGGGTTAAGATTTACCAGACTAATGACATCGTTTGATGGAAATGTGAAGATTTACAATGTGCTTCTGGGGCTGAGTCTGGGCTCGGCTCCTAGAAGGAGGTGGGTGGGTTGGTCGACAGTGTGCCCCCAGGTGACCAGCCCCCTTGTACAACCCTAGAGCCCACGGCTCACGGTGGGTGCTCATTGTGCTGATTGTGCATGAGGTCAGAGGTGGAGGGGAAAGCATGTCCATGAGCAGGAGAGGAAGGGGTCTGAAGACTATTCTAGCCTTCATCTGTGGATATCTCTTTCCTGCTATTCTTTCCCAAACCGCTCCCTCTGCTTGGACACGAGGTTCTATGCCATCCTACCCAGGCAAGGACGAGCTCTGTTGGTACTCCGTGTATCTCCTCAACCAACAATCTCTTCCTTCTGTGCCATTACCCCGCCAACATCAAACACGCCATTCCGATACAACCACATTACAATAAAACACCCCATCAAGACCCCGCAAACCTCTCACCCCTCTTTCAGAAACGCCGACGATCTCGGCTCAACTGTACTCACCACGTGGGCTCCATGTCCTGACGTTCTTTGTGAATCTCTGTCAGTAACATGGTGCCTCATACCGTTCTCATGCAGGGCTCTCTGCTGACCCATAACATTGTCATTGTTCTGTCCTCTGCTTGGTTTGTGAGCTCGGTTAGAAGCAGCTGATCACCTTCCTGACTTGCGCCCCAGATCACTGCTGTTATCCGGACGTCCTTGGGGCTCGTTCGATGGTCTTTTTGCAGAGTTCTTGATGGTTCTTCCATGTTCTCTTTGCAGGGTTCCCGGGCCAAGTCTTAAAATGAATTGTTCTTTTTATACACTCCTTCCATATTTAATCTCATTCTGTTGTACAGGCTTGCTAAAATATCATTTATTTCCTAACTCCCAAATCTGTATACGCTGTATTCGTTGCTTCCCCAGAACTGTAGACAAGTCTAAACTTGCATATCCTACCACCAACACATCACAGACATCCTCAGGTGTGCACGTGAAAAAAACCGTGGAGTGCCTCCTCCATCCCCACATCTGGTCCACCCCATAGTCTTTCTCAGGTACACAAAACATTACACCACCTGCTAAGCAGGTGTGTGCATCAACAATCTTCAGGGATTTCTTCTGACCCTTTTATGTATGACTTGCATCGAACTGATTGGTATATTCCGCTCGTCTTTGCAGACATGTTGGAAAACTAAACCTTTCCCATGACCGTACGTCGGTCATTCTATTCCATGCACCAGTCCGTGTTCATCCTTGTCTTCCTCTAGTCTGGGTTTGGAGCAAGCATGTGAAGACCATGGCTGGGCTGCCTGTCTCTCCCCAAAAACCCTCTGATGATTGCCGGGTCCTTCAAAGTAGAGTCAACTTGTCAGAAGCCCTACCAGAACTTCTTCCCCTTTGCACCTCCTTGGTTCTTCCCATTTCTCTCTGTCAACCCCACTTTTGGTGGGTCGGCCGACTCTTGCCTGCATCCTCTGTAGCTCCTTCAAATTCAGGACTACCAATGCCCTGGTCATTGTTGTTCCTTTTCTGTCCCATAATGTGCCCCAGGCTGGGTACCTGACTTCCTCCAAGATGTAATATCTCCAGAGGAACCTCTCGAATGGCTCTGTGCAAAACATTTCTCTCTCTACTACTCTACTCCCAGTATGGGGATTTTCCTTTCTAGCTATTACCATCCCCTGACATATTGCATATTAACTTCTTCATTATCTTTTTCCCCCCTCTAGGATGGGAGTCCCATAAAAGAAGGGCTTTTCTCTCTCTCCGTCTTTCTCTGCTTTTTTTATTCTGCAGTGCTGTCTCCGAAATGCTTAGAAGGAGCACTCAACGTCTGATAGGTACTCCGTAAATATCTCCGAATAAGATTCAACGGGATCTCGAATTTGCTAATATTTAAATCTGCATGGGAAGGAAAAGTACAAGTTTTAAGGTTAAGTCGTATAATTGCTTCTGCAACAAATGCGCAGGAATTTGCCTCTGCTAATTTGCTGTCAGTAGAAGCTAAATCAGGAAAGTGGTTTCTCTCGCTGTGCAGAACACACAATTTCTCTTCCAAGGGGACGCAAATGGTATATTTTTATTTCAGGCTAAGATTATCACAATGTTTGGTGCCGGTTGGTCATTCTCACGCTATGTGACAAACCAAACCAACAATAAAGCGAGCATCTTTCCCAGTATGACCTACTTTCTAATTGTGGTTTCTCTCCAGGGGGGTAATCAGAAACTTTGCTAGCAGAAGAGTCACAGATTCATTGTAGGATCTTTTTGGGGTGACGGTTTCCCTTTTATCCCCAAGTGTTTAAAATGCTAGAGGTAGGGGAGAAGGTGGCTACCCATGCCATTTTCTTTCCCTTGGTTATCACTTTTATAGAATGCTCTTTATGAATTAGAATCCCAGACACCTCCCTCAGTTTTGCAACCTGAGCAAAAAGGCATTTATCATGAAGAACTCTGCAGAAAAATAGAACATACCACACATTGTATTCAGAGTTAGTAATAATAAATTGATTCGTGTGGGACGTCAAATGCATTTGTAATGCATTATTCATTATTTTTTATTAACGACAGCCCCCTTTTCATACAATCGGATTATTTTTAGGGCTAACAAAATGACCACCAAGGTTATAATTTCTACTGCAGTTTATTAGTACCGCCCTTCTGTCTGGAGAATAAAATGGGACTTTCAAAGTGTTCTGTATTTTTGTGGGTTTGGGAGTTTCAAGCCCAGCACATCTTTGTGTATGTTTTTAGGTGACTTTTATACAGCTAATACGTGAAATCACCATCCTTTTTAAAAAGCACCCCATCATTCTAGCGGGCATTCTTCCTTTCTGGGCCATCCGAGTTTTCAATAGAAGGCTCGCATTGAACATTAAAATTTAAGCATAATGTATAAGCTGACGGAGTTGGAACACCACGTACCTGAGTCTTAGAGGAATTGAATGAAATGCTAATAATGCAGAAACCTAAACCCCACCACATCATAGAGAGAAGTCTTAAAAGCCTAAGTGTTAGGATTTATAGTATATTGAAAATGTGTTCTCCCAATGCAAAATGATAATTTGTCCTCTCTAACTGTGGAAACCATCTTCCGGTTTATGCCAGAGTTTCTGTAAAACATCCACACTGAAATAAACGTCTTCAAAAATCAAATTTTGCTTATGGACTCTTTTTTTAAAAAATTTTTTTATTGTTATGTTAATCACCATACATTACATTTTTTTAAAAAAATTTTTATTGTTATGTTATGGACTCTTTTTATTTTATTTTTTAATTTTTTAATTTTTTAATTTTTTTTATTTTTTTAATTTTTTTTTAAAGATTTTATTTATTTATTTGAGAGAGAGAGAATGAGAGACAGAGAGCACGAGAGGGAGGAGGGTCAGAGGGAGAAGCAGACTCCCCGCCGAGCAGGGAGCCCGATGCGGGACTCGATCCTGGGACTCCAGGATCATGACCTGAGCCGAAGGCAGTCGCTCAACCAACTGAGCCACCCAGGCGCCCTGGACTCTTTTTAATAGAGATTTTGTGGTATTGTAATATGTCTTGGAGATAAAAATCATCAAGGTCGAATTAATCTTATTTTTGTCTCTTTGCAGTTGAAGATACTGCTTCTCCTTTACTCCTCATTGCTGGCCTTTGGTTTATTATGTTAATGGGAAAAAATGTTTTTCCCTAAGTTTATTGGGTTGGAAGAAAAAAAAAACCCACCATTGAATTTAATGTAAATTCTTAATATTCTTACAGTTATAATTGTTAAGCTGTTTCTATATGAAGCTTTTTGAAAAGCTGAATGGGCTCTTACTTGGGTTCCGGGTGGTTGGATTTGCCGTGCGCAGAATCCAAAGAGTAAAGCAGCAAGATTAGGAAAAATTTAAGCGACATAAATTAGAACATGCAGTGGGACGCGAGTGGAGATAAACAGAAAAGAAGGTGGAAATTGGAAATGAACAAAAATGCAATTGTGACTGTATTTACACCATGAGGAGACCACATCATGAAGGTGAGCTTGGGAACAGCAAAAGAGGGGGGAAAATCAGTGCGACGGCAAAGGATCTGGAAGAACCGGGAGACATGGTGAGAGGAGGGAGAGATTCTGAGCCCAGTGAGCTGCCAACATCTGTTTCCAGGACATCCATGCTTGACTTGATGGAACAGAGAAGTTGAGTGACTTTCTCAGAGTCACACAGCTTACATGCGGTAGAGCAAGGATTTGAACTGAGGATGAATCTGACCTCAGGAACCATGACTTGAATCACAACACAATGATATTTTGAGCAACATCCCCAAACTGGTTGGTGCAAAAGATCAAAGCTTCTCCGTAAAGGGGGTCCCACCCTGATATTGTCCAGGGATATTTGTTCTTATCATTTTCACTGTACATTGTATACAAACAATGCCTCGAAAACGTTATTTCGAATTCGGCCCAATCCACTGGCTATCCACTTTAATATTATTCTTTTAAAATTAAAAAAAAATCAGTTACATAACAAGATAAAAATATTACATATCCCTTAGAATATGGTAAAAAATAAAATTTGTTACATTCTAAGAACGGATATTATCACCTCCTACACACACACACACACACACACATTTTTTTACAGTCAAACTACTGGACTGACAATCACAGGCTCCCTTTAAATTCCTATTGCATGTAGATTGTTACAGTTTGGTGATTGCCATTTTCTATCTATTCTCATGTTTTATCCACTATTTCTTCATCCGATTGCATGGTACACACATGCATATGTCAGACAATGTATGTTAAATAATTATATTCCACCACCCCTCAAAAGGGAGAAATAAACAAGAAATAGTATCACGTTCCTTTTCCCCGGGATTTGACCTTGTTTTGGTTCCTGAAATGAGTTCTACTGGAATAACGACTTCTCTGATGAAATCTGAACTTCCCTCAATGAGATCGCGAGTGTGGATGACGTTCCTTTTTAATGCGGGAAGTGCAAAAGAAAGTTAGTTTCTATGTGAAAAGCTGGGAAGAAAGGAGAGTGGGGATCAGATGGTGTCCCGAGACGCCCACGATGTACAACGAGATTCATTCCAGGCAGCTCCCCATGGAGAGCGGGGCCAGGCAGTCAGGCTCCGAGGGGCTTTGCCCATGACTGTGCCTAAAGCAATTTTTCACAGTCTGCATAGATTATTGAAATGATCGCAATGACGGAATTGATTGGTTTGGCCCTAAAACTGATTTAACTGCTGACGTGTTAATATTGTAAAAAATTTGCTTTGTACACAACCCCCAAAACCTTAAAGGAAAACTAGCAAAATCAACCTTGCATGCCTTGGCTTCCCATCTTTCCTTTAATTTCTCAATATTGCCTTTCTTCATGAGGGATCCTGATTCCATATGGCAGGATGCTGCTGGTGTGAGCAATGAAAGTTGCTTCATCCTAAAACAAAACAAAACAAAACAACAAAACAAAACAAAACCCTTTTTATTCCCATACAAGTTGGGATAAGTTGACCAAGCACAGGATTGTCTATAATCCAAACCATTGCCTTCTTCCTTTCTTTCGATAATAGGCTTCACATTATTTTAAGAGCAAAACTTGTCCGTTTCCACCTTTACTAGAAAACCAATTTGCTTTATACAGTTTGTTAAATAGTCTGAAGCAAGTCGTCCTTGCTAGGTTAGCTCATTTACACAGCGTGGGTGTTCTTATGGCCCCTGCCAGGCTTTCATGCCCATGTATACTTGACAGGTGATCTGAATGCCCCAAAATCCCTAAGTGGGTCATTGTGAGTGGTGGGATAAACGTAGTACATACAGAAATCATTGCTAACTCAAAATGCTCCTAAACTAACATTTGAATTAACGGGCGTCTAGATGAAAGTGATAAAAGAGAAGCATGATATCAGAAGCTTGGGGTGGATTAGAAGTCATTTTCCTTCGACTTTAAGGATGTGAAGACAATAAAAAAAAGCGAAAAGAATTTGAATCATGTCATTATACCCAAAGACAAGCTAGCACACTACATATCTAGAGAGTTGTAAAATGATCATGCATAGAATCGCTTTCAAAGACCAATATCTGCGATGGAATTGTAGTTTCCACACATCTGACTGGGATGCATTTATCTAGATTCATCTAGATCTATCTCGGGCGTCAGGGAGACTGGACAAGGTGGTATCCCGACTTGGAGAAGGTTGATGGGTCATCTTAGGGACTGCTATGGGGTGCTCATTTTGAACCAGGCTCTGAGAGACAGATATTTGAGTGAATGTCACACTTCAGCGGCAAGAATTCACGAAGAAATGACAGGAGCTGTTCAAAGAGCCACCAAGAGGTTCAATTCGGGTGGAAAAGCCAACACTGAGTTCCAGAAAGTCCTTACACATGTCCAGAGGCAGGAGAATTTTTTTTGCAAATTTTTTGCAAATCCTGCTCAATCTGGGTGTCTTAATTCATATCCCCGTCCAGTTGAAGATGGCTGAGATTTCCTTCTGACATCATTCATCCGTTTTTCCGCCATTGGGAGAGTTTTGCCTGTTTGTGGACCACTGGACTGTGTGTGCACATGTGTGTGCGTTCTGTTCTGTGGACGGATTCCGGGTCCGAACGGTAGCTTGGCCACGTTGATGTTCAGGCAGCAGAGACAGCAGCCGCAGAAAGCAGAGTCTTGCCTCTGGCCAGTCCTGAGGCACAGACATTGTTATGAGCAGTAAGAATGCTTCCACAGAGAAGTCACCCTTTGACGTGACAACACGTGACATTTCTATAGCTTGGAAAACGTGCTTTTCTACAAGGACGGTCTGTCATTTTTAGAAGGGCTTGCAACGTTTCTCTTTCCCATCCGCCTGCTTTCAGAGTTTAAATCGAGTGCTAGCAGCCATCATCTGGATGCCTGAGGTTACAAATCGACAGGATTGAGTCATTTGGAAAGGCGTCCGTTGGCCCATCCACGGGGCTATCCTGATAAGGTCATGGGTCTGTCCCCAGGTATCCTGTGTTGGACTCTGAGATAATATTTGCATTCCTGTGGCCACCTGTGACCCAAACTTCACCTGGGACTGGAAGGAAGGGTCTACTGCAAAAAGCAACCTGTCCAAACCTACTGCCCACCCATGTCAACCCCAACACTAACCATCCACAGGACCATTATGCAATCTCTCACATCTTACTGTTCTCATCTGTGCAATGGGAATAGTAAGTGCATTTATGCAGTACATAAAGATTCGATGGAATAATATGCAAAAAGTGCTCAGCACAGGAATGCCATAAACATTACCTGATATGATACCAGCCCTGAGTGAAACACTAGACATAAGGGGTCACAGGGGAAAAAATGGGTGCATGCTTTTCACAACTGGAACAAATAAATGACAAAAGCTTAGAAAGTGTCCCTTGGTTGGGTAGGCTCATTACACAGTAATTGATCTCGACTGATCTATTCATTGCTGAGGTCACCAGAGTTTTTTTTTTTTTTTAACTTAAAAAAGATTTTTTCCAGTTTTATATCATGTACTAGTTTATATACATATAATGTATTAGTTTAAGAGATGTAATGTATTCATATAGTATTATACTATGTACATAATATAATATATTAGTTTAAGGGATACCATATAATATGTTAGTTTAAGTGATATAATGTATTAGTTTAAGGGACATATAATGTATTAGTTTAAGGGATACCACAATAATGTGATGTAAGTAGATATTGCAAACTGATTACCACAATGTGTTTAGTTAACATCCCAGAATTTCAAAGTAATGTAAAATTATGACATTTTATTACATTATAATAAATATTGTTATTTGCAATGTATTATCATTGACCCTTAAACAACATGGGTTTGAACTGCATGGGTCCACTTACATGCAGATTTATTTTTTCGAGAAATATAGCACAGTCCTGTAAATGTACTTTCTCTACCTTATGATTTTTCTTAATCACATTTTCTCTAGCTTACTTTTTTTTGTAAGCATACAGTATATAATGTGTATAACATACAAAACATATGTTCATATGATTATGTTATCAGTAAGTCTTCTGTTTAATAGTAGACTATTGGTAGTCAAGTTTTGGGGGAATCAAAAGTTATACACGGATTTTCAACTCCATGTTGTTCAAGGGTCAACTGAATCACACTATAATTTCTATAATTGCATTATATACGTAATATTATATTATAAATACAACAATATTTTCTATACATTATATTATGTAGATAATATATTAAATTTTTAATGTATTTCTATTTATAATACCATAAATTATAACATAAGAAATTGACGTCCCTTTTTAAAATTGATTTATTTTAGAGAGAGAGAGAGTGAGGGGAGGGGCAAAGGGAGAGAGAGAATCTCAAGCAGACTCCACGCTGAGCACAGAGCTGGACGCAGGGCTCAATCTCATGACCCTGAGATCACGACCTGAGCCCAAATCAAGAATTGGAGGCTCAACCCACTGGGCCACCCAGGTGCCCCATGTCCCTAATTTTTGAGAGTGCATAAGAATGCAATGAATCATGATAAACCAATCTCTTGACTGGTGTTGCTGTGATCGGATATTTGTATTAGCTACTCTATTGTTCCATCTTCCAAGGAGAAACCTTCCAAGAAATATTGTTATGTCTTGCAAGGTTGAATGATTGATGCATTTTGTTACACTTCTTGAGTATGAAACAAAAGCCATATATCTATGGCCAGATGCTGGAGATCAGGCCATTGGTTAGACTGACTATGTCCTGTCGGGTCCTGCTGGGAGTCACGGACAACGATGTGTGTGATGATTACATTTGCAAACGTGCGCTGACCCTGTGCTGAGTGCTATGAGGGGTCCCAAAGAGCACTGGGGATGCAGAGCGTTTCCATTTTAGTGGGGGATACGCAGCCTTTGAAAAAGGAGGGGATGCACCTTGCCATTTATGTCCGGGGTTTTTTGTTGTTGCTGGTACTGCGTTGTTAGATTCGTGTCATCCGTGTGAGTGTGATATCACTACAGTGGCTGAGCCAAGAATTTGCCAGATGTTCCCACTCCAGACGGTGTTCCCCTCTATGGCTGATTGAACTGTTACTCTCCAATGCAGAGGATCCAAAAGCCAAGCTTCTCAATGCTCTGAGAATAAAAATAAATCTATCAGAACTCTGCAGGTACAGGTATGTATAAATTCACTTTGCACCCTAGAGTGAGCCACCATCGTAAAGAATGTAGGTATATGGGGGGAAAAATCCCAAACACGGAACTAGGGCAAAAGGATGCATTTGTATCCTTTTCATGATGTGCTGGGTTGTCGATCTAACAGGCCCACCGAACTTTAAAAAAAATTGCTTTAAAAGCAAATGCTTTTCTTTGACTTGCAGATGGTGAATTAAGGCTTGTGTATGTGAGGTCACCCCCTAACATGTAAATGTGTGGTAAGTTGCAAAGGATATGTGACAGGTAGGAAAACGTGATGCTGCAAGTTACAGTTCTATTGCTCAGGACTTTGGCTTGCATCTAATTCATGCAAATTATTTCAACATATTTCCCCTGATTTTATACAAATATGTGTACCCCAGAGGCTCGTTGGAAACCACTTTCTTGTTCTGCAGCTTGGCTTGTGAGTTCAGTACCTTGCCACCGTTCCACTCACCTCTTATCAAGCGCTACGACCCAGGAAATCACTTCCGGAAGCTCTCTTGACTCCACCCAAGTAAGAAAGGTGGTCTGCTCCTGGATGTTGGTGTTGACAGTTTATGGAGAAACAGAGAACAGGTCGCTGGTTGCCAGAGGCCAGGGATGGGGGGGAATGGGTCAACAGGTGCAAACCTCAGTTATAGGATAAAGAAGCCCTGGGATGTCATGGTGACCATAGTTAACAATACTCTGTTGTGCATTTGAAACTTGCTGAGAGAGTAGGTCTTACAAGTTCCACTGGCAAGAAAAAATACATTGTAACTGTTTGAGGTGATGGGTATTAACTAGATTGGGGGTGGTGATACTTTTGCAATACACTCATGTATCAAGTTGCTGTGTTGTACACCTTAAACTAACACAATGTTATGTATCAGTGATATCTCAATAAAGCTGGTAAAACTTGAGAAAAATGTTGTGTTCTCACCTTTAACAAACTCAAATCATACCATTACTGAACCAGAAACATCGAACGTTCTGTAAATCGGTTGGAAAATTCTGTGCCATACATACTCTTAATGCCTGTATAATATTCCACTCTCTAGGTTTATATCTTAAATTAGCCAACATCTCAATGTTCTAAGACATTTTTTTTTAAGCTGAAACAATGGAATAAACATTTTGAAAGTTTCTTTAAAGTTGCAATGGTTTATATAGGACAGCTTCTCTGCAGCCAAATATTTGGGTTAAAGATTAAAGATGTAATTCTGTAAAAGCTTCAGAAGCCTATGTGTGAGTCTCCATCCAGAAAAGGAGCAACCACTTATAATTCTTATATCTGTGCATGGGATTGTCTGTTTGCAGTTATCTTCAACAAAATTTTATTTTGGGGGCTTGAACTCAAGATCCTGAGATCAAGTCCTGAGCTGAAATCAAGAGTCGGATGCTCAGCCGAGTGAGCCACCCAGGGCCCTCCTAAATTCTACTTTTTAATGATTGCTAGTAGGCACAGTTTTGCTTCTGTGAAAGTTTCTGCTTTATAACATTTCCTGATTTTCAGTGTCGTTTTTGTTTTCAAAAATGTCTTTGCTCACTTTTCGTTTCCTGTGGTTTCCACAACGCATTGATGTTGGAGGTTTGCCCTTCCAAATATTTGGTAAATATTTGTTCTGGTTTTCTGTGCATTTATAGTTGCTTCTGTGTATGGATTCATAATTATACTTATTTATACATCACTGTGCTCCATAATAAATACCTAAATCCAATTTTGTGCTAAATCAGTAACCAAAGGCACCAGTGAAAGTTAATAATTCTTGAAAGAAGTGTTTGTCTCCAAGGGTATTTCTGTGGGAGAAAGAGAAGCAAGGCTTCCATCAGGAGGGTACGAGGGAAATTAAAGAAGGGGGCCCTTCCCCAGGGCCTGAGTCCCATGACTTTTAATACGAAAGTGCCTCGCTTGCCCCTCCCACCCTGCTTTAATCAAACGAGTACCAGGGTGCAGTAACACATGGCTGTTATTTCCATGGTGGTTCCTTCGGTTTCCTTGCAAAGGTTCTTTCCCAGCTTGAGAGCTGACTCACTGCACCGTCTTCCTGAATGAAGGACCTCTTTTCTCCCCTGTCCTTTTGCATAATTCGCAGAGAGGCCTCCTCCCCCACAGTTGCTGCCGCTCGCCTCCTGAGGCCCAGCGAGGGGAAGCCCTCCATAGGAGAAACTCTCCTGGTAAAAAGAGGCACAGATGGGCAGGTTTCAACAAAGCCCAAGGCAGCAGGGGGATGCATCAGTGAGCGAGAAACGGCAGGAGTGTTGGTGAGACGTCTCTGACCCTAGGGCTGGGGTACGGGGAAGAGAAAAGCAATCCCTTTGCAAAGATTTTTTCTTTTTTTTTTCAGAATAGATGTTTTCAGTCTCTGTGATACTAAAAGATGGTCACCACTTCTATCTTTGCAAATGTACCAAGATTGCAACGTACCTCACTGGGAATGTGAAGTCCTTCCAATGGAAGGATTCCTATCTCCAACACCTAGTATCTGTCCTTTGGAACAAGTTATTTAGCATCCCACACCGATTTAGGAATGAACAGTAGGGCACGTGGAAGCAATGTGAGGACCGTGTAGTGGAATATGAAGTAAATGAGTTTCATTTTTATTACCTTGACCTGCCGTTGCATGGTGGGACCCCCACCCCCAAGTGCATTCCAGGGATCAAGGAGGAGTTGCTCGAATATGCAAAATGCATATAGGAAGTGACATAATATTTACCATGGTTTTTTTATAAGCGTATTTCTGGTCAGAAAATTCAAAGTACTATGCAGTTTTCTTGTTTATATATCTTACTCCTCTCTCTTCCCCATGCTCTGTAAGGCTGGGCACATCTCCCTACTTGATGAAACATGGTTATTTCTGATTAAAGCATCATTGAGCATCATTTGCTCAGATGAACAACAGAATAGTGCACAGGTGTGTATGAATGCATACATATCATATTTAAATATGTATGTAGATATTTCTATAACCATATCCAGAACAATACAACAGATTGAGTGATGGAAAACTGTCTTTATAGCCATGTAAATCAAAATGTTGTTTATATTATCTACAATAAAACAAAGCCAAGCTTTGCATTTTTGAAAATAATTTTGTCTCTGCTTTGTCCATTTTCATTCTCATTAATGTTGTTCAATTCGGTAAATGCTTACCAAGGAGTGGGAATGTTATAAAACATATGAAAACAAACAAGATAAAGCCCTACCTTCCATAAACAAACATTCTAGTGCCTGAGACTTTTTAAAAAATGCTTGTTCTTCAACTACATTATGCATTAATAGTTGTCTAAAAAGGTAAAAAGAGTTTCAACTGCCAATCTTATGAATTAAATATGTGTTTGTGGTTTATTCTTAGGAGACAAATAACATGAATTTCCTTGATGTATTTTTTCCCCTGAAAACAACAAAATGAGCTTTGTGCTGTATTTTAAGAGGGACATGTCTTTTTGAGATGCATTTCCAAATAATATTTTCCATCAATTAAGGAAAATGGCAGAACTTTTTGCATCTTAAATTTTACTTTTCCACAATTTTAATTTTACTTTTACAAATCCACTGTAATTGGTTCATCTTATAAAATCGCCTGCTTTGTAAACAGTAGAATGTAAATGGCTTTGCCAGTTTTGGAGCTCAGCATTCAACATTTTGTGATGAACTTACCAGGTGACCCAGTGAGGTGTTTCTAGAGAAAGATTCTCACTATGGTGGGTTCATTGGGCTCCTATATCCTGCACTGTTGTTGCTCTAAATTTTTTAAAAATTTTATGTTATTTAAATTCAATTAATTAACATATAGTATATTATTAGTTTCAGAGGTAGTGGTCAGACATCAAAAAAAAAATGAAATCTTGCCGTTTGCAATGACGTGGATGGAACTAGAGGGTATTAGGCTAAGTGAAATAGGTCAGAGAAAGACAAATACCATCTGTGGAATTTAAGAAACAAAACAGAGGATCATAGGGGAAGAGAGGGAAAAATAAAATAAGACAAAATCAGGGAGGGAGACCAACATAAGAGACTCTTAACTCTAGGAAACCAACTGAGGGTTTCTGTTGCTCTGAATTTTGTTGAAGTCCCGAGTTGCCTTATCAAGTCCAAGAAGAGTCACGGCTCATGGAACTCATCCAAGGAGGAGACCAGAATGAAGAAGGAGTCGAGGAGGTGGGATCTCTCTGATGGACTTCACTCCTGAGTTTTTCCACTGGGCTCTGGTTTCAGTCACTGGCCACCTGATGCTTGCGTAAGTGGGGAAAAGATCACCGTGGACTCTCCGGCTGGCTGGCGTTGTGAGGGCTCATTGGTTCCATGGTAATCTACTTCTGTGTTTTGGCTTCATCATTTATGACCCTTGCATGGGCCTTCCACAGACCCACGATGAATTCACAAGGCCTTCTTTACCAAATTCAGTCCCTCTTACAATTTTCTGTGTTCTGTGTGGTAATGGGCTTCCTAAGCTGACATCAGGTTGCCTAAGTGGGGACAAGTCCTTTAGCTGCTTGAACATGAATGCTGTCAAAAGAAAAGAAAGAGAGAATGCCCTTGGCATATTACATTGTTTCAAGGTCATTCTGTTTGTCCAAGGTCAGGTGTCGGGTTGTGGCTGGAGTCCAATTACAAATCCAGACCTGTCCTTCAAGATAGTGCATCTGGGGAGAAGAAAGGGGAGGCAAAGAACATCTTGGTTTTGAGGTCATTAAGAGCGGGATGCAGATGGATTCTATATGGAAAATAGAATGGAGGATGATGAATGTGAATAGGTTTGCCTTCCCCCCCCACAAATCCAACTATGAACCCTATTTCAGAGAGGATCGATACTTTATTTGGCATTCTTCCTGTGTTGTAAGATGTGCAAATGTGTCTTGATAATGTCTTCATGTTTTTCCAGGGGTTGGGTGTGGAGGTGGGCTCCAAGCAGGTGCAAATCACACACTGTGGGAGCATCAAAGGGAGGAAGGCATGAGGTTGTGTTGCTGCGTTCTGCGAAGTCCACTGCGGTCCTGGGGCACAGCGCAGTCTCTAAAAACCCACTGTGATTTCCACCTTCCAAGCTTTTCTTAATCTAACGCAGAAGTCCACAAACTTTATAATAAAGAGTTTAGGTTCTAATGGGCATAGAGCTTCTGTCACGAGTGTTCAACTCTGCTCTTGTGTGAAAATGGCCATGGAAGGTATGTCAATGAACGTGCATGGGTGTGTTCCAATAAAACTTTATTTATAAAAAGAGGAGGTGGTAGACCAGATGTCAGCCACAGGCTGTGTTTTGCCAATGTCTGGTCTAATAGGGGCAGTGTGTCAGACTGGCATGAATGAAATAAATACATGTCGCATAGTGCACTGTGGAATGCAGAGAAGGATCAACTTTGAATCTGAGGTCCCCCCCCAAAAAACACCATATTGAACAAAATTGCACACATATACCCTTCTACTGGAGTGTGACCCACGTATCCAGGCCCCTCTTGTATTCCTCATAAACCGTTCTATTTCTCTCCGTTCAGAGTTTATCTCTATATTATGTAGCAAATTGCAGCATCGTTTAAAAAAATTGAGGTATAATTGACATGTAGCATTTTATCAGTGTTACGCATACAAACGTGATGATTCGGTATTCATATATGCTGTGAAATGATCACCACCGTGAGTCTAGCTAACATCTGTCACCAAACATAATTACACATTTTTGTCTTGGGATGAGAACTTCTATGATCTACATTTGTAGCAACTTTCAAATATATAGTATAGTATTATCTACTATATTCACCATGCTGTACATTACATCCCCAAGACTTAGGTATTTTTATAACTGAAACTTTGTTCCTTTTGACCCTTTCCATTCATTTTGCCCATGCCTTATCTCCTGCTTCTGGCAACCACCGATCTGTTCTGAATTCTGTTTTTTTTTTTTTTTTTTTGAAGGGGGGTTAGATTCCACATATAAGTGACATCATATAGTATTTGTCTTTCTGTGACTTATTTTCTTAGCATAATGCCCTGGAGGTCCACCTATGTTGTCACAAATGGAGGAATTTCCTTCCTTTTATGGCCAAAAAATATCCCATTATATGTAGATACCACGTTTTCTTTATCCATTTATCCGCTGATGAACACTTACATTGTTACCATGTGACATCATGTTTGTTATTAGAAATGTTTAATGTTGTTTCTTAGAAATGTTCCAGCGGACATCCACACCATGGCAATTCATATAATGCTAATGAAAAATTTGGGTCTTCAGTAAATGTCTGTTGAACAGAATCACATGCAAATGACTTATCAGAGGATTCTCGAAAGATAGAACAAATGGTCAGCTTTGTTGGTCTTCCAGGCAACTGGAAAAGATGTTCAGTGTGTTATATGCAATTCATGAATCATTGAGCACTACATCAAAAACTAATGATGTATGGAGCACTGGGTGTTTTATGCAAACAATGAATCATGGAACACTACATCAAAAACTAATAATGTATGGTGACTAACATAACATAATAAAAAAAAAACTAATGATGTACTATATGTTGGCTAGTTGAATTTAAATAAAAAAATATTCAGTTTTATTGACAGACAAAAATAACACCTTCATAGACACAGGGAAATTCCATGTGTGTGTGTGTCCAGCCTCATGTGTCATGGCATACTTCATATAATATTCTCACTCCACCCACATGTGAATGTTGTGTCTCCTAGAGGAAATAAAAGTTTCAAAGTTACAGGACTGGGGGAAAATGAGAAAGGGACCATGTTTATACAATAGTAATGCTGGTGATGGGGCTCATATGAGTTTGTCTGCTTTGGACAGGGTGTTTTAGAAGATGTTAGTGGTGCCAATCATTTGGAAAATTACTAAAATTTTTTTTAACTTTTTTTAATTAAGTTTCTATTTAAAAAGCAGAGGAATTCTTTCATCATTATTTTTTTTCTGAAAAAATGATGCATCTGTGTGTATGAGTATGTGTGTGTGTGTGTGTGTGTGTGTGTATGCATGTAATTTTATACTGTACTGATAGCGTATTAATTTTTGTTATAGACAAGAGCACCTTAAACAGATATAAATTGAATAGATGTATATTTTCTTTGGATAGGCACGTCTGACAAGCACATCTTTGGATGTTGTCTTTGGTCTCCTATGTTCTGAGTTTCCTGAATTTCTCTTCTTCCCTCAAGTTAGGGCAATTGAGATGAATCGCCAGGATCCCCACCAGTCCCTTTAGAGAACATTCATAATGGCTGGATGGGAAAGTGCTCTAGTCCCAGTGGGGGTCTCTCTAAAAACCCTCTATAAATCTCCTTCTGTTCAAGAAACCAACCATTTATCACAATAAATAAGTAAATAAGTAATCCTCTTAAGATGTGTGTGTAATTCAGTGGGAACTCTACAGTTTCTGCCGTCCCATACATACTAAGTTTCTTTTTTCATTTTTCTCCTTTTCATATATAATCTCAAGGGGGTCTGTCCCTAGATCAAGACAAGTTTACCTATTTTACCACTAAGTTAAGCCACTCACATGTAATCAGAATAAGTAAAACTAGGGGAAAAAAATCTTTCTTACTAAAAGGGTGCCTTCTATTTTGTTTCAATTAGATAGTTAATGGCATCAATGTTAGCTGTGTTGGTTCCTTTCCAGGTGTGTTTTAAAGTGAATTCTGCATCACCATGAAGCTCAGCATTAGAAACTCAAAGGTCCTCTTCAATGAACATTTATTATTAGATACACAATGGATGCACTTTTAAAATTCCTATTTATGCCGTAGAACAATTTGCTTTCCGATGCTAATTTTAAAGACTTAGAAAGGCCCTTTATAAATTGCTTCTAGAAAGAATGTACTGAAATAATTCCTCTGGGGCGAGCTACTTCACTCTCAGTGATTTTTTTTTTTTTTTTAGGGTAAGTTATGGACGGAAGAAATGGAAATGTGAGCAGTCTGGAGTGGTATTCCATGAGGGGACACGCCCAAGGTCATGACTATGAGGATCATCCACTTGTGCTAAAAAGAGGACAGGGATTTGGTGTTTGCTGTTCACTTGTCAGAACAGTGAAATTTGACAGAAATATTGGGATTTCCATTACTATATACGTGGAGCACATTTTTATAACTTCTTACCTTCAAGACATTTCAATATTTCATTACCACATTGAACCTCAGGAAAATGATCCCATCGCTTTTTTCTTAGACCATTTCATTGTTTCACACACACACACACACACACCCTATTTTTTTCCCTGTGAACAATGAGGTTGAAGTAGGAACATTTAATTTTCAGCCACCCAAAACTAATTTTATTAAATGCTTGTTTACAAAGGTTTTGGTTAACAGCTATTCTAGATCATTGGCCATGGGTGTGAAATGCATTTGAACACTAGCTGATTTTTGTAGAACATATCCCTGTCCAACTTGGATAATCAGTCCGTTGTGTGCTATCCTATATGGTAGCCAACCATCACACGTGACCACACTCTAGCTACAATGAAATACAACAATACACCCCAGCTTCAATGAAACAAATACACATTTATTTCGGTGAAGTAAAAATACATGACATAAAAGTATAAATGGAATAAAATTACCTCAAATGTAAAACCCAGTTCCTTGGCCATTCTAGCCACATTTCAAGTGCTTACTGGCCATGTGAGGTCAAGGACTGGCATTCTGGAAAGCCGAGGTGACATATTTCTGTCATTGCAAAAATTCTGCTGGACAGTGCTGATTAAGAGAAGGGAATATTTTGTGCAGAATTCAGTAGCCAAAGAGCTTTAAAGAAGTTTTTTTTTTTAAAAAAAATCCCTACTGGGTGTCCTAAAAGTCCAGTATGCTGCAAACCAGAGTATCGCATGATGTGGGATCTTTGTGCAGATTTACCTAGTGTGTGATGTGGATAGGCGCTTCTCTCTATGGAATAGAGGTGGTAGAAATCAAAGCAGGAAACCAGCTGAGATATCTACTCCCTGTAAAAGAGCAGGTGGATGGCATGAATCTTTTAACACTGTAAAATCTTTCCAAAGGAACTTGTTTTCCAATTTATTGTGTCTGTTAATCGCCTGTATTAGTTTCCTGAGCCTTCTGTGACAAATGATCACAACCTGGATGTCTTAAAGAAACCCACAAGTTTATTCTCTGTCAGTTCTGGAGGCCAGAAGTCTGAGAGCAAGGTGTGGGTCTCGCTGGTTCCTTCTGGGGGCTCTGAGCGGGAATGTGTCCCCCGGGCCTCTGGGGCTGCTTGGAATCCTTGGCGTTCCGTGCTTGTGGATCCATGTCATGTGTTTCCATGATCCCATGGCCTTTTCCCCTGTGTCTCTCTGCATCCAAATCTCCCTATCCTTATAGGGACACACCAGTCCTCCCATGAGGATCACGCTAACCCACAGTGACCTCACGTGAACTTGATTTGATCTGCAAAGACCCTATTTCCAAATTAGGTCACATTCTGAGATACTGGGGTTTGGGACTTGAACATATCTTTTTTGGGGGTAACACAATTCAAGCCATAAGTATTCCTTGGCTTTCCACTTAGACAGTGAGTATGAGTTTATGACTGTTGAATTGAAGGAACCAGAACCCTTTGAAACAAATGGAAGGCCAGAAACTCTTGACACTTACACTCACGCCTTGAATGAAATACCTGGCTGCATCCTCCAAGATATGTATTATTGGCCACCCCATTCTGAAAGTCAGTCTTGGGTATTAAATGGGTTGTTTTGTTTTTGTTTTTGTTTTTTTCACTTCCCCAGCCTAAGCCTGATTGCAATTTGAGACAGGATGGAATCAGTCCACACAGTCCTAGAATTCAAGTAACTGCTCTGAAGAACCATTTGATAGTCTTCGATGGCGAACACACGCTCTAACTACGGATTCACACAGAACCACGAGGCGGGAGAGACACAGAGAATAATTTTTACAGCTCTCACTACAGGCTTGGGAGTCCAGTGGAGCTGCTGAAGACACATCCATTGAGCGCTGGCATTTTTATGGACATCAACAAAATGCGCTGGAATGTAGGGTTGTCACTCAGAATCCCTGGTTTCTTTGGGGAGAGGGGGAAGCTAGGTGCTCAGGGACATGGGAGTCTGGTCCTGTGAAGCAAATCCCGGCTCCATCAAGAGGGAAAGTGAGATCCCAAGGGCAGGATTCAGAAATTCAGGACCCGGGGCTTCTCAAGTTCAAATTTACACTCGTCTGGGTCTGTTGACTTAATTTCTGTTTTTATGGGCAACGTCTGTTTTAGTTTTCTGGGGCAGTCGTAACGAAGTACCACAGACTGGTTGGCTGACAACAATAGAAATTTATTGTCTTTCTCTAGTCCAGAGGTGAGAAGTCTGAAATCAAAGGGTCAGCAGAGCTGTGCTCCCTCTGAGACTCTGGGAAGAATCCTTCCTTGACTCTTTATGGTTTTGCTCGTGTCTGTGAATCCTTGGCATCCCTTGGCTTAGAGATACATCACTTCCATCTCTGCCCTCAGTCTCTGTCTCCACATGGCCCTATTCTCAGAAGGGTACCAGTCATATTGGATTAAGGACCCACCCTCCTCCAGGATGGCCTCATCCTTAACTAATTACAGCTGCAAAGATCCTATTTCCAAATACGGTCACATTCTGAGATACTGAGAGTTAGAACTCGGACATATCTTTTTATTGGGGGAAGGGGGTACACAGTTCAACCAGTAACACCCTCCATATAAAATAATCTGATAAAATTTGACCAAGTTTTGAAGCTTTGAGTTTCACTATCCCTATACTGTCTTCCCCAAACACCCCAGGTCATATTCCTACGCTGTTTTTCAGAAATACCTGTACAATCTAATGACCACTTAATGTCTAATCATTTCCTGTCTATTTGTTTTATTCTTTGATATAGAATGCAAACTTTTTAAAAAGGAAAAAGCTTTTCTTATAAGAGTTTTATACTCCCTTAAACTCTAAAAGCCCTTAGTTATTAAAGAAAGGTGGGTTGAACAACCACTTCTTTAAAACAGTCTGTTTATGCTGCAGAAAATACAATGCAATATCCTTCGATTGATTCATTCGTGGCCCTCTTATGAGATTGGAGGGTACTTTCTCTTGTATTTCATGAGTAGTTTTATTTCTTAAATGACAAGTTGTTTTTATAAGTGCAGAACGAGCACTCCATAAGACAATTCTCAAAGAGGGACGATCTCCTATTTCTTCTTCCTGCTGTTCTGCTATCTGATGTCTCACGTGCTCAAACTGGGTTCTCTGGACATCTGCTTGCCCCTAGTTTCTCCTCAAAGGATGTAGTCACCGTTCCCGGGAAGACAAGAGTTTTCACCTCAATCGGTGCATCCAGAGGGAAAGCGGATACTTTGCATCCCCGCTGAGTTCCAAAGTCAATGGTTTTCCTCATTTTGAGTTTGACAAGAGTTTCTTCTGTGCACTTGGCAAATATCTACTACGGGGATAAGCACAGTGAAGGACACCTACATTTATGTTTTGTTATCAAGGAGGTGACACCTTGGGAAGGTGGTCACACATAGCACTGTGTGATGGGAGAAGCCAGAAGGAAGACGGAGTTCTGATCCAGAAGGTGGTATTAACAGGGAGGGATCACGCATGGGCAGATCCTCAAACCATACATACTCCTGTATGTGGATCATAGTTCCGAGTGCCTTGCCCAGTGACACGTTTATGAATTGACAACAGAGCCCATGAATGGTGAGGCCAGGAAGTATCAAGGGGTCTTCTGTTGAACGCAGTCAGGTGTACATACACCTGCAGCAGACACAAAGGGTTCATTCCTCTGCCGAAAGTTCCTACCTGATGGTTGCTGGGTGGCCCCAGCCTGCCAGCACCAAAGCCTGCACTTTCAGGGACAGGTAACTGCTTCCCTACAATGTGTTGGCAAAATGGCGGGTCGGCCACTGATCAAGAAGTTCCTGCCCATGGTTTTGCATATCATTTTGGAATTTTCAGGCCAGTTTCCAGAGGGAGTTGGCCACTGATAGGGCATAAGCCTGGGCTGAGAACGGATTTGCCAGGTAGCCCTACCACCCATTCCTTCTATGTATTTCCAGGTGTTGTCTGGCCTGTGTCATCAAGATAAGGACTTTCTTCCGAAGGGGCCATTTATCAGAAAGCAAATGAATGCATTACCCTCCATCCCCTATTTCAGGGCAAATCTGTAGACTGTGGCTGGAACTCTGCTCCTGGCATGTGGGTTCATTATTTAGCTCCTGGGCTCCAGTGAATTTAATTGGGATGGCGCACAACAATACTCAAATGAGGGACTATCTCATCCCCCATGCCGCAAATCTTGATCTGTTATGGTGTCTTCCACCTCATGCTTGCAGGTTCATTCCGTCTCTGTGATTTACAACATAGAATGTTCCAGGAACATGTTTCTGAGTAGGTGCCACTGTATGTGACCAGTAGAAAAGCAGGGGAGTTTCAATGAGGTAGTAAGAAGAGAAACAAAATTATCATGGAAACTAAAGGCAAGAATTTTTTATTTTTTGTAATTGAAGTATGAAGAACATAATAGATGTCACAAATATGAATGAGATGAGTCTTTTGACCATGGAGAGGATGAGAATGGCCAGGAGTGACACGGGCACCAGGCAATGATTCCTGTGTTCATATACTGATTCCTACTCTTCTTCAGTAGACACGCATCAGCGGACTGTTTACTGGGTAGTAATTACAAGAGCAAATAGCCCTAATGTGGCAAGGGGAAGAGCAAATAGCCAAGGAGCCAACAGTCTTGTATGGGAGGAATGGTCCCGAAGCTAAATACTCCAAACACAAACGCTACATCCGTCATTGCTATGGCCTCTGGCAACTCAAATGTCTGTTTTTGCTCATGGTGGGAAGCATCGTTAGCACTTACCCGTCTGAGAAACCAGGTCCCCCCCCCCCCCCATGCCGCTGATTGAGGAAGATCACAAAGGTGTCTTTGAAGAAGACTGAGCTGGATTGAAGATGCCCCACGATGTGTGATGCATGCACTGAAACTAAGCATTTCAGTATGAGTTGAGTATGAGGTCATTACATTCAATTTATGGCACTCACCAGCCTTCCCAAGCTCAAAGAAGTGTCACTGTGGAAGCCGAGAGGTAACTTTGAAGGTGGGAAGGGGAGCATTTTATGGAGAGTAATTACAACTTGTAAAATCTGAACCCATCAACCCACTCAATCCATGACCCGGAGAAATGTCAGGCATGGAGTCCTCTGGTTTCATTTCTCTGGGCAGCCAGGCTGACAGCTCTGCTGTGAACTTTGGATCTTACCTTGATGGCGAGGTCGGGCCATTTCAGAAAGTCAATGAGAAGTTCAGCAAGAATCAGCATCACAGTGTCAGATGCTACTTAAGAGACTCACAACTAAAAACTCAATCTTTAACTGAGTCAGCATCATAATCACATAAAGCAATGAAGTTGTTGTAAATGAATTTGCAAGTTATAAACAGAGATTCTAGAGACCTTTCTGGGTAAGAGAGTGGAAGGACATGTGAGATAGTATAAGAACACGTATCTGTAGACTTAAACGTAGAAGATGAGAACAAGTAGGTTGGAATAAAATATAATGTAGGACAATATGATATAATGCAATATGTAATATAACATAACATACAACATATAATAAATATAGCATAGTATTATAATATTAATATAATATAACATAATATAATATATTCAGTTGTATTGCAAATGCATACTTTTTGCTGGGCAATTATCTAGGTACTGATAATAAAAGAAAAAGATAGACAAAAGTCCCAGCATTGAGCATTAGTGAGATAAGACCCAATAAGCAATAGATATATTACATGATTGGCTTGTACACGATGCCAACAGGTGATCAGTGCTGTAGAAAAGAGAAAAGCAGAAGGGGATAAAGGAATTTGGGATGCTGAAGGCGTAGGCTGTTGTAATGTGAAATAGGACCACCTACAATTCTTTGAGGCCCCAGGAGATACTGTGGATGAGCCTCAGAACCATGATGCTCAGGGAAAGAAGCCAGACACCAGAAGCCACGTGTTGCAGGACTCGGTTTATAGGAAATGTGCAGAACGGGCAAATCCATGGAGACAGAAAGCCTACCATTTCCTTTTCTACCAATGTGATTAGATCAAGCTTATGACATCAGGAGGAGAGTTAAAATCAGTATCTTCAAATATAACTCCATCAGCTTCACTGCTAAGTCTGTTTCTTTAGAATGCTAATGATGGATGCCCCTATACGTATTCACATTTGTTTTTGTTGCTTGCGCTTTTGGTGTCATAGCTAGAAAAATTGTTGCCGAGACCAATGTCAAGGAGCTTTCTCCGGACTGTTGTCTTCTCAGAGTTTTGTGGTTTTGCATCTTTTGTTTAAATCTAAGTGCCCCTCAATGGATGAATGGATGAAGAAGATGTGGGATAGGTACAATGGAATAGTACTCAGCCAGGAGAAAGGAAGACATCCTCCCATGTGCGACGACATGGATGGACCTAGAGGTGTAGAAAGTCTTTGATTCTTAGGCACAATGTCCAATGGGCAGGCTAATGTACAGACAAAGGAAAATATGTGTGGTCTTCGGTCAGAGCAACCTCAAGAATGTTACCCCTGCCTGAATGTGGAGACCCGTCTTGTGTGGACCAACCATGAAGGAACTGGGCACCAGTGATGTTTGCCCAGAGCAGCTACCTGAACAAATAAACAAAGAGAAAACCATGATTTTGTTTTGCCAACAGCTGTTGGGAATCTCTGATTCCCGCTTGAGTCTAAGGAGTCTGGCAAATTTCTTGTGTCACAGTTTCTATATAAATGGCAGCATTATCTTAGAATCTCTCCTTGGAATGGTTCAATACTCCATTTTGAATGCTATTTTTATTTCAATCTCTAATTGCTATGGGGCATTTACAGTTCTGGATAAAGTAGAGAAACACACTTTAGATTCTCTGAAGGCGCCAGGGGGCATATGACGCGAGACTAGTTGGAGCCAGCAGGTGAAGGGGTACATACTTGGCCAAGATTAATGGAAGGGTGGGAGGCGGAAAACGTAGGTAAGAGGAAACCATCCAAGCCTTTGGGGCTGGGAGGGCCATTATCAAAATAGAGTTTTAGAATCAGGCAGGGCAAAAGTGTCGGTTCTTTTCTCCATTCCCAAGCAAAGCCCGAGACCAAACTCACCACAGAAGAAACATAGCATTATCATAATTGCATTTGATTTATGAATCTAAAGTCTTGGCGGTCATGTTAAAGTAAAGTATTTTCATATTCAAACAAATAATCTTAAAACTTTACTGATAGAAATTCTGTGGGGAAATGTGGTGTTTCCTCCCTCCCTTCCTTCCCTCTTTCTTTCCTTCCTTCTTCCCTCCTTCCTTTCTTCTTTCTTTTTTCTTCTTCTCTTCGTTCGTTCATTCCATCCTCTCCTGCCTCCTTTCATTTTTTTTGGAGGGGGGGTGGTGGGTAGAGGATAAGGGTAAAAGGAATTCAAATACATCTCAAAACTGCACAGTGAAAAGTTGAAAGGTTGCAAGCCCCTTGCTGCACAGTTCCCATTACCGACACAGGCACTTCAAAGTGAGAGAGGAAACCCAGAGTGGATGCCTCCCAGGAGATTCGATTTAGATGCATTAATATTTCAAGGTTTGTCTTCAGAGGAGTGAGATGTGACCATCAGCACACACATCACCCCCCATTTATTAATATGTGATGGATTGCTTATCTTGCATCTTTGAAAAATGCAGCGCCAAATGCTTTTTCACTTTTGCCCCTGCATGGAATTTTAAAATCTTTCCATAGGACACAAGGTATTGACAAATTTATTTCTCTTAAGAAATAATAACTTACATAGGTAAGCACTGTACAAAGTACCTACGTATATATTATTTTATCGTAATAGTCTGGTGAGATAAGTGAGTGGAACACTGGATTTTAGGTAGGAAAAATGACGCATTTTAAATTGATTTGACCCACCTAAATTTTAAGAACTACTGAATGACAATGTAGAGGTCAATAACCAGGGTTATTTTCATCACACCACAGAGGGTATTATTACCTCATTCAAGCAAAGGGATTCCTTATGAGTTTTTTGTTGTTGTCAGTTTTATTTTGGATTATATGTGGTTTCTCTTCTCATGCTCGAGGATTCTCATTGGAATAGTTCTTGGTTCTGTTTTCCCTCCCCTATCTGTAAAGCTCTAATTAAAAAGAGCTTAGTTAATCAAAGACTTTCTGCTATTGTGTACAAATTGCAAAGTAATTAGGCAAAAGGAGATTTTTAATATAAAGTGGGATCAAAATACAATAGTTTCCATTAGCTGGGATGGCACTTAGAAGGACTGATAGCTCACCACGGCCATTGGGACCACCATCCCTGGGGCATCCTCGACTTATCGCCAAGTGCCAACGCACAGCCAATATTGTTACTCATTGTCATCAATGAGTAACAATGCTGCAAGCCTGCATTTAATTTTTTAAAGTGATAGAGAACCATATGAGTCTATAGTCTAGGAAAATTGGACTTTACCCATTGCGGAGTCTTAAACTTTAATATGCACAAAAATCACATGGTAATTTTGTTCACATGCAGATCCCAAGTCAGCAAAGGTCGGGGGCAGGAGGTGGTGCACTTTTCCTCAAGCTCTTAGGGATGCTAATGGTGCCTTCCAAGGACCACACTTGGAGCAGTGAGATTCTTTCCTAAACGCCCCTCGTTGAACACTGGAGGACTCTCATCACCAGACCAGATGGTGTGCAGACAGCTGCTTTCAATCGTTGCTTGACTGTAGAGCACTTCTACTAACTCTATGTCCCTTCCCAATCAAGCTCTGACTCTCAGGTATTGATAAGCTCTGACTCTCAGGTATCGATAAGCCTGCTCGGTGTGATTGTAATGACGAGATACATACAAGCAAGATACACACACAGACACACATGCATATATCATGGTGTTTTGAGAAATATATATTATATTAATTAATATGTTATAATATATTCTATGTTATGTACACATACATACATATATATGTATATATGTACATTTATCACAACATATTATGAGAAATGGATGCATATCTATTACATGCATTATATATACTAGTGGTCTACTTATCTATTATCTATCATCTATGTATCATCTATCTATCCATCCATTCTATCTATCCGTCCATCATCTATCTATCCCTCCATCTATCCCTACATCTATCTATCTATCTATCTATCTATCTATCTATCTATCTATCATGTATCATTTATTCAACAAGGAATAGGTTCTCACTGCATTCTGATTTACTTTTAATTACTACAGCCTCCCTCCTTTCTTTTCTGCTTGGCTGGGAGCTCTTCCTTATAAACTATTTCTCACTCCCCAATTACATCTATTCCCCTTATGTACAGAAAAGAAAGCCACTGTTTTCTTTTTTTAGTGGATATCTCTACCTCTTGTCTTCTAGTGATATTCTGGACCATTTTTTTTTTCTTCATTAACTTCCACATAGCTATGCAAAAAGATTAGCAGTTTTCAACCATTTTGTTTTTCTGGTAATAATGGGGAACAGTGATATGGATACATAAAATCTCATTTTGGAGGAAGATTTTTTTCCTGGCAAGAGCTGTCTGTAACATGCATCTCTAGCTTCTTGGCTGAAATGAGAATCGTTCCTTTTTTATATGCCTCAAAACATACTTTGAATACAGATGCCGATTCAACCACCTTGACTCAAGAAAACACAGGTTCACCTCCTTTACATTGGACCTTGTGCTGTTCTTGTTAATATCTTTGCTATTCTCGTAGCCCACCTTCTTGTTTTAAGAAGTCCCGAGGATCTTTATTTTTAAGCAAAAAATGCTAGAAATCTAGAAACCGTTGGCTTTAGAATGAAATTTCCTCTAGAGGTGTTAATTTTCTCCCCCTATAGTATGACCTTGTAGTGTATCCTCACATTGCTAATAATTTTAAAGTGAGCTCTTGCTAGTCACACTTGCTTTGACCACTATTGGGCAGCTGTCTTCCCAAAAAAGAGGGCTGTGGTTCCAATTATGAAGACATATACTAGTGGTCTACTTATCTATTATCTATCATCTATCATCTGTGTATCATCTATCTATCCATCCATTCTATCTATCCATCCATCATCTGTCCATCCCTCCATCTATCACAAATGGTGGTGACCCAAAGGTAGACACGAGGATGGTCATGTTCTGCCTGTGTTCGTCTAGCTAGGAAATCTGTCCTTAATGGCATAAGAATCAGACTCTTTTCTCTTTTTGATCTCTGACTGCATACAAAACACTGTGCAGTCCAACTTTCCATGATGGTGGGAGTGTCTCTCTTGCATCTGGGCTGTCCGGTGTGGTACTGTTATAGTTACCTGTGGCTGTTCAACACTTAAATGTGGTAGGTGCAACATGAGGAAATAATTTAAATTTTTTTTATTGTGCCGAAAAGAGCCATACATGAAATTTGCTATCTTAATTATCTCTAAGTGCACAGTTCGGTAGTTAAGTATATTCATATTGTTGTTCAATAGATCTTCAAAATGTTTTCATCTTGCAAAACAAACTCTATACCCATTAAACGTGTCCTTATGTCCTTCCTCCAGCTCCCAGGTTCCACCATCTACTCGGTCTCTGTGGCTGTGACTCCTTTGGGAACCTCATATAAGTGGAGTCATGTAGTATTTGTCCTTCTGTGACTGGCTTATGTCACTCAGCACCATGTCCTCAAGGTTTAGCCATGTCATGGCACGTGTCAGACCATCCTTCCTTGTCAAGGCCGTGTCATATTCCGTTGTGTGGATGGACCACATTTTGTTCATCCATTGACAGTTGCTCATCTGTTTGGGTATTGTAAATAATGCTGCTCTAGAGCATGAGTGAACAACGATATCTTTGAGTTCTTGCCTTTGGTTCCTGTGAGTATATACCCAGAAGAAGAATTATTGGATCGTATGGTAAATCTACGTTTACTCTTTTGAGGCACCACCAAACTGTTTACCAGAGCTGCTGCACCGTCTTACCTTCCCACGAGGATCTGAATATTTTATTGTAATCAAATTTAAATAGCCACTTGTAGCTGATGGCCATCATATTGGGCAGGATAGTCTTAGTGAGTAAAATAAAAATTATTTTCACTGATTACATACAGATAAACAAAAGATAGAGGTGGGGACCTGCAATGATTACAGTAATAATGATGGCAAATTTTACTTTAAAAATATTTGGACTGATAATCAGTCTTCTATTTTGCACTTAAAAAGTAGAAAAAGCTATCTTGAAGTTTTAGGTGTCCAAGTATAAAAACGTTGCAATTTGAGTAAACTAATACTGACCATTAAGCTAAAATTTGTGCTGGTACCATCTTGAATTGAGTATAGAGATGGGTATCCTGGCCATACCTGCTTGCAAGACCACTACAGGTGAGGCTGTATGTGAAAGTTCAGAGGATACACCTTGCTTTGATGACTCATTGTTCCCCAGGAACTGGGGAAGTTTGGGAGAGGACGTTTTCCAGAGATACTGACTCCCTTGGGTCACGATGACTTGTACTTAGGAAAACTGATCAGACAGCCCACACAAGGACTCTCCTTATGAGATGGACTCAGGATGGTAGAATGCTCTACATGGCAGCTCAGGGCTCCAGATGAAAGTATCCCAGGGGTCAGGAAGATCATCACCGTGTTAGGTTACTCTGGCTGCTGTAACAAAACACCACACGCGTGTGGGTTCTGGCCACAAGAATTCATTGTCCCACAGTTCTGGAGACCAGGGTCTGACATCCATTTGGGGCAGGGCCACTGAGATCTAGGTGAGACAGGGCCACGCTCCCTCCAGAGGCTCCGGGGGGGGGGGGGCAGTCCCTCTTGCCTCTTCCAGCTTCTTGGAGCTCCAGGTGTCCCTGGATTTGTGGCCACATCTTTCCCATCTCTACCTCCATCCTTGTGTGGCTTCTCCTCTGTGTCTGTGTCTCCTTTTTTTCTCTTCTAAAGACACCTGTCATTGGATTCAGGACCACCCACATCCAGGATGAGCTCATCCTGAGATCCTTATATTAATTACATCTGTAAAGAACTTTTTTCTAAATAGGGTCACATTCACAGGTTCTGAGAGAGAAGATATGGACATGTTCTTTGAGATACACAATTCTATCCACTGAAGCTAACTTCTGCAACCCTCTCGACTGAAGCCACCACATACCGTCCAGACCCCAGCGGAAGGGAATTGAACTCCATGTTGTGATGGGGTGTTTTAAAGTCACGTTGTAGAAGATCATTTAATTCAGGAGACAGAGGTGTGGCCTGTTTTGAAAATACAGCCTTCCACAACTGTGACCACATCAATATGTGACCTCGGTCCAAGGCAAGTCCACTGGCTTGACCTGGTAACAGGTGTTGTGGCACTACCTCTCTTTTTTATTATGGTTGACATTTCCTGACTACGTTCAAAGTGAGCAGACACGGCGATGGCTATGTTCCTTTGGGCACTCCTGTGCTTGGAGGTAAAAATACGCTCGCTATTGGTTTTTTAACAGGCTGCGTTTTTCTAATTGAAGTGAACCGATCAGTTCATAGCTATTAATAGATGGTTCTGGGTCTTAGTCAGTGATTTAGCATCTTGATAGGTGAAATATAAGCACATATATGCATTATCCTTCTATCCATCCATCCATCCATTGATCCATCCATGCATCTATCTGTCCATCCATCCACCCACCCACCCACAGACCCATCTATCCATCCATCCAACCGTCCATCCATTTTTGCATTCCAATATGTTTTTACACACACACACACGGGGAGAGATTGATTGACAGTGCTTTCCACCCTGATAAGTTTGTTTTGAGAGGCTTCTTTCTGCATTTGTAAAGCGCTTGATTCGATGCTGATATGGAGAATTCGACATAGCCTAATTGACTTGAAGGTCATGGCCACATTTTAATAATATGTTGAAGAGAAGTCATCCAGCTGATCAAACAGCAGTAACACCCATTTAAGAGGGAAAATAATCCCCTGTGAAAACAAACCCGTACTGAGAGCTCTCTTTTGTGAGTCCTCTGCATTCAAATTGGTTTTGTGTGAGCAAAGATAAACATGGCTGGCCTTTCACTAACACAGAGATGCTTCTGAAATCATGACTCTTGTCGTAAATGACCTAACAAATAGTAACGGAAACGAGATGATCCTCGATCAGAATGCAAATTTCTCCAGATGGTGCTGTCTGCAAGAGCCCTTACTTTCATATTTGCTTCTGTTTTGTTAGAGCATGTAAATCAAGGAATTTTCTGGACAATACCATCTTAGTGAAGTTAAGAAATTGCCTTTTTGTTCTTACAGCCGTTTCTTTCAGGACAAAGAGAACATTGAATCTATGGTGGACGCAGGTGTGTAGAGGTGTCCCAGTGAGGTCTCCTCAGGTGTACGCAGATGAAGGGAGATAAAGCGGCCCTGGCTGAGGTTGTTCAAATTAATTCTTGATGTGTGTGGTCCAGGGTTGGGCATAGCTTTGTTAGTTTGCTAGGGCTGCCGTAACAACGTACCACAAACTGGGTGCCATAAACACCAGGGATTTATTCTCTCCCAGTTCTGGAGGCTTAGTGTCTGGTCCTTCCTTTCCTGGTCCTTCCTTTCCATGGCCAGGGTGCCAGAGTTGTACAGAAAGAATAAAGATGAAGTTTCTCTCCTCATCCTTTTCTCAAAAACATACTTACTGTCCACCCAGGCTCTAAAATATCCATAAACAGAAGAGACATCATGCTCCCAGAGAGAAGACTGAAAGCAGCTCAGTTAGTAAGGTCAACAGCTCAACATGAAATAGAAGCACAACTGGGATCCTGAGGAATGCACATATCTCATACCAAGGATGTATCTGAACTTCTGCACGCTTTATAAACATGTCTTCGAATGTATGATATGGACAAGTGTTTATGTGCATCTATCATCTATCTGTCCATCCATCATATCTATCTATCATCTATCTATCTATCCATCCATCATATCTATCTATCTATCATCTATCTATCTATCTATCTATCTATCTATCTATCTATCTATCTATCATCTATCTATCTATCTATCTATCTATCATCTATCTATATCTATTCAATCAGAGCTCAGTGCAGAGCTGAACCTACTGGTGTGAGTGTGCAATGTGGTGGAAAACCCTGATCTGGGTTGCATGTGACCTTCTTCTGGAAGCTCCCTGCACACAGAGATCCTGGAAAGATCCACATTTTTCTTACATTTATGCAGAAAGTGGAAGCTCAAAACAATGGTTGAGCACATATGTAAGCTGCTTGCCTCATTGCTCTGTTTTGATTCTCTCCTCCCTGTTAACCCGGGGCCCTTGTCTCATTGAGCAAATTCTTTCTCTTCCGGTGCATTTATTAACCTTCCAAAGAAGCTAGCAGGTCATTATTCTATTAGTATCGGGACCTGCAGCCTGAACTTCCCACCTCCTGGTGACATGAATCACTCCAGAGGGGCAGTCTGCTCCATTTTTCCTACTGATAACGCACATCCTTGAGTTTGACAACAACCCTCTTTTTTTATATTTTATACTTTGAATTGGGCATTCTCACGCAGTGCATCTTCCCACAGCTATGTTTTGAAAATAATCAGCAAAATTGTCACCATGGCAAAACAATTCTTTTTAAAGAATAGGGTATTTCAAATCCATTTGACTGATTGCTCTCTTAATCGAAGGGTTTGTTTATTCAACGCTGTGCTCAGTGAACCCAGAGTACTGAACAGAGAATGTATTGGCATGAATGATGAGCACTTTCCTCCGTCAAGAGCTTCCTAGCAGATGCTAACAAAGGACTGTTAACTGCAGATTGCACATGGATGTTAAGGTGTCAGATTTAAATAAACCACATGACTATTTCACATGCTCCAAATAGCCCCGTGTTCTCCTAACTTCTCCACTTCACGGCATCTCCCTATGTCCCTTTCCCAGAACCCTGCATTGTTAAACTTGCATGTGTGCATTATGGGTTCAATTGTGTCCCCGCATAGGATGACGCCTTAATGCCTGGTACCTGTGAATGTGACCTTCTTTTTTTCAATTTTTTAAAATTTAAATTCAATTAATTAACATATACTATATTATTAGTTTTAGAGGTAGAGTTCATTGATTCATCATTTGCATATAATACCCAGTGTTCATTCCATCACATGCCCTCCTTCATGGCCATCATCCAGTTACCCCATCCCCCACCCCCCTCCCCTCCAGCAACCCTCAGTTTGTTTCCTAGACTTAAGAGTCCCTTATGGTTGACTCCCTGTCTGATTTTGTCTTATTTTATTTTTCCCTCCCTTCCCCTATGATCTTTTGTTTTGTTTCTTAAATTCCACATATCAGTGAGATCATATGATAATTCCCTTTCTCTGACTGACTTATTTTCACTCAGCATAATATTCTCTAGTTCCATCCATGTGGTTGCAAATGGCAAAGTTTCATTCTTTTTGATGGCTGAGTAATATTCCATTGTATATATGAACCACATCTTCTTTATCCATTCATCTGTCGATGGACATCTGAGCTCTTTCCATAGTTTGGCTATTGTGGATGTTGCTGCTGTAAACATTTTTGGAAATAGAATCTTAGGAGCTGTAATCAATATAAGATGAACTCATCTTGGACATCCTGATATTTCTGGAAAGTTAAGTTCGAATTGTGTGTCAGATTAAAATTTATCATATGTGAATACAAGCATTAGTATTATTTGTATGCTTAATACACAATAACTAATTGGAGCTGAGAAGAACTGGTTTTATGGTTTTAATCCCAAACCTTGAAGAAAAATAGATGTTTCTTATAATATGTTGATATTACAATTTAAAATTCTATGATGATAATATAGTTAATTCTTCATCCCCTGCATCAGTGGAAGTACAGGTTATGTGGATAGAATCTTAGATAAATAATAGAAACAATTTTGTAGTTGGCAAAAATACATATGTACTTATATATCACATGACATTATATTAATATAAATATCACTCTACACACATATTTTTTATATAAATACATATATAAAATACATGTGTAATGTCCACAGATATATATTTATGTGTGTATATATAGCATACCACACACAGAAATATATATATATATATAATGAATAATATATATTATTTGTGTCAGCCCATGGTAATACACATATTTATCTATTTTAATATATTACCTTATATTACATACAATATTATATTTAACATTATATAATAATCATTGTCATCATATATTATATAATATTATATATTATAATCATTGTATTATAATCATTGTATATTATCATATATTATATGTAATATTATATACTGATCATCTTATATTATCATATATTATATAATACATATTATCATGGACTGAAACAAAAATTTTATTTCCTAAAACAATGGCATACAATTTAAAAGTAACAATATCTTATTTCAGTTATCTTTAGAGCATATCTTTAATTATCTTTTTATTTTGAGATAATGTTAGAATCATGTGCAATTATAAGAATGAATACTGAGGGATTCCTGTGTCCTCCTGTGTCTTAGACATCCAGTGTCTACCATTTCTGGCATCTTGTTGCTGCCATCTATTGATTGCCCCTTCTTCAGTTTGAGGTCTTCCTGGCTTTTGGTGTGACAAGGATTTTTGGTTGCAAGCTGGGCATTGTGGACATCGTGATGATGAGACTTTGGGTCTTCGTTGACCTGCCTGTCCTAGCAGCATCATGAAAACATGGGGGTGGGGGCGGTGTCTAGTTCCTGCCAGGTGGGTATACAAGTCCAGATTCTCTGCTCAGCCCCCACTGACACGTGAGGGAGAGGGTCCACTTGTCACTGGTGTTTGGACATGGAGACACCTGCCACCCATTAGCCTCCAGTGATGATGCATCGTTGCTGCTTCCCAAATGGTGTCTGCTTACACTAGGGCCGGGGGAGTCCTCATTACTTCTGGCTGGTGGTGAAATTCTTGACTCTCCAATAAACTTTTTAATTCAGAAATGGATTCAAGGTTACTTGTGTTTTCAGAAGTTCTCTACCACATTCCTAAGGGAATGTCTCACACCTCTTGGATGGAACGAGAGTGTCAATGATCTTCTTTGGAAAACAAGACTTTCTGAGGCACTGGAGTGGCACACTGTGTCTTTCCCATGTATGCCCCTTCTCTTCTGAGAAGCAGCCAAGTAATGAAACCCCTCGTGAGTTCCCACAATGTTTCGACAATCAACATGCTGCACGCCCTAGTAGCAAGCGTTTCCTTCCAGAGCTGTTTCTTATTTTTGAGTCTCAGATTATATTGATTTATAAAGACTCTCAACTTCTAATATTCTATCCTCCAACTTGTAAAGAGTCTGTATGAGGGCCAGTGCTTCCTGCTCAGACTGTTGTAGAGGCAAATATATCATTTCAGCTTGTTCACTTCATCCTGCTGACTTTAAGAAAATGTAAATTCTTGGGGCGCCTGGGTGGCTCAGATGGTTAAGCATCTGCCTTCGGATCAGGTCATGATCCCACGATCCTGGGATCTAGCCCCACATCAGACTCCTGTCTCAGCGGGGAGCCTGCTTCTCCTTCTCCCTCTGCCTCTCCCCCTGCTCATGGTCTCTCTCTCTCTCTCTGTATTTGTGTCTCAAATGAATAACTAAAATCTTAAAAAAAAAAAAAAAGAAAATGTAACTTCTCTCTTACCTCTTTAGTGGGAAGAAAAGAAAATAAACCAAGCTCATTCATCAGCAAGAGATTTGGGCACCGAAGGAGGGAAAGACAAAGATTTATTGAACAATGCATACTTCTTTTTCTCATCTAAAATATTCACATTTATGTACTTGTCATTTTTTAATGACCAACCTTACATATTTCAAAAGAAATAAACTCTTGAGGAAACATTTGTAAAGAAAATCAGGATGTTATAAAAACTACAAATCTGTGATTCAACAGTCTTGCACAATTCACAGATCTGTACCTCTGAAACAAATAATGCAATATATGTTAAGAAAAAAAAAAAGAAGAAGAAGATAGCAGGAGGGGAAGAATGAAGGGGGGGAAATCGGGGGGGGAGACGAACCATGAGAGAGGATGGACTCTGAAAAACAAACTGAGGGTTCTAGAGGGGAGGGGGGTGGGAGGATGGGTTAGCCTGGTGATGGGTATTGAGGAGGGCACGTTCTGCATGGAGCACTGGGTATTATGCACAAACAATGAATCATGGAACACTACATCTAAAACTAATGATGTAATGTATGGGGATTAACATAACAATAAAAAATAAAAAATTAAATAAATTAAATAAATTAAAAAAACCCCTACAAATCATTTATAATCACACCAACCTAGAATGAGCCCTATGAACCATGTTGTCTGTACATTTCCACTGTCTGTGTCTTTCAATATCTCCCTCTGTCCACTTTCACATGGCAGACAGAAGGCAATCTTGAGAAAGGTAAACATTTACTTGAAATAATGAAACAGAATGATGGATCTGTTGTGACAGAATTCTAGTTCGTTTAAAAAACTACATATATATTTACATATGTAAATTTATATAAATCTGTACATATATTACATATGTAAATATATAAACATATGTATGCATATACATTTATAACATATGTAACACAATATATTAAATATAAAAATGTATTTAATACATAATATATTAAATATATGCATGTTTAAAATAAAAATAATAAATATAAATATATATGTTATATATTTCCAGAAATAATAATCACAGTGGGGACAGGGGTGTGATTATATGATTTACAGTCTCTTCTCTGGCTTAGGAAGTGAATTTTTAGCTTTGGATACAACACCCATGTAGCTTTCCCTAAGGTAGAACAAATATTATTTTGAAAATAATACAGGTATGCAAAGCACCAGGAGTACCTAGTGGGTCCATCCTGAATCTAATTTGATTGTTAGCTATGTGCATTTAAGCATGTGTTTGAACCAACAAACTTCCCATTCTGCATGGAGACATATGTACATTGTTCTGAACTTACATGGCACAGATACCATGTGCACACGCATACATACACACACGTTTGCATATATACACATACTATAGATTTCCTTTCACGCTATCTCAACGTGCCAGAGTCTGATATTAACACACTCCTTTCATAATAAGAAAACGTTCTCTATTTACAAGGCACCTGGATGCACAGAATGGTGTCCATTTTCCAGTATCTGTTGAAGCCAGGAGGGCTGGTGGGACTAACTTCCAGCCCGTAAGATGTGGAGGAAGGAAGGCACCCCTCCTCTCTTCCTTCCATGAGAGAGCAATTCTCTTCTTTCTGGCTGGACAGTGGCCATCGTGGTAAGCCTCCCTAGATCTGCAGACAAAAGCAATATCTGAGAATAGAAACGTAAGATCAAAGTATCCCAAATCCTTCACGCCTTGAAGCCATTACTAACCTTCCCTGCAGAAGAGGGGACATCTCCATGGGGTGACATTTTCACAAGCGTTATTTTTTTTTTTAAGATTTTATTTATTTATTTGAGAGAGAGAATGAGATAGAGAGAGAGCATGAGAGGGAGGAGGGTCAGAGGGAGAAGCAGACTCCCTGCTGAGCAGGGTTCCCGATGCGGGACTTGATCCCGGGACTCCAGGATCATGACCTGAGCCGAAGGCAGTCGCCCAACCAACTGAGCCACCCAGGCACCCACAAGTGTTATTTTCAAATAGTTCCCAGAGCCATTCTTGGGTCCTCACTAACTCATTCGACATCTATTTTTTTTTTTTTAAGTGAACTTTATAGTAAAATCATTTATTGAGTTCTGGGTTCTCCTAAATTCCATTTTCATGACTAATTTCCCCTGAATGAGTTTTGTTTTCCCTGAATCTCCTTCCCACTGCCTTGTTCTAAAAGCTTATCTTAGTCCTGCATTGATTTTCAATAATTTTTGAAATGCTATTTTGTTTCTTTGGGCAAAGAAATTGCCATTTGTCTCCCCTATCTTATACCGAGATCGGGATTCTAAAAGTACTTATCGGCGTTGCACAGATCATGTTTTGTGGGTAGCAGGAGGGTACATGTTGAACCTGTGGCTTCAAGGTGACACCCTCTGTTTTTCACCGAAGCCAAGAAGTCCTTAAGATCCCAAATGGGCAACCCAAGAAGATGATATATCCAGTTAGAAATAGTCACACCTCTTCTTTGATGTGTCCCTGAAGTTTTATCTGTAATCCTAGCATGGCTCTTATTTCAACTTCTCTTACAACATTGCTGGATACTGACCTGTCTATTCCACTCATTCAGACACTGCTAATGACAGAATTAAGGTTTTACTCATCCTTTTAACTCTCAAGTACAACACCTGTTGTTATACAGATGGGTTTGAATTTGGGAGTTACGTGGCTTTCCATCTTTTGAAGATTACGAGCAAACTCGCGTGCTTATTATATTTGTCCAGGAAGAACCTGTGGTTTTTATTAGATTGATAAAGTTGCTTGAGATTAAAAAAATTAAGAGATGGACCTTTCCACATAGTATGTGGTCAGTAAATATCGGCTAAATGTAAGTTAATTGAGAAAGTGAGGGTGTAGGTGTGCATAGAGGTACCTTTTGAGGTTTCTTCACATACTTTTCCTACTTCTTATTCTAAAACCTATGTGGATGTTGAGACATCCATGAGGATTTTCACCAGCTTTATGCAGGTCTGTCCCTACAATACCTGACCTTATATTTTTTACTTCCTTCTAGGGTTTTTCTGTCTAGGGAGAGGTGCCTAGAGGTGCCTCCTGATGAACAGGAGACAGATACCAATGGATAAATGGAGACATGATTCTCCCATCTGCCATGATCATAGACAGCTCTGAAATATATCTCATAAAGTCCCTCAAACAGTCTTGTGGAATGAAACACCAGTTGCCTGTTGATTGGTGAACTCCTTGAAGCTTCTTTATTTTTTGCATTAAATTTTTAAGCTTTACTGAGGTATAACTGATATGCAAAATTTGCACACATTCAATGTACATATCTTGATGAGTTTGGATACGGGAATACACCCATGATACCATCACTACAATCAAGGTACTAAACATATCCACCACCTCCAATAGTTTCCTGGTTTTCTCTTTTTTCTGTATGTGTGGTAAGAACATTTAACATGAGATTTATCTTCTTCACATATTTGGAAGTGCACAATACCATACTGTTAACTACAGACATTGTGTTGTATACCAAATCTCTAGAACGTGTTCATCTTGCATAACAAAAGCTTTGTCTATCAGAGGAGTTAATATCTAAACAATATAAAGAATGTATACAACTCATTAACAAAAGAACAAATAACCTGATTTAAAAAGGGCAAAGAAGTTGAATAGACATTTCTCCAAAAACATCTGAATGGCCAGTAGGTACATGAGAAGATGCTCAATATCACTAATCACCGCGGAAATGGAAATGAAAACCTCAGTGAGATATAAAGTCATACCAGTTGGAATGGCTATTTTTTTTTAAAAGGTAACGATTTTTGTCGACGGTGTTCAGAAATTGGAACCTGTCTACACTGTTGGTGGGAATGTACATGGTGCGGCCATTATGGAAAGAATATGGTGGTTCTCAAAAAAACTAAAAGTAGAACTACCACATGATCCAGCAACTCCACTTCTGGGTAAATATCCTCCTGAACTGAAATCAGGATGTTGGAGAGATGTCTGCACCCCTATGTTCATTGCATCATCATTCACAGTAGCCAAGCATGGAAACAACCCAAATGTGCATCGCTGGGTGAGTGGATAAAGAAAATGGGGTATACACATACAAGGGAATACTGTTCAGCCTTAAGAAAGGGACATCCATCAGGCATCTGTGAATGGATCTTCTCGCCTTCCCTCTTCCACTTGCCAATCTCTCGTTATTCCCGGAATCACACTACTCAACAAACTACCTACAGGAATTCCAGAATCACGGGAATGCACAGCTGTACAAATTCCTCACGATGTCTCTGCAACCCCCATGCTCTGTGTGATGTGTGACTGTGATCTGTCCCTCATAGGATGGACTGCTGCAAATCATATGGAGGTTGTGCATGGAGCGGTGTGTTTCTCTGAACAACACCCTCTTGGGTATGACTTGTGCACAGTGAAAAGTCAGTAAATGTGAGTGTAAAGAAATGACAAAAATTCAATAGGGTTGTTTAAAGAGCCTCCGGGACCTGAAAAATCCATTTCTCCATAGCAATTACCCCAACCTGCTATCTACAAAACAAATTAAGTTGCTTCTGAGATCTCAAAAGAAGAAAACAGATCATACTATATTTATATGTCCTTAAATAATATTTTCTGCCTCCCAATTTTTTCTCCCAAAAAATATCTGGGAAATGATTTCCACTTTGAATACAATGTGTTATCTGGTCTGTTAAAGACATTTTCCACAGAAAACTCTTGGAGGTTAGTCTATGCATTCAAAATGATGCAGAACAGAGATCCCAGAAAAACCATGGGGCCCTTTGAGGCTGCCATTAGAACCCAGAATAAGGCGTCGACACAAAGGTGTCCAGTGTTTGGGTAAGTCATGCATGCCTTATGCTCTCGTTTCCTCATGACCAAAGCAGGTTTGTTGTTTCCATATTTGGTGACCTAAGAAAGTCAATATATCATGAGACATGGAAGAAAGTTTTCCTGTGTAAACTGTAAGCACGTGGTTTTTTTGGGGGGTGGGAGTGCGGAGAGGGAGAAAAAGCAATGTGGCCACAGGAATACAGCTTTGAAGACTGTACATTTTCATGCAGAAAATTGCCACATTTTTCTCTAGAAAATTGAAGGTTGAATACAGCAATGTTCCTGGAAATGCACTAGAAACAGAGATTTCTGTTTACATCATTACTTTTAAAATATCACCTGCCTTTACAGGTGTAAATAAAAGCGTGCTTCTGTCTCACCCTCCCTCCTGGGTGATAATCATCTGCCCTCTCTCAAATGAGGTAGGGAAAGAGAAATATGACTAGCACATGACGAAAAGGAGGGTATGTCCTACACTGTTGGTGGGAATGCAAGCTGGTGCAGCCACTCTGGAAAACAGTATGGAGGTTCCTCAAAAAGTTGAAAATAGAGCTACCATACGATCCAGCAATTGCACTACTGGGTATTTACCCCAAAGATACAAATGTAGGGATCTGAAGGGGTATGTGCACCCTGATGTTTGTGGCAGCAATGTCCACAATAGCCAAACTATGGAAAGAGCCAAGATGTCCATCGACAGATGAATGGATAAAGAAGATGTGGTATATATATACAATGGAATATTATGCAGCCATCAAAAGGAATGAGATCCTGCCATTTGCAACGACGTGGATGGAACTGGAGGGTGTTATGCTGAGCGAAATAAGTCAATCAGAGAAAGACATGTGTCATATGATCTCACTGATATGAGGAATTCTTAATCTCAGGAAACAAACTGAGGGTTCCTGGAGTGGGGGGTGGGGTGGGAGGGCTGGGGTGGCTGGGTGATGGACATTGGGGAGTGTATGTGCTATGGTGAGCACTGTGAATTGTGTAAGACTGATGAATCACAGATGTGTACCTCTGAAACAAATAATACATTATATGTTAAAAAAAAGAGAGAGAGAAGATACTAGGAAGGGAAAAATGAAGGGGGGGCATCAGAGGGGGAGACAAACCATGAGAGACTATGGACTCTGAGAAACAGACTGAGGGTTCTAGAGGGGAGGGGGGTGGGGGGATGGGTTAGCTTGGTGATGGGTATTAAAGAGGGCACGTTCTGCATGGAGCACTGGGTGTTATATGCAAACAATGAATCATGGAACACTACATCAAAAACTAATGACGTAATGTATGGTGATTAACATAACATAATAAAATAAAATTTTAAAAAAAGAGTCAAAAAAAAAAGAAAAGGAGGGTATGTGGCTTTGGGCAACATGTCCTGGTTGACCTTGACATTCCCTGCCACCATATTTGGCATAACTGGGGAAACCAGTGGATGAGTCTGAAACCTTTAGCAGAGAATGTGGTAACTTCCTTCCACGTGCAAAAACTTAGTTAAATAATGCAGTGTAATATAACACAGAGCAAGCGTGTTAAATTAGCTATTACTACATTAGATATATCTAAAAATGGTACTCAACTCCCAGAAACATATTTATGAAAACCCATGAATAATCATTGGAAAAGCAGCATTGTGTGAAATGTCTCAGTAGTTCAAAGACATTAGGTATTTTGAGAGATTCATATGTTGCTAGAAACGTCAGTAATGTTGAGGGTATCTAGAAACATTAATAATAATGTGGTGCTTATAAAATGCACTCAAGTAGTTTACTTCGTTAAAAAAAAAAAAAAAGAGCCCTGAAATTTCCTTTTTATTTTCACACTAAATGGCACATTGACATGGCTACCAACTTGAGATTTCACATATGCATTACGTGTGATATTCCGGCTTCCCCAAGAGTAAAGCCATCCTCTCTGTTTGGGTCTCCATCTTGAAATAAAGCATAATGATGCCCTTCAGACATGGCTGAGTTGCCTTGTTTTAAATTTAGATTCCACGGGGAATTAAATAGGCAGACGAACGTGTGGAGGGTGATTTTTATTAATTGGGTAATTTCTAATTACTTCTCTCAGCCATGTGTTCACTTTGAACAAAGATCGGGCAACTAATCATTCGGTAGTTTCCAGATCAGAGACTGCTGATGGCGGAGGTCACTGTGAGGATGCGTTGTGGAGGTGGCAGATGCACCAGACGGGCCTCATCCAGGTACTTGGCTGCTGGCGCCCCGTTTCCCTAAGCCTTAGCTGTTGCGAAAATGTCAGCTGCATTTTTGAAGCACTATTTTCACTATTTTTTCAATGTAGTATTCTATTTTCTTCCTTCCTTCCTTCCCTCCTTCCTTCCTTCTTTCCTCCCTCCCTCCCTCCTTCCCTTCCTTCCTCCCCTCCTTCCTTCCTTCCTCCCCTCCTTCCTTCCTTCCTCCCCCCTTCCTTCCTTCCTTCCTCCCCCCTTCCTTCCTTCCTTCCTCTCCCCTTCCTTCCTTCTTTCCTTCCCCCTTCCTTCCTTCTTTCCTTCTTTCCCTCTTCCTTCTTTCCTTCCTCCCTTCCTTCCTTTCTTCCTTCCCCTCTTCCTTCCTTCTCCCTTCCTTCCTTCCTTCTCCCTTCCTTCCTTCTTTCCTCCCTTCCTTTTTTCTTTCCCTCTTTCCTTCCTTCCCCCTTCCCTCTTTCCTTCCTTCTTTCCTTCCTTCCTTCCTTTCCTCTTTCATTCCTTCCCCCTTCCTTCTTTCTTTCCTTCCTTCTTTCCTTCCTCCCTTCTTTCCCCTTCTTTCCCCTTCCTTCCTTCCTTCCTTCCTTCCTTCCTTCCTTCCTTCCTTCCTTCCTTCCTTCCTTCCTCTTGGAAGCTCTTGCACCTCACTCCTTAGCTGTGAAGGACTGCCCTCTCTCTGTACATCAGTTTATAAAAACTTTATTGCGTCCATTCCCCTCCATAGCCCCATAAGTATGTGTGGATCTCACATCATCTGGGGTTCTTCTTGGTGTTACCACAGGAATGAAGGTCTCTCATTTCTTCTCACATCCGAAACCAGAAGTGGAAACCTAGGGTTTGTATTTGCTAGTGCATCCCATCTCAATAGGCATGGCGTGTGTTGTAGTTTGTGCCCCCCAGAAGCTTCAGGTTTTGATGAGAAATGAGAATTCATACGCAGGTGTTTTTGGTAAGAAACTGACGCCAAGATAAAGCAGTAGAGAGCAGAGGGTGAGTTGTACTGAGAAGGGAAGAAATGGAACAGATATATAGTTTCATCACTTAAACTCTTCAGGACAGAAGTCTTTGAACTACAGCCAAGTTGGGGTGCCCCTGGAGGTGTGCATCCTGTTGTCACTTAAAAATGGGAACTCTGTGTCTACAGTCATGCAAGAGCTCCGTGCCTTCGCCTCCGAAGACCCACTGCGGCCTGCGAACCTGAACATGTTACATACACTCAGAACATGCTTTTCCCCTCTAAGATGGAGTTGGTATCACCACCCGCCTACCTCTCAACGTGGGCATGAACACCAGCAAGTGTAAATCATCCAAAAGTTCTCGGATGATTCTAAGTGGTGATGCCGGTGGAGTTTGTTCTCATTATCACAGAATGGGAATTGAGATGAAATTTCCCAATCTCCATGGTTTTGAGCCAAGACGGACAAGTACTGCCGTGCTATTGAACGCAGAAGAACAAAGCCATCCTAGTTGCAGAGGGCTCCTTGGTTTTACTGAGCACAGTGCCTCTGCCTTCGCTAACAGGACTCAAACAATGAGGCCACCTGCAACTGAGTTCTCTGTCCTGCCACCTTCCATGCCCTGGAGCTTCCCACACGCCGGCTTTATCCCCCTGCCAGAGATCAGCTCTTGATGTGCTAAAATATTTCACACTTGCCCCCGCTCCAGCTCGGTGGTCTGGCCGTGCCCTCTGAGCGCTGTGGTTGGGGTTGTGTAAGGCGACAGTAGCGTGTGAGAACAGCTCAGGTGACGGTTGGACCTTTGTCTGAACTGCCCTGGGCCGCCTCATTAGCTGGGCTCTCCCTGCCACTCCAGGGGACGCTTCCTGGGTCAGCAGCTGCTCCCTGATGGAGGACCTCCAGATGCAGGAGCGAGCGAGCACCACCCGCTCTGTTCTCACGATGTAGCATCTCTTTGAATTTCCATTTGAGGCATCACACCGATGGCCGTGGCCATGTACCGCGCACAGGGCCACCTTTGCAAAGGTCCTGACTCTCTGATCACTGCAGGGCTCTCAGAAGAGAAACTGAGGCATTAAAACCCCGGGCACGGGAGGAACATGGTGGTGGGGGAGGAAGGGATCAAAGGAGATGAGAAGTTTTAAAGAACCACAGTTCTGGAAATGCCAATGTATTTCCGATTTCCGTGTGTATAAGCACTCCAAAGTTAGAGATTCGTTGACATTTTCAGAGCTATGGTTTCTTAAAAATTCTTTTTCCCTTTGACGCCCCCGAGTTCTGCCTTTGATGAATTTTCAATGACAGTGCATCAAGATTTCAGGCTAATCATTGATTATTTATCTATATCTATCTACACCTATACCCACACGTATGATCTATATTTCCAGCTACATCCATACCTATAGCTCTGTCTACATCTACAGATCTATAGCATCTATCTGTAGATAGATTTAATCATTGATTTTCGATATGCACTGATTATACACACAGATGTAGACATGCCTGTATGTATAATATCAACGATTAGCCTATAATATGGAAAACATACATGCATCTGTGTGTATGTACACATGTAATCAATGATTTGCCTTTAATTCCTCATGGAAACCCATCATGTAACTATGACAAGTTGACATCTTTTGCTTATGTTTTGGGAAGCACCATGCTCCTTGTTTGACACACATAGTTTCTGGCTCTTTGTGAGTAGGACAGGACTATGGCTAATGCTCTTGTTAGGGTCGATCATAGCGTCCATCATGATACCTGTCCCTCGTGTGGCTGACATTGTGTTATCTCTCTATCCAATAACCTTCTGTTTGCATATATATCTGTTATGGTAATGCTTTAAAAAAAATAAAAAATAAAATAAATAGTAAGGTGTTATTCCTTTTCCATTTTTGCCTGGGTTCATAAATAAAAGCAGACGTGTGTTTTTATGTAATGTCACGTTAGTTACATAAACTGAGAAACAGCCCTGGGGACCTCTAAGAGGTTATAGGCAAGAGGTACAAAGTATGCTCATGTAATTAAACAAAATTAAGAGGGGGAATTAAATTCTGATGGGCAGAAGTAGGATCCGGGAAGCTTGCAGACCCGAGGGAGAGAGATTCAGGTGCCTTTCCTGAATCTCAGGGCTGCAACCAGCAAATTCTGATTTTCACTCCTAGAAGCTGGTGAAGTGCAGTCTCGTAGCTGAGACGCAGTGAGGCTCAAGTGACGTATCTAAAGCAATATGTGTTCAGTTAGAAATAGGATTATTATGCACTTTTACGAATTCAGGTTTTCGGAGCACTGAGTTACCAGAAAATTGGAAATCAAGATTAAATTTGTCATGCTGTATTAATTTGGATGACGACCAAACACAAACCAGCAAACTAGCAATAATGTAAAGGTACTTTCCACATTAGTAGCTGTGAATAAAACACCCCTATAATGTGTGCAGAAGACGCACACGCCATTTCAATAGCGGGTAACAAATAATGATCAGTTTTGAAGAGACGTTTGAAAGCCATGGGTTTCCTGCAGACCACGACATCAAACACACCGCAAAGAAATATCACACATCGTAGTCCCTTCCCAGAGATCTTTCTTTCTATAATAATCATGCATTAAACCTTAGACTTTTATAAACTTTATACTTTCCTCTCACTTCTAATGTAGAAAAAAAGGCGATTGCTTTTTTCTGAATCACAAAGGCTCACACCTTTGAGGTATGTTATTAAATTGCAATTCATGATACTCTGTTTCTATCCCGTTCATGTATTTGCCTCTTGGTATGACATTAAATCTGTCCATTGGGCGATGTTAATCACACTTGAATAGGAGCACATTGGTTCTAGTGGGAGATAAAAATTCCAAGCTGAGCTTTCTCTAAAATGGATGTAGTTTGAAATGATGGTTTCTATGTGAGGTCATGTCTGTGCATATTCCCGTGTTTACTGCCGGCCCACTAACACAAAATGATGGGCTACTATTCATTCTAGTTTACTTTCGAACCATGAATGGTATCCATTTATATAGACTAGAAATGGCACACTCCTTCGGACTTTTTAATTTACTTGGTCTCATTATCCCCACGGTATATAAATGAGAAATGACAGGACTGATGAACTAGAAAATCCCCACACAGAATGCAAATTATAACTAATTGTTCACGATGCGTTTCCTTTATGTTCAATGACATGGACTTTTCGGGTTATTTTAAAAAAATCAGCATGTAAATATTTAACACTCACAAACATCCTTTCCATGGAGGAAGGATGGAAGGGGCCCTGGGTAATGGGTGAGCGTTATCCCGATTACGGTAAAGGGCTCAAGGTCGAGGACATTCTATCTCTAAGATTGTTCTGTGTTTGAAAGACTCACCACTCAATAAACATTAATTGAGCACCTACTATGTGCAATGATCCTAAGATATAGGATCCCCACGCCCTGGGCCTCTGCCCAGAGCTCCTGAAAAGGTCTTTATTTGCCCTTTTGCCTTGCTGGCTTCCAGAAAATGAAAGTTGGTAAAACCCAGAGTAGGAATTTTAAAAATATTGTTTGTTCTCAGCACATAAGTCTCTGAGATCAGTTTCTAGTATTTAAACGGCAAACAGTTTTGATGTTCACATTGCAAACACAGTTTCACTCTCCAAATCTAAAACAGTGTCTCAATAACCCATCATTTATGGAAATAAGGGTTGGCTCACATCTGCTGGTAGGAGAGCTCATCTGTCCCTTTGTTTTTGCACACGCAGGCCTCCTGCAGCTTCTCAGGGATCAGAGAGAGGAGGAGGGCTGTCTTGGTCTCCACCTCATGGAAATTATCGTGTCTTACTTTGAAAAGCACCTTCTTCCTTTGTTAGGTGCTTTATAAGAGTATCTTGAAACTAAATATACGTTTGACGTGACAAAATGTAGTATGGTTTCCCTTTCTATGGGAGGCAGTAATACCAGAAGGAGGTGAGACAGAAAAGACAGTCATGTGTCTTCAATATTTGGGATCACCTTTATCATACAGGACCTGTGTCCTATTCTTTCTATAGCCTGCAAATTTAGCATCGTGCTTGGAAATGCATGCATTTTTTTTTTTTTTAAAGGAAAGATGGCGCCAAAGCCTAGGGTGATAACCAAGTGTTGTTGGTTGAGCATTGGAAACAAAAACGAACCCCTGGATTTTTATGTCACCATACAATCTATTAGGGAAACCTTGTCAAAATGTGAAATGCTTTAAATTGCAAACACTCCTGTGCTGTACAGATATTTCCGTGTGTGCTCTACTTTGCATGTAGGTGTGGACTTGGGTGTTTGCATGCCATCGTCCCTTCCAATGAGAAGGGGTATGTGAGCCTCCACATAACCCCAAACATGTTTTGACCCCATCTGTGTATGTGACACAGGGTGCGTTAGGACATCTTGGACTCAGTGTTCTTTCTTCGGGCTGGTTGCTAATGATCACATTCAACAGCGTAGTTTAGACTTTGAGTATAGTTTCCAGTCCTTGCAGTAAATGTTGGTGGAGCCCTACTGGCCAGGGTCCCCTCTCTCCACACCCACTCTGTTCTGTGCTCTATGCACCTGCCGATGGATTCTTTCCCCATAATGTTTAATCTCCCCAACACCTGCTAACATCCCAAGTTCCTATTCTTTCTGAGCAAATGGTGTGATTTGGAAGGGTTTGAACATTGACATCTGCATGAGGATGGACCAATGTGGTCATGCCCTTTGGAAGAGGAACTGGGGGTGCTTTGGGAGAAAATGGTCAGTCGATGACAGAGATGGGGTTGCCATGATTACCTTTATCCATGGGGGCAGCGGATGACCCCAATGGGTACCGTGACCATGTCAGTCCAGGGAAAGCAATCCGTGCCTGAGATGGAGGGTCCTGAGAAATGTGCACATAATCGTTCTAGTTATTAATGCCTGCCTACCAAAAAATCCCATGTCTAAGAACATGTGTGGTATGTGAATGCATCTACTCTTAGGTCTCTGTGATTTTGATTTTCTGCATTCGGTCACTGGGATTGAATGCACGTCCGATTTCTGGGAAGGCTCTTTTTTTGTGGTGTTGACTCTGCCCCGTATTTGTCTCCCTGTTTAGGAGAATCTGCGCTCTGGAGTTAATTGAGGTCCCTGGCACAGGATTTGGCATCCCTAGCTTGTCTTCTGCTGAATGGCCAGCTGTACCTGCTTGCTGTGTCCGAGGTCAGAGACTTCTCGTCTAGCCAGGCACGCAGCAAAGGGTTTCGTTCTGCGAAAGTGTCTCCTTCATGCCTTGCTTTTGCAAAACCTGCAATCTACTTTAAATGGAGTGCAAACATAGGTCTGACTTTTTAAGACATTCTCACCTTGCTGCACAAGGCACATGACCAGGACCCAGCAGTCCCCTGCTCTTTGCTATACGTCCTGGAATGGGTTCTACTGACATTCACAAGGATTTGCCTGTCCGCTCACACCCAGAGGGACGTTTTGTGGTAGAGGATCCAATTTAGAAATGGCCAGGCTCTGAGCAGTAACAGGAGAACCTCGGGATGTCGGAGACAGCTCCAGCATGTGAGCTCGCCGTTTGAATACTTGCTTCACGGTGGGCAAGTCAAGGGCGAAGAAAAAAAGAGAAGAACAGAAACAAACAAACAAACAAAAAGAATGGAATCTGGAAAACACGTTTTCTGTTGAGCCAATGGGAAGCATTTCTCTGAAGGGGAATGGTAGAAATCGAACACTCGAAGGTCGCATTTTTATGCGCTCCAAATGCAGCCCGTAATGAACCCAACAAAAAGAGCCATAATCACCTTTACCGGGCTCTCAGCCAGCCGTGTACCTCATCTCTCCAGATTGTGCACCTAATTCCCCTCAATTAAATATGACATTTCTTTGGAAGTCTGCAAAGGAAGAGAATTTTGGCAACGTAATCTAAGCGGTGATTGAGAATCCCCAGGTGACCCATGGACCTGAGTTTGAGGATGACGTGTGACCACGGCCTTACCCACAAGAGATGATTTCGTTTGCATGGCAGAATGCTAATTCGATTTGCGTTTTTTACCGATTTAGCTGTTTTCTTCCCGCAAAAGCAGGCTTTCCTGAGACCAAGAGCCAAGTTTGATGGCAGAAGTCCCTTCTCGTGATCAGCTGCCCCAATTTCCCCCCAGGTGTCTTGTTTACCTGTTGGGGAAGCCGCAGACGAGATGCCTCCCAGCATATGGTTGGCACTGAATAAATATTTGATGGATAAGTGAGATGTGTTTCTCAGTGAGACAACACATCCAGAAAATAGAAACGTACTCTTCCTATATTGAAAAAAAACATCTTCATGAAATCACTGGCAAAGTTTCTTATTTCCTATAATCATTTTTGCAGGATTTCAAGGCGTGTTATTTTTTTATTTTTATTTTTATTTTTATTTTTTTTCCTAGATAGGCTTTCTGGAAGCACAATGGCTCTCAACGTGTGGTCTATACATAGAGCTCTGGGGTCACAGAGACCCATTCAGGGTGAGTGTGAGGTCAGTGTTTTCATGACAATACCCATAAGTTATTTATTTACTTTTTTTCATTGAGTTGACATTTCCAGAGATGCCGCAAAAGATAATGCTTGGGCGTAAATCAGGTTAGTGTCACGGGGTGTGAGGGGATGGGTGTGTTAATTCACTTGATTATGGAAATTACTTCACTGTGTATACAATATATCCAGTTATCACGTTCTACACTTTAAATATATACAGTTTTATTGGTCAACTATACCTCAGTGAAGCTGGGGGTGATAGTGGCACTGGATTATAGGGTAATTCTATTTTTTATTTTTTGAGCACCCTCCATACTGTTTTCCAGAGTGGCTGCACCATTTTGCATTCTCACGGACAATGCAAGAGGGTTCCCCTTTCTCCACATCCTCGCCAACACCTGTTTTCCTTTCTTCCTTCCTCATGCCCCTCCCTCCTTTCCTTCCTTTGGTAAAATCCATTCTAATGGGTATGAAGTGGTATCTTATGCATTCCAAACTTCCAGAGGGTGGGTATCCTATAAAGTGTTCTTACGGTAATAAAAGAAAAAGAAAAAGGAAAAATGAAGAAGGAGTTGCACTCAGTCATACAAATCATCATCATACCCTTTGCGGTCTTGCACTAACAGTTACTGAAAGTCCTACCTGGGGACGTCCTTCACGGGACAAAATCCTTCACTTGATGACATCTCGACCCTGGAGTGCACATCTTCTTAAGATGGAGCAGTGTTTTTTGCTAGAGCGAACACAGGGAGTGACAAACTAGAGTTCTACAGATTTGGGTGTTTGGCAGATCTTTTCTCAAAAATGAATGAAATGGCTCTGTCTCCCTCCAGGCAAACAACTCACGGTATTTGTGGACAATGATCAATTTGGACTCACAAGAGAACCAAAGGATTTTTTGGAAAACTTGTATGCAGTGCTGTAAACAGCCTCTCCTTCCTTAAAGATGGTTTCTGGTCCCATCAGGGCTGATTATTAACATAGGTGGTTTTGCTACTGTGATAAAATGTGTCCAGAGGTGGAAGATCTGCACAAGGCGGGGGACCACTATTTTCCAAATGAACAGCATTTGGTGTTACTACGAAATCATGCATGGATAAAAGGCCCCCTAAAATGCAAGCCATAATTGATGCAGTTCCTGATTGATTGTCATAGAACAGGCTAGGAAAATTTCATGGGTGATGTCTTGACATTCCATATGGCAAGTCACATTTAAGTAACGACCGTTTGTTGGGTTCTGGTGTAATTTCAAACCACAGCAACCTGCAAAAGGCTCTTAAAATACCCTTCTCTTTTCTAATTACCTACCTCGTGAGCGCAGATTTTGTTCATCTGCCAACCACAAAAACATGTTGCCACAGATTGGATGCAGAAGAAGGTAGGGGAATCCATGTGTCTCCCATTAAAGCCAGACATTTAAAACATTTGCAAAGATGTGAAAGAATGGCATTCTTTTTTTTTTTAAGATTTTATTTTATTTATTACAGAGAAGGAGAGCGAGCATGAGCAGGGGGAGAGGCAGAGGGAGACGGAGAGGCGGGCTCCCCGCTGAGCAGGGAGCCAGATGCGGGGCTCGATCCCAGGATGCCGGGATCATGACCTGAGCCAAAAGCAGATACTGAACCGACTGAGCCCCCCAGGCGCCCCAAATGTGTAAGGTTTTTATAACCTAAAACTCCCCAATCCTCTCACTGAAAAAGAACATTTAAATAAATTCCAGAGTGTCTGAAATTTGACAGCGTCTATTTCCAGTTACAAATAAATACACCTTTGAATTTATAGATACTTCTTTCATTGGCTAACTTTTCCTTATGTTGATTAAAATTATTTTTTTTTTTTGTTTTGCTGTGCATGGCACTGTTTGATCCTGTTGGCTTTCCAACTGAGGTGAGAGGCATCCAGCTTTTCCAGGCTACAAAGCAGGCTCAGCAAAGGTGAGGGACCCTGCCCAGCACCACTGAGCTACCAAGATCCTTCCCTAAGCCAGTCCGCATTCCTGATGGTGGTGCTAAGTACCCCTTCCCCGCAGGAGACGCTCTGCTTTCCAATTAATTACAGGTGTTTTTACGTTTCGAATATTACACATGTAAACGCATAACTTATTTATACCCCTTGCTGTTGCAAATCGGGAGACGTGTATTATTCGAACGTGCATGGAAACTCATTAAAATGCTCTTGTTAAAAGGAAATCCTGAAAGGATCCCACTCTCCAAAAGGAAACTCAATTAAACGTTTTATTTATATATATATATATATATATATGCATATATATGTTATATATATATTGGTAATGAGCACTTCAACCTTAACAGATGATCTTAAATAGTTTAGATGCATTAGAATCCGTTTCTGTTTTTTTTCCCCTAAAATATGGGAAAAATTAGTACACCTTTTCTTCCTTCCAATTTGTGCTTTTATACGACACTTTCACATTTTCAATTTTTTTTGGAATGTAATTAAGTCCTTTGGGCTTCATGGTTGGTTGAATTCCAAAAATGTTCTAACTCAATAAAAGAAAGTATTTGAATATTATGTAAATATTATTCATTTAAACATTTTAATTGGATTCACAGAGATGAAAATGTATTCTTAACATCATTGAAACTTTGCTGCTAAACAAACACACTTCCAAGTGTCAAGGTCTTCTGGATTCTCTAATAATTTTCTTTCAGCTTTCATTTCTTCTTCTGATTTGGTGCAATTTCTGGTGACCTGGCTTAATATTTCCTTTATTTCTTTTCATTCTTAATGATCATATTTTAAATTTAAAAAGTGTGAATGGGGGGAGGGAAAGGAAACATTCTGGATTCTTATATTTTTTAAATGTTGCTCTAGTCCTCGTATGTTTGGCTTCTTACAACATTTCTGGGTTAAGATAATATGTTTTTTTTCCCTCTTCAGCTAATTAAAGCCTCTGATTTATTGTCTCCTAGCTTTCAGTGTGGTTGACTTGAAAAGCATGACATTCAACTGGCCTTCATCAATTCTTAGATGTTTCCTTTCTAGAAGGTTCTCCAACTTGTAACCAGGGAGAGGGGCTTTTGTTTTCAACCTACTCAGTTTTTGTTGGAGCATTCATGTTTCTATTTCAAAAATTTCTGCAATTCAGGGGGCGACTGTTTTTTATACATGGATATAATAAATAAAATAGACACGTTTACATGTTTACATTTTATATAAATATATATTAGACATGATGTATATTATTTCACTAAGCACGCACAGGAACCCATGCACACGCGTGCCCACCTGCTTTTATAGGGACCTTTTCTTGTTTTCTGTCTGGATTCTTCTCTTTCTTTCGATGGTGAAACTTGAGAGAGAGAGAGAGAGATTGAAAGAGACTTATCTCTCTGCTTAGCATTGTGCCTTTTCCTGTACGTGCATATGTCTGATTTTATTTTATAACTGGCAGATAGTAAGTTGTAAACATAACCTTCACTTATGCTTAAATACTTCAGTGTGCATTGTTTTTTTTTAAAAAAAAAAAACAAAAAGCACAGAAATTCCCTTAGATATCACTGGTGTAGGACAATACTCTGATCCACAGACCTTGTTCAAACTTTGCCAATTGTCCCACTATTTTGCTTTCTAAGAAAAAAAAAAGCAAAGGATCATATATTTTCTCATCCAGGACACACAATCCAAGCCCCAGTTCATAGTTCATTCTCACGTCTCTTTAATCTCCTTTGATCTAGAAGGGCTGCTGGGCTTTCTTTGTCTCTTACGATGAGAATGGAATTATTTATTGTTTTATTTATTTATTATTTCTTATTTATTGTTAGGATGCCCTTGATTTGGATATGATGGATGTTCCGTGATCAGATGAGGTTATGCATTTTCGACAGTACCGCAAAATAGATGTGATGCTTTTTCAGTGAACCACATCAACAGACAGGCACCTGGCCTGTGTTTATCCTATTTCTGGTGAGATTGGGGTCCACGGCTTGGTTCAGGATTTCTGTGGGATTCTCCTCTGTAATGGTACCAACCTTCCCTTTGCAGTTAATAGATATCTTAATAGATATCTTTACTCTGAAGGTAAATATCCTTCTTTGCACCAACTTTTACCCGCCAAGTTGGTTCTTTCCTGAAAGGATGATTTTTATGATGGTTGACAAATAACATTTTCCTGATTTTCAAGCTGTATCATTTCTTCCATGTTTATTAAATTGGCTTTCTTTTGCAAGAAAGCGTTTTCCCTTTCTCCCTATTCACTCCTTTTAGAATATGTTGATTATTATCCATTTGGATGCCCACACTGTCCCAGATTTTGGCCAGTAAGTGTCTCTGCAAGTTGTCTGCTAAGTTCTTTAAGCGTGTCCTACACATTCTCTGAGCACTGTCTTACCTTCCGGCACAGCAAGGTGATCTTGCCTAATCTGCTTCTTTCATAATCCCAGCACCGGAATCAGCCCTTTGCCCTGGTTCCTTTTAGTGGGGAATGGTGACTAGAAACCGTGGTCTAGGTGATGGGTGTGCTCATTGCTGGTGGGCTGTCTGGGGATGTCATTCTTGTCGATCCTCTCATGGAACATAATAGAGATTAATATATAGAACTAAAATATGATATAAATATAACATAAACATAATAAGTACAAGATAATTACATACAATACATACAATCACATACATACAATATAGTACATGCAATACATACAACACATAAGATAATTTCATACAATACATCATAATAAGTACAAGATAATTACATACAATACATGCAATTACATRCATACAGTACAGTACACACATGTAATACATAAGATAACTACATACAATACATAATAAGATAGTATGTAATAAGATATTGTATGTAATAAGATAATTACATACAATACATAAATACAATAATAAGCATAAGATAATTACATACAATACATACAATTATACACATACAATACAGTATATACAATACATGTAATACATAATTACTTACAATTCAACAATAAGCATAAGATAATTACATACAATACATACAATACAATAATCATAAGATAATTACATACAATACATACAATACAATAATAAGATAATTACATATAATACATACAATTACATACATACAATATAGTATGTGCGATACATACAATACAAAAGATAATTACATACAATACATCATAATAAGTATAAGATAATTATATACAATACATACATTAATATATTATATATAGTATGTAATACTAGATACTGTATACCATAATATATACTTTATAATGTATTTATATATAAAATATACCATATAATATGTAGCATTTGTTATACTTTATTATCTTTACTATAATATATATTAATAGATAATATCATACATACAATATATATGAAATCTAATTCATGTGTTCCTTCTAGCTTTCCCCTTTTGTATCTTTTTAAACTCTATTCTCCAGCAATGAGCACCATGATTTCCATTATCCACAAGATATTTACTCACTTGTTTTTTTTTTTTTAAGATTAATTTATTTATTTTAGAGAGAGAGAACACAAGCCCAGGGAGGGACAAAGGGAGAGGGAGATAAGCAGCTTCCCGCTGAGCAGGGAGCCCCAAGTGGAGCTCCATCCCAGGACCCTGGGATCATGACCTGAGCTGAAGGCAGATGCTTAACCGACTTGAGCCACTCAGGCGCCCCTTACTCATTTGTTCTATCCAAGAATATCCATTAAGCCATTACAGAATGGCCAACCCATAGCAGTGACAACCAGTGGTGTCAAGGGGAGTTGGACATGCATTCAGATCCCTTCTATGTTTCACCCAGGTAGACAGTCGGCATTCTGTGCAGAGATACATTTCTGTCCGCCTTCTCTTCAATGTGCTCGTGTGGCTCATTGGAAATATAGTTGGGTTCATTTGTATTTGTTTGAATTAACTTTTATGTTTTTCCCTCTCCATCCTTTTGATTATATATCTATTTCTGAGCATGTGATGCATAAAAGTCACAATTATGGGTCACTGCCTGGCTCAGTTGGTAGAGCATCCCACTTTTGATCTCAGGGTTGTGAGTTCAAGCCCCACATCAAGCAAGGAGCCTACTCAAAAAAAAAAAGGAAAAAAAATCAAAGTCACAGTTGTACAAAAAAGGCATACTCAGGGAAGGGTCAGTGTCCTGGGTGCCTTATTACTCATCTCCACTTCCCCGATCTTTCCATCCTGTTTATCTGTCCCCCCAAACAAAAATATCAGTACTTTCTGCTTAACTCTTACTGTATTACTTTTTATACAAATGAACCTTTTTATTTTTCACTTTACCTTTAGCTTTTGTGTGTGTGTGTGTGTGTGTGTGTGTGTGTGTGCACAAGAGAGAGACTAGGATACTCTTCTGTATTTTGCGTTTTCACTTACCAATATTATCTGAAAATTCTCCATGCTAGCTCAAAGAACCTTTTTAAATTTCTCTTTGTTTCAGTTTTCCTAATCCCACGTTGTGGGTATTCACCATGGTTTATTCAAACCCCCTCCTATGTATGGACATTTCAGGGTTTTTTTCACCAATATTTTGCAGTTGCAAACAATGTTACAGTGACTCTCCTTTGGGGTGTGTGTTTTTATACTGTCGGAAGCATATCTTCAGGGTAAATTCTGAGGACTGGGATTGATGGCTTAAAAGTAAGTGAATTCACAGTGATTCTGTTGTTGTTTGCTGTTTTCTTTGCTTTATTGTTTTTCAGATGGTGCCGAATTTACCTTCAAAGGGGTTATAAAAATTTGGGTTCCCTGGGGACCCTATGAAGACTGAAGTTTCCTCAAAGCCACAGCAAATTTTCATAAGTTTTAGGAGACAACTGGTATCCCAGTGAAGGTTTAATTTTAGTTTCTGTTTCTCTGAGGGTGGCTGAACACCTTTTCCCTCTATCAAGGGCCATATTTTATATATATTGCCTGTTAATGATTTTTTGCCAATTAAAAAAAAAGTTTTCGCTATTTTTTTTAATTTACAGAAAATTTTTATACATGAGGTTTATGTCGCCCTTAATTTATGATGTGTGTTGCGAATATTTTCCCTATTTTTCTCAGTTGCGTTTTGACTTTATAGTGCTTGGGTTTGGGTTTTGTTTGTTTTTTGTTTTTGTTGTTGTTGTTTTGCCATTCAAAAACTTATTTTGAATGTAGTCAGAATTTTTAAAAACTGTGACATATAAGGAATTCACTCATGTTATCTTTTGGCACTAATATTTTTCTTTTCTTTTTTTTTTTTTTACTGTTTTTCTCTTAACATTTAGTGTCCCCATCTGAAGTGTAGTCTTCCTCTGGTGTGAAATACATAACTAATGTGAATTGTTTTTCCAACTGTCTACCCAGTTGTCCCAACACTATGTAATAGAAAGTAAATTTCTGCTCAATCATTTGAGATGCTGTTTTATGCACATTCCCATGTATATTTGAGCCTAGTTATGAACTTTCTCTTTGATTCTACTTATTTATTTTTTTATTATATAAAAAAGAATAGAGACCCTGTACTATTTAAATGTCTGGTAGGGCTAGTTCTCAATCACATTGGTTTGTTTTGTGTGTGTGTGTGTGTGTGTATGTGTGTTCTAATTATTTTCACACATTTTTTTCCCATATAAACTTTAATAATCCTCCTCCCAAGCTCCATAAATATAGTATGGAGTTGCATGGAATGTATTTATTGTCACAGGGAGAATCGACATCTGGAAATGGTTACTGTTCATCCTGTGCCCAATATCCTGTTTTTAAAGACCCGTCCTTTTTGCCCTTTGTGAGATCCCTATTCAGATGTGTTAGGCTCTGCTTTCTTTCCGTATCCCATCATTAATCATAGTTAGAAATCACTGGGAATACTGCAGAAAGACTAATCCCTCCATGTAGCCCACGACACGAGCAACAGATTTATCATGATTGTCGAAACAATGACCAGTTTCCCCATATTTTAATGTCAGTGTCTGAGACAGTCTTTGTACTCGACCAGCTCAGAGAAATGGGAGAGAGGTCAAATGTATTCTTTTATTGCTGTACTAAAGATGATATTTCAGACTTGTTTTCCTTTGCTAACTTTTGTTTTTTTTCCTTTGGCCAGAAAAAAAAAGTTAACAGTTTTAGAATTCATTCCAGAGAAGCCTTCCTTTAATCATCCACATTAGCTGCACTAATTGGACTTTTTGGTACTCGGTGCTTCCAAACCTCTGAGTAGAATTACCCTCAAGTGTTATTTGTGGTGTGGCATTAGCATTCCAAAGCTGTTGTGTAATTCTGCCAAACTCCTGAGATTTTATAGCTATAATGTCTTTTATCTGACTTCTACTTTCTTTCAATAAAGAAACTGAAGTAGTATTTTCTTTGAGATGTCTAAACCTATCCAAATTGATAATATCTGAATGACACAGTTCTTAGATTAATAGACCAGTGGCTGTGTTATCAAAAACCTACCAAACATATTTATCTTCAGAGACTATTATTTTACATAAAAACCCAGCACTGACTTTCATAACTTTTAGGCATATGGGCTGGGTTCATTAATATGCTAACTTCTTCACATTATTCATAGGAGCTCTTCTGATTAGATGTTAACATGGGACATTATCATTAAATAGCACAGAAAGAGCCTTTATTTTCCACAGAGTCATGAAGCCAGCTGGTCTTTCCCTAGTTTTTCCTTAGCATCAATTTTGTATATTCAAGAAAACCATTATTTTGAAATATTTAACAGGCACGGAAGAGAGTAATCGAAGAGTTGAGATAATTTAGCCTGAAGAAATAAAACCTGAGGAATGATTAGACTTTAAAAAAAAATGATGCAGAGAACAACCATTTCCGAATTCCTTAAAGACACTGGCATTGGAAGCCAGCTAAGGTTTGGGGGGAAAGTTATGCATTGTAGGAATTTTATTAGAGTACCTGGTGGGGGGGCATATGTGTGTTTTAAAGGGTGTGCTTGTGGGGTGGTTATTATATCTTCCCATTAGGGTGATTCTAAAACCTTCAGCTCCTTTTTTTTTTATTTTTGGATTTTATTTATTTATTTGAGAGAGAGTGAACACAAGCTGGGGGACGGGCAGAGGGAGATAGAGAAGCAGACTCCCCACTGAGCAGGGATCCTGAGATCATGACCTGAGCCAAAGGCGGACGCCTAACCGACTGAGCCACCCAGGCACCCCCCAGCTCTTGACTACATTGTTCACTCATCCAGTGGGTCAACAGATGTTGCCAGTTTCAGCCAATAAAAGCACAGGGTTCCCAGCTGAATATGAATTTCAGATACACAGTGAATATTTTTTTTGTAAATGTGTCCATGCAAATATATGGCAAGTATTTTTTCCAGTAAAAATATACATTGTTTATCTATGTTTCACATTTAAGTGGGCATCCTGTATTTTATCTCTGCAACTCTAGACCTATGTCTGGAGAATGCCATGTAGCTAAACAGCTGAATGAGCCCTAATCGCCGTGTTAAGTCATGTGCTGGCTTACCAGGGTGGGTGCAGACATATTTTTACAAATGCAACCATGCTTCAAGGAAATAATACGAAAATACCTGACCATGTAAAGTAGATCAACATCAAGCATCACTCTGGCCTCATTGGAGGGTGGAGGGTTTATCGTGGCCTGGGATTCAACATTGAAACCTCTCTCCTTGCAAATGGTAAGGTATGGAGTCCCACCACACCAATCATGGGGAATTTTGTGTGGTAGCACACACTGCCATTTTAAATGGCGCACGTCAGTGATGCTTGGGCTAATTCACAATATATTAAGAAAAGTTAACTCTGAATACAACGTATTCACATGTATTATTCTTATACAGTCTAGGATTATGCAGGTCTCCTGAAGTATGGAAATGGGAGAGAAAGAATGTATGTTTCATCTTATTTTATTATTATTTTTTTAAGCAGTCTCCACAGTGTGGAGCCCAATGTGGGGCTTGAAGTCACGACCCTGAGATCAAAACCTGAACTGAAATCAAGAGTTGGACGCCTAACCAAGTGAGCCGTCCAGGTGCCCCAGGAATGTATATTTTGTATGTGCATTAAATACCTTCTCTGCTAAGAGAACATGTGATCTGAAGAGAAGGAAATTCAATACAACATTTATTAAGTACCTACAACTGAATTATGCTAGAGATTGTCGGAAATAAATCGATGAATAAAAATAGTCATTGTTCTCCAGAATTCATTATCAGGGAAGGGAGAATGCTTTGCATATAAATAGCTCTAATACAAGGCATATGGAAATAAATAGTTTTGCTCGTTTTGCAAGCTTCAAAGACAACAGGAATAATGTGTTTTATATAACTTCCACTTTCAATTAAAAAAAAACCAAAATAATCCTCATGAGACGTGAATAATCCTATCAGCGCGGTTGACAGGGGAGTATTTCCTGATTCTTTCTATGTATAATTAATAGAGTCCTTCTTGATAGAGAGGAGAAGCTTTCATGTGGGGACGTCTAGAATGTTGATGGTTGTAGGTAAGAAAGATATTTCAGGAAAGTGCAACAATATTAGCAATTATTTGCTGTCCATTGAGTTTGAAAATTAGGTAATCGGAAAGCTTAGCAAACGTGGTGTCTATGCCTTGATCATGTGAAATCCAGATTAAATCGGGTTAAGGCATGACTTCAGGGTCAGTGAATAGCAACGCAGAAAGGAGACAGAATGGCCATAAGGAGATGAAGCCACGATGTTGAAAAATTATTATTATTATTTTTATAGTTTTGAGGCAAATATCAAGGATTTCAATTCTCTCCCATGGCACAAAAGCTTGGACGCTCTGCCTGATTTTTAAAGTGTCTGATTTATGGTGCATGTTTAATAAAAGTATTCACAGGGATAACAGATGCCCCCAAATATCTGAACAAAAGGGAAGATACCCCTAACCTTTGAAACTAGGTCTCTTACATTCTCTGTTGAACTGGTAAGGAATGTTAAACATCCTATTATAAAGACTCAGAAACATTCATTTTGTTTTATTTTATTTTATTAGATTTTATTTATTTATTTGAGAGAGAGCACACAGTAGCAGGGAGGGGGAGGAGCAGAGGGAGAAGGAGAAACAGACTCCCCGCTGAGCAGGGAGCCCAATTTGGGGCTCGATCCCTGGACCCTGAGATCATGACCTGAGTGAAGGGCAGATGCTCACCCAACTGAGCCACCCAGGCGCCTCAACACTCAGAAATATTCAAATCCCTCTCATTTGACCATATTTGGATAAATATTTTTAAACCACCTTTTGGAATGATCTGTCCTATTTAACAAAAGGTTTTGCTAACCCTTTAACCCTTGTTTAGACATAAAATGTGAGGGTTGTAATATTGCAAACCAAAGACCATAAAGTTATTGATATGTTTCTAATACCCCAATATGGTGTATGTCCTTAAACTTTACAGGTGTCCCTCGGAGATATTGCTGGTTTGGTTCCAGACCACCTCAGTAAAGCTGGTGTTGGAATAAAGCGAGTTATATGAATTTTTTGTTTTCTTGGTGCATATAGAAGTTACATTTACACAATACTGTAGTATTGTTTTCTACTTCAAGATGGATGGGGTCATGCATGCCTCTCTCTACATATATGTCTCTCTCTCTATATATATATGATGATTGGCTATTGCACCTTAACTAACAAATACTTTATGGCTAAAAAAAAATGCTCAGTATTTAACTAACAAATATTTGATGGCTAAAAAAAATGTTCATCATCATCAGAACTTTCTGCGAGTTATAATCACTGATGACAGATAACAGTTTATATTGATGTATATGTGTGTTTATATGTATCGTTTATATGTATCTATATAGGGAGAGACTTGCATGACACCAAACATCTTGAACTAGTAAACACATACATATATATCACACACATGCATGTGTATATACACACGTTATGTACTTGAATAAATAGAAAATTATATAAATTGTATAATGTACATTTTCATGGAAGTAAAAATAATCCAAGCAATCTGTCTACTTTTCTCAGTTAAAACTTAAAAAACCAAAAACAAGGAGATCACTGCGTGCAAAAGGCATCTAATGTATTCGTAAAGATATACAAGTAAGTTCTTTATTGTTTTTATATTTTTACATAATACAGTGTTTGACTTTAGCCAAATGAAAGCAATGCAAGGGGCTCCTGGGTGGGTCATTTGGTTAAGCGTCTGCCTTCAGCTCAGGTCATGATCTCAGGGTCCTGGGATTGAGCCCTGTGTCAGGCTCCCTGCTCAGTGGGGAGTCTGTTTCCCCCTCTCCCTCTGCCTCTCCCCCAACTCATGCCCTCTCTGTTATTCTCTCAAATAAATAAATAAAATCTTTAAAAAAAAAGCACAACACAAACCTAGATAGACTGCAAAAAAAAAAAAAAAGGTGGGGGAGAGGATAATTAAGACAAATTCATGTATTTTTAAAGGACACCATGCCCAGTTCCACGAAATGCTAGTTTTAATGCATGCCACATTTTACAAGCCTGAAACCCCGCTTACATTTTGGAAGCACAATTACATTTGCAGGAAGAGTAATGCTGAATACAGAATGTTCTTTTCTTTCTGCTGAGCAGAATATAAAGTGATAGCGTGCTCTCGGGACCTGCAGCGTCAGACTTAGTCCATTAACAAAGGACCCGATTGGAATTCATCAAATCCTCCTGATTTTTAAGCCTCGCTCTCAGAAAGATTGGGTTTAAGATAGCTGCACTGAAGTTTGCACTCTGAGAACTTTACGTTTCATGTTGGCTCTTATGCGATTTGAGTGAATTAATCAATCCTTAAAACCCCAACTAAAAGCATTTCATCAGAAACACTGCTAATATTATTCCCCTTACATTTCATAGATCTTGCTATAAAATGCTTTTAAACAGCATTGGTTGAAGAGGACAAGATGTAATGTGGGATGTGTTCCTAGAAAATGGCTCCAAATCAAGATTTACCTTATTAAGGGGGAGGATATGAACACAAAAAGCCTGAGTGAAAATAGCAAAAATTCGGAATAGATCGGCACTGTTATTCTTCACATAATGTTGAACATATCCAACAAAGAAGTACAAAGAGCCTCAGGTTACTCGTGCATGGACTTCCTGATTATTAATCAAAACAATATTTATCAATGTATATTTCTGAAAGTAGATTACGTAGAATCTGTTTCCCAAAATCAGTTGATCAATGTCTGCTAGGGCTGTATTTTATTTTCATGAGTAAGTGCCATAAATGTGAAATTGTTCCAGACTCAAGCCCTTGACATCATCCCAAGGAGCAAGGATGATTACAGAATCACAGAGTGAAAAATCTTTAAGCTGGAGATTTATTCAGAAATTCTGAACATTGATTTTCGTGGTCTCTTCCCAGTGGCACTTCTTGAACGTGATAAGCAATATGTTATATGTGTGTGTATTATATATATTACATAAGTTATATATCCATGAATATATGTGTGTATATATATATGATTGTCTATGAACTCATCAGTTTTATGTTATTTCAACATTTATGCTCATGTACATATATATAGTATATATAGAGTATATATAATATAGACTAATTAATTAATATATAATAAAGTATATTTAGACTATATACTGTATACTATAGTGTATATATAATATTCTATATAATATATAGTAATATACTATTATTATCATATTATATTATATAGTATATATAGATTATATAGATTAATATATAATATAGTATATATAGTCTATAAAATAGACTATATATTATAGTGATATATAGCATATATATGTATGGTATATATGTATATATCATATATATATATGCTATATACTATATATACTATATACCATATATATCCTATATCCTATATATTATATCAATATGTAATAATTAATCAATATATTAATAATTAATAACAGTAAATATAGTAATATACTATATATGCTATATATTATATTAATATATAATAATTAATCAATATATCAATTATTAATATTAATTAACAATCTAACAAATTTTATATTGAAATAATTAAATTAAATTTTAATATAATTAATGATTGATATATAATATTAATATGCTATATACTTTACATACAAATATATAGTCTATATATAATATAGTCTCTATATATTCTGCATACAATTAGAATGCTCTCACTCTAACATTCTTTTGACGGATACAAATGTCAAGTAAATAAATCATAGCTATGGCACACTCAAACTCCAAAATTCTCTTGCAATCTGCAGTGTCTTTTCAAGTTCTGTCCTTGATGTTCTTCCTGGAATGTTGCAGGCTGGTAACTAAAGTATTAGTTATCACAGATACCCCTGAAGCTGTGTAGGTCCCCATTTTTCTGGTTGGAGGCATCCTCCATCCCTCTACTGCATCTGTGAGGTAGACCAGATACCTCATTATGCTCTGGTACTCAATCCTATTGTGTTGTTCTGGGATTCTGCAGCTGACAAGTGGATCGTCCCGCTGGCCAGTGCCATATTTCTTTCAAAGGATGGCTTGAAATTGGGCTCCTCTCTCTCTAAAAAAACACCATGTTTAAACTACAAAATCATCTGTAACTTGTTCCTTTCTACTTAGAGGACATTCAGTGTGTTCCATTGTCAATGATGAGCCCTAACTAACACATTATGGAAATGCCTGCAGTAATGGACCATCCAGGCAAGGGGATTTCTGGTAGGTTATTTTTATTTGAACTGATGCTTGAATGCTATGGTCGAAGGCACTTGAATTATTAATCGCAATGCAGGGCCTCGTGAAGCCATGGTTTGGCAATCCACGTTAGGATGCAATAAACCATTTTAATTGGCTCACAGGCAATAAGAACTGTGAAGTGTGGTAGATTATACCTTACTGTGCTACAGATTTTTTTTTTTTAGATTTTATTTTTAAGCAATCTCCACACCCAATGTGGGGCTTGAGCCCACAACCCTGAGATCAAGAGCTACATGGTCTACTGACTGAGTCAGCCAGGCCCCCCATGTGTTATGGATTCTTAAAGAAAGAAAATCCTTGATTCAATATGTTATTTCTCGGCATTACCAGAAAAGAAAGGATTGTCCTATTTACCTTCAAAATAGGCTCTGATTTTTTTTATGGGCCCAGGGTTGATATATGTGAAATTTAGATGGGGTTATGCTACTTGGTTTCAACAAAGCATGATGGGCAACTTTCCTCGGTCTCTAATCAAGCTGATGGGGAAGATGTGATGACACTCCTAGGGTTACTTTTTTTTTTTTAAGATTTTATTTATGTATTTGAGAGAGAGAGCATGAGCAGGGGAAGGGGCAGAGGGAAAGGGAGAAGCAGACTTCCCACTGAGCAGGGAGCCCAATGCGGGGCTCAATCCCAGGACCCCAGGATCATGACCTGAGCCAAAGGCAGATGCTCAACTGACTGAGTCACCCAGGCACCCCAAGACACTCCAAGGGTTGTAATGGGAACATTGCAGGGCATCCTGATGTGGATGTTCCCTCACTCATAAATACTCAGGGTACTTCAGTGAGGCTGTGCCCACCTTGTTGGAATGCCTTGTAACATCCTCACCTGACATGTCATCTCATCTGCCATGTCACCTCACCTAAGATGTTACCTCCCAAGGGACTGCCATTTTTCTCTATGCCCCATCTTTTTCCTTTCCTGTGGTCTCCAGAACGATCCCAAAAGTCAGATCCCAGCTAGCCCTGGGGCCATTTGTATTAAATGAGTCCAGGGAGAAGAGAAGCATGCACTACAATGAAGGCAATATTTACCTATTTTTTTTAATCAACAAATCCTAGGAGAGTATCTGTGGAAATGGGGAAAGATGCTGCATGGGCCAGTCAAAGAAGGAGGAAAATTGTTAAAAATTAGTTTCAATTTATTTTTATGGCTGCATCTACTCAAGAGCAGCTGGGAGGCCCTTTCAGTGTTTGGTGTGTTGATTGAATACTGAGTAAGGTGAGATGTCACAAAGTCCCTGGAGGGATGTGAAATGGGGAATATGAAGGCTTTGGGCACGTGTGACCTGCCTGTGTTCTCCGTGAGGGCTCAAGGTTCTCTCCCTTTATAAGACCACTGAGAAGTATACTGATAAGCAAATCTAGCCCCTGTTAAAAATGCTGCATTATATGTGTGCAAGATGCTATGGACTGGTTTGTGTTCTCCCCAGATTTGTATGTTGAAGCCCTAATTTCCCATGTGACTAGATTTGGAGATAGGGCTTTGTGAGGTAATTAAAGTTCAGTGAGGTCATAAGGGTAGGGTTCTAATTTAGTAGGACTGGTAGCCAAGGGAAAAGCCATGTAAAAACAGAGGAGGGTGGCCCTGTCTACACACGAAGCAGAGAGTTCTCACCACAACCAAGTCTTGCCTATGCCTGGATCTCCCGCTTCTGGACTCCAGGACTGGGAGAAAGGAATGTCTGTTGTCTAAGATGCCCTGTCTAACGCAGGTAGCGTGGCCGAGCGGTCTAAGGCGCTGGATTTAAGATGCCCTGTCTATGGGATTTTGCCATTGTGGTCTTCACAGACTCAGACACAAAGGATGAGAATTGTGTTTTGTGGCATCTGAAATGTGCTCACATAATCACTGGGGAAGGAGAAAGTGAGTGACGTCCACAGGAGATTGTTTAAGCACTCAATGTCATTAGAGGTCATGGATGATGAGGCTTCAGGACCAGCAGCAGAACCAGCAGGTTTCACTCATCTTTGTTGAAGGCTAATTCACCACAACATCTTCAGGGCCCAAAGAGGAAAGCTGTCTGTGTTATGGTCCAACGCTGGGAAAGTACATGGTTACAATGAGTGGGTACTTATCTTGTGGTATGTGGTGCCTCAACTGTACCCAGATCTACATTATTTCCAGACTGGGAGTTGTCCAGGAAGGGCCCTCAGTGAGCCAACACTATTTATAAAACTAACGCTACGTGAGGAACAAAAGATACCAGACTTTTGAGGATTTTTGGGTCACTGGCTCTGAGTTAGCACACATCCCCTGTGGCTCAGAATGCTTCTCTGGTAACTGAGAGTGGGGACTTCTCAGGAAAGGGGTTCACTTAAATGGAGTCATGATACAAACCTATCTTATAGGTCTAAGCCACTATGTCATGGTTTCTCCTGTTTCTAAATATATGTATTTTGAGTCCATATACTTAATACCTAGCAGGGACCTGAACATTGGCTTTGTACCTTCAAGTCAGGATTATAATGGCAGGACCTGTCATGTTACCTCTTTTTACCAAAATGGTAAACCCACCCAGCAAGAAGTCCCTGGGAAATGCTGGAGATTAGTGCTGTCTTTAGAGTCTAGCAATATGTAGGGATAGTGGTCCTTTATGTATGCTTGTTATGAACTGAGTTGTGTCCACCCAGAACTCACATGTTGAAGCCTTAACCTGCAGGACCTCAGAATGGGACTGTTATTGGAAATGGGGTCTTTGAAGAGGGGATTAAGGTAAAATGAGGTCACTAGGGTAGGCCCTGATCCCATAAGAAGAGGAGATGAGGAAACAGACACACAGAGGGATGACCACATGAGGGCACAGGGAGAACATGTGGTCTACAAGTCCAGGAGAGAGGCCGCAGGAGGAACCAGCCTCAGCCCTTCCTGGATCTCAGATGCCCAGCTTCCAACACTGTAAAAAATAAAAGACTGTGGTTTAAGTCCCCCTATCTGTGGTATTGAGTTATGGAAGCCTTAGCAAACTAAATCAATGCTAATATAATGAGCCTGTTGGGCTTGGCTGAGGACTGGCAGGTTGTAGAGATTTCCTGGATCATGGTGAGCTTACTTATATGGTGATGCTGATTTCTTTGTTGTTCCACAAGTGGTTAATGTCAACCCTGGAACCTGGGAAGCACCCATGGATATGGAAAATGCTTTTGTGTCTCTTTTCTTATCATCAAAGGTCAACAGTCAGAGGGGGGTAGTTCAAGAAGCAGGGACGTAACAGGAGACGCCATGTATTACACCGACTTCCCTCAAGGAGCTATCTTCATCAGGAGGGTATTTGATCCCCAAGATACATCAGGAGACAGGCATGTCTTAGCACCCAGTTTTGATTATATCATGGTGATAGGACCTGCTGAGCAAGAAGAAGCAACTACCTTGAAAGCCTTGGGGAGAAATGTTAACCAAGTGTAGTAAACAAGTATCACAAAAATATTAAGGGATTGGCCACTCTGGAGAAATTTTTGTAGGGTCTGTTGCTTGTGACTTGTCAGAACACTTCATCCAAAGTGAAAGAAAGGGTATTTTCCACCGCTGCTTTGGGGTATTTGAACATATTGCCCTCACTATGTTCGTTAAGTTATCTGAAGCACTTTGAAAGAGACCCACATTAAGGAAGGGGATTTTAGCAGCTCCAGGAGGCAGAGCAAGCAGCGATATGACTTGGCATTGATGACCTCATACCACCTGTAGAGTCTGCCAAATCAGAACCTGATAGGAGCATCTACAGCAAGACAAGAGTCAAGTTCAGGGTTATGAAGCAAGTGTGCCTCCTTAAGCACAGAGCCAGCCTCCCGGGGAAAACCAACTTCAGGATTGCCTTTTGAGCCCCAGAAGATAGAAAGAGAGGCTCAGGTAGAACTTAGTGACCATGCATCTCAAGGTCCCCATCGTGAACTGCCCATCCACATTGCCAGGAAGTTGGTGTGGGCATCAGCCCTTGGTCACAATTGGGACTGAGCTTCCATAGTTCCTGAGGGTGGAAAACAGGACCTAAATGTGAAGGAGCCCCAGTCTGACAGTCTGTGATCTCTATTCTGCTGCACCGCCTGTTCTTCCAAAACCTACACCTAGTGGCCTCACGGGGGGGGGGGTCCCCATGACCACTTGATGGTGGAGGCAGATCACTGCCTGGTTTACTGACAACTCTACAGGAGCTGTTGGCACCAGTAGAAGAAGACAGTGTAGACATGTGGCCTGTTGGTGGCTTTCAGGTGCCTAAAATGGGGAAGGGGACTCAAGGAGGAAAGTAAGTTCCCTGGTGAGAAGAATTTCAAGGAGTTCCACTTGGGGTCCACTTGCTGAGGAAGAGGGTTGGCTACAATGATGGATCTACCACTTGTACCAAATACCTCTCTTTCCATTTCCCCTGCAACTTCGCATTGGGTGTTGGTAGGGTGACCTCACCATTTAGCTTATTTTGGAGATGAAGGTGAGGTTGCCACTTAACTAGAGGGGGGATTGACAAAACCCAGAGATGTTCTCAGTGATAAATGAGATTCTGATTATTCTCAATCTGGGAGATTATTATGTTAAGTAATTATGGGTTTGATCATTGCTGTTTGGGGTTCAGTAATGGGAAAGAGAGTTTGTAAGAAAGTAGAGCAGCCCAAGGAAAGTTCTCAGACAGAAGCTCCCCACTGGCCCATCCTTCATCAAGCCCAGTCCCCTCCTAGATAAGCTGCCTTTTCTGGAGTTTGGAGATCCCTCCTCCTCTTGTGGGTAGGTTCCGCCATGTGCCCCATATCCCACCAAGCAGATGCACCCACATGGGACTTGGAAGGTGGCAGTGAGCAACATGAGTGGAAGAAGCATGAAGAACCATTCAGTTTTGGGTTGAGGTGTTTGTTTTTCCTTGGGAAGCTGAGGCAAGGTTTTTCTTTGTGTTCAAAAGTAATTTGGTGGCAAATGCCCTAAGGGGTGGTTAACCATCTCCTCTGGTCTGATCCTTTCTACATGATCTTATTGCTTGGTTTGTCTACCTTCTCAGATATTCAGGAAGACAAGTTAACTACCACGGGAGAGTCTTTTTAAAATCAAATGTAGTGATCTGAAGGGGTATGTTCACCCCGATGTTTATAGCAGCAGTGTCCACAATAGTCAAACTGTGGAAAGAGCCAAGATGTCCATTGACAGATGAATGGATAAAGAAGATGTGGTATATATAGACAAGGGAATATTATGCAGCCATCAAAAGGAATGAGCTCTTGCCATTTGCAACGATGTGGATGGAACTCGAGGGTGTTATGTTGAGTGAAATAAATCAATCAGAGAAAGACATGTATCATGACCTCACTGATATGAGGAATTCTTAATCTCAGGAAACAAACTGAGGGTTGCTGGAGTGGTGGGGGGTGGGAGGGATGGGGTGGCTGGGTGATAGACATTGGGGAGGGTATGTGCTATGGTGAGCGCTGTGAATTGTGTAAGACTGTTGAATCACAGATCTGTACCTCTAAAACAAATAATACATTATATGTTAAAAAAAAAGAACATATTAGGAAGGGAAAAATGAAGGGGGGGAAATCGGAGGGGGAGACGAACCATGAGAGACTATGGACTCTGAGAAACAAACTGAGGGTTCTAGAGGGGAGGGGGATGGGGGGATGGGTTAGTCTGGTGATGGGTATTAAAGAGACCACGTTCTGCATGGAGCACTGGGTATTATAGGCAAACAATGAATCATGGAACACTACATCAAAAACTAATGATGTAATGTATGGTGATTAACATAACATAATAAAATAAAACAAAATAAAATTGTTTAAAAAAATTAATCTTGGGACCAAGCAGAACATGGATATCTAAATCACTAGTGGCTTGTCCAATACTTCTTAGTAGAGTATAACTCTGATATTATTGGGTTCATAAAGATGTATAAATGGAGGCAATTAGCTTCAGACATTCCTCCTCTGGTATGCCAAAGGGAAGGGAGCATGTAAGGTAGATGAACACATGTTTCTACTGATTTCACGAAAGGCACTATAATGCAAGAAAGATCTAGATGCACAGTCTGCAGGAAAGGTGGTCTGGGGAATGTCTCAAAGAATAATAATAATAATAAAGAAGGTAAGAGGGAGGGAATACATGGGAAACAAGAGCGATAGCGGTGAATCTCCAAAGGGCTAGTAGAGGAAGACCAAGTGCCTTCCGCTGGGATCCTCCCTGGTTGGGACACAGAGCACACGTTACTGGGAAAAGCAGCCGAGAATTGCACACATAGTTCTGGGGCCCATTGCAGTGATGAAAGAGAAAAGTTTCTACATAATCCCTCTGCAGGAACTCCAACCCCACCCCAACGGGGCAGGAATTAAGGGTTAGAGGCAACAGAAACTAATGCTTATGGAGACCTCAGTTGTGCCTCTGAAGAGACAAACAAAATAAGCCTTCTGCACACAAAGCAAAGCATCTCCAGGCTTTTTGTAAGGAAGCAGAGATAAGCACTTCTTCCCTCTCGGTAGACACCGAGTGCCGGAGTTTGTTTATAAGAACGGCAAGGAGGGAAGTCAAGTAAACACTCTTTTTTATGAAAATGTATATAATGGAAACAGGAGCGCGGGGATGGCTGCAACAATTAAAACAGAGTGACAGCCCAGATGGACCCCGCTATTCACTATTCACGGAGAAGATAAGGGGAAATATTCAAACCAGAAAAGAGCCTTTCCTAAAGCAACTAGTCAAGCAGAACATACTTAGAGAAAGGCGAACACATTCTAAGCATCCGGCTCAGTGACTCATGCTGAAATCCAAGCTAATCTCTACAGGAATAGGGATGGCAGCTTCTGCTCAACATGAAGGTGATGTAGGGTGTGGGGCCCCAAGGGGAGGGGATGGCTCAGCCAGTGATGAGGTGGGATTTCCTCAGTGCACCATCAGGCAATGAGGTAGCTGCAATTCTCTGTTCTGCAAACCCAAGGGAATCTGGCAGAAGCTGAGCACCAAGACTCACCTGCAAGAGGCTGAGCACCAGGGCGCACCTGGCACTGAGAAAGAAAAGTGGTGCCCTCCCCAAGGGTTGGTCAGAATACCTACAGCTCAGGCAGTCTATCCAAACCTAGCCCAGGTGCCAAATACAAGTCCCCCCTTGCAGTCATGGGGGAGCATGTAGAAGAGAAGTAGCTCTTTCCTTCTTGGGTATTTGCAAGTGGTGCCCAGCCTTGGGCAACACTCAGTGTGGTGATTGACAATCAGAGGTGGCAGGGATAGAAAACCAGGGATGGTGCTATGCACTGCATGGGCTATGTGATGACCCTGGAAAAGAACACCAGATGGCAGGGCAAGCATGAGCACCAAGGCTCCATGGGCTTCTGTCCTCTATCACGCTTCTGAGGACCTGGTTCTGATCCTCCTCTGTCCATGTTTCTCCATGCAAGGAGTCTAGGAGATCAAGGACCTGGACTCCATCTTAGGTCCCACTCTGGATACCTGGGACCCTGGACATCTCTACCTCAATGGCTTTGCCTGCATCCACTTCAGTGCCTGTGTCTTATTCCATAAACCACACACCCAACAGTGTTACTGTTCTCGCAGGGTGATCATGTGGCTGCTGTAGGAGATGGATGGAGTATGGACGCCCATGGAGGACAGGGCTGGAATATGGATGTGTGTTAAGTGAATGGTTGGAGTATGAATATCCATGGAGGGCAGGGCTAGCATATGGATGTATGATAAGGGGGTGGATGGAGTATGGACTCTCGTGGGTGGCATGGCT
>NW_022589763.1:2471851-2556752 GCF_004348235.1 Phoca vitulina
GTGGAGGGCAGGGGTGGACTATGGATGTGTTTTAAGGGGGTGGATGGGATATGAATGTTGCGGGGTAAATGGAAGATGAGTGTGCAGGGTGCGATGACCACGTGTGGATGCTAAAGAAGTGAAGACCCAGAACTGGAGGTGGAAAGATATTGGGGCAGGTCTCAGGCAGAAGACCCCCATTGTACCCCCTGCCCCATCCATGTTCCCAATTTAGATCCTGTGTTCTAAGCTATTATAAAGCTATGTCATGTTAAAACAGGAACAGAGAAGGCACAGATACACATTGCTGGTTTTCTTGATTTAATTTTATAATATCTAACTGAAGTATTTCGGCAGTTTCCTTGTAAAAGTAAAAGGCAGGTCTGCTCAGGATCCGGGTCCAAGACCCGCTCCCTGCCCAAACTTAAGATCTCTGTGTTCTCAGCCAGTCATCCGTGCCTCACAGAATTGATTGGAGCAGAGTAGAAATGGTATTGGGAAGATAAAAGGGAGAACAAAAAAGTAGATTCATAAAGGGATAGGAATCAGGTCATCAGTAGGTTGTTATATGATGTTAGGCCATGTGCTGTCATGTACGTTCTGGAACCCATGTCCTGTGATGCATACATTATGCATGTCATTTTGATATGCAACATACGGTGTGTTAAGTGGTTGACGTCATGGGCATTAGGGTACTTACGTAAAAGGATTATTTGAAGGAGCATTTTGCGTTCAAGTAGTCGAGGAGAGGTGGAAATGTAGGAATGCTCCATAGAAGGAAGAAAAGTAGTGCTCAATACAGATTCAGGGATTCATATACCTTCTGGGCCAAGAGCTAGAGAAGCGTGTTTTTGTTTTGTTTTGCAGGAAAATCACATGGAGGGAACAGGAAAAAGTTTCATTTATGACATTATAAGGAGACACAGGTAGTATTTTCTTGCAACGGATGAAGAAACCCAGGGCTGCCCACAAGAGATAACTTTATACATAACAGGACACAGACTCGGGGAAAGAGGTTGAGGCTCAGAAGTATAAAAATGCACGGGCTCAGAACAGAACAGAGAAAATCAGCAATAATGGGCAAGTTTTTCTCTTCCATGTGTTCATGGACAAGGGAAAATTGACACAGTAAAGGAAGGCTGAGAAAAGCAAAATAGGAAGTGACACCTATTAAGGAAAGAGATAACCTTTATATAGGTGAGACGTAGGGGAAGTAGACACGTGGACAGGGGTGGTCAAGGACAGCTTTGCCATAATTTTATTCGGCATCCGTGTGCAACAGTGATGGTGACAGAAAGCAGGTGTCTCCGGAGATCGTTGAGACGCAGGCACAGTAAATTCAGGAAGGCGATTCAACTTACTTTCATAGTTAAATATTTGAAGACTGTTTAAATTATGTCATGGAAGATGAATGTGTGAATATAAATGCTGGGATTTCGGGGGGAAAGAAAACGGGGCTCGTGTCCTCTGACTCAGGGTAGCAGGCAGAAAATTAAGGACTCCGTGATCCGTCAGATGTCGAAAGTATGACCACTACGTGGGCTGATGAAATTGTCTCCGTGGTTGGATAGCACGGATTAATGAACGACATTAATGAACGACATTAATGAATGACATTGCAAATGGCGCGGTTGGGTTTGTGTTGACTTCCACAATACCTCCCGAGATCACAGAGTGGACGTTCTTTAGTAAGTGCACTCAGGAATACGCTTGGGTAGAGTTCTTTGTAGGGTTTCAGTCGACAAAGAGATCAAACCCTGTATTTAGGACGGGACGTTGGCTTAAATCCCAATCCTCGCTTTATTTCCATTTCCTAAGAAACCAAATGGTTCTGGTGGATTCTGCATGTCTTGGACGTGAGCGGAGTAAAAAAGTGAGTGAACCAGACTTCAGACGATACTGAAATCAGAGTTCTTCAAAGCACTGCAGCGTTTTCTCTCTTTTTTTCCCCTTCCCAGAGAACAAACAGCATTAAATAGTGTGTTATGAGCTAAAAGAATGTCACGGAAAGTTTCGGGATCTTTCAAGGCTCAGTGGTTGCTCATCCAATTTCTTTCTACCTTGGCAGAACGACAGCCCGGCTCATTATTTCCCTGCGTATCCCTGTTATCTTCTGATAGGCAAAACAATTTATTTTTAAACAAAGGTCAAACAAATTATCAGCTTTGGACTTTTCTGGTCAGGCGGAACATTCACGTGGCTGCATACACACGTTGCACAACACCTCAAAGGCAAAATATTTGGGGCAACCTGGAAATGGCAAATTTACTGAAAAGGGTAGCGAGCTTCTAATGACATAGCAGATGGTTTTTAAAATGCGTGTAGTCTGTGGTTTCCTAAAGGTCGCTATAAAATAGGGCTGATGTTGGGAGCCATTGATCCACGTGTGTCTGGTGACGAATAGGATGTGGACAGGTGAAGGCAGTTTCAGGACGGCTCAGTCACACACCTGTGAGCCCCGCGTCCCTGTCCCCTGAGGGAGGCGCTGTCTCATCAGTTTTTTTCTTTTCCCTTTTATCTACACAGGTCCTTACAGCACATGCAAGGACAAGAGGGAATGAACAGGTGCGGACGCTCACCCACCTGAGATGCACCTGACAGACACACCTGCCCTCCCTCATAAGATACATAAAACGTCAGTGAAGTTGCTCATTGGCACCTAAAACCCCAACAATCCAAACTGGACCATCCACAGCCAGTAAGACCCACCTCTGATTTTGCTTTTTTTTTTTTTTTTTGGTTGCTGTTGACATTTTCATCTATTTGTATCTTTTTGAGGGTTACTAGATATTCCATCTTTTTCTTCACCAGCAGACAGTAACGCTTTCTTCTATGTCTGCATCATTTTCAATGACTGTTTATTATTTATTATCTTTAAAGCTGGGAAGAAGGGAAGGGGAGTTTTTAAAACACATTAAAATTCATTTCCACTATTTTTATTTTATTTTATTTTATTTTATTTTATTTTATTTTTTTATTTTTTTTAAAGGTTTTATTTATTTGACAGAGAAAGACACAGCGAGAGAGGGAACACAAGCAGGGGGAGTGGGAGAGGGAGAAGCAGGCTTCCTGCGGAGCAGGGAGCCTGATGTGGGGCTCGATCCCAGGACTCTGGGATCATGACCTGAGCCGAAGGCAGACGCTTAACGACTGAGCCACCCAGGTGCCCCTTTTTCCACTATTTTTAATATCACTTTCATTATTTGGAAATGTACAAACTCTATATGCAAAGGAAAAAAAGTCAGCACTGATTACCATCCGGGATGAATCGTATAGTGAGGATATACAAAATGCATCGCACATCCATTTAAATTTAAATCATGTTATTTATTTCACTGGATGACTGTCGCATGATTTAATTATTCCCTGCTGTGGCACATTTAGCTGGTTTTCTCTTCATTCTTCACTTTCATTTAAATCATGCTAATAACAAGGCAAAAACAAGTATGTAAGTATGTGGGGACTCTAAACCTTATCCAGTGGTTTTCTTAACTCCATTCCCATGAGCACTGTGACTGGATAAAATCACAGTGTTTATTTTGGAAGTGATGTTGTATGATTCAAATAACTATTTTCTTAATTGTCCATTATAACCAAATTGTGGTTATCCTAGGAATGCGCGAATGGTTGATTATCTGAAAATATATGCACAGGACTCAATCCATTTGCAGAGTAAAGGGCAAAAGTGTTTTTTAAAAAGCGTGTAACAAATGTTAATTCATGATAGAAAAAAAAACTTTTAGCAAACTCAAATTTAAAAAAAAAAAAAAAGCCCCTATATCCTGATAAAGTCTATCTTTCAAAAATTAGACAATCACTCCCAAGGAAAGTTTTTTTTTGTTTTGTTTTGTTTTTGTATCACCAGAACTCAGATGTCTTGTCTGTAAAACGAGGTTGTTGTATTAGGCCAGGTTTAGGTGGGATTTATGATAAATCTGTGATCGTGCCTGCTTTCATGAACGGCATTTTTCTATCAGTTACAACACAGGCTGAAGTGCATTTACGAGGGTCCTGTGGCTGCTGGAACAAATGACTATAGACGAATGGGTTTAAAACCACGTGAATTCGGGCTCCTGGGTGGCTCAGTTGGTTAAGCGACTGCCTTCGGCTCAGGTCATGATCCTGGAGTCCCTGGATCGAGTCCCGCATCGGGCTCCCTGCTCAGCAGGGAGTCTGCTTCTCCCTCTGACTCTCCTCCCTCTCATGCTCTCTGTCTCTCATTCTCTCTCTCAAATAAATAAATAAAATCTTAAAAAAAAAAAAAAAAACACGTGCATTCATCCTCCTCCCAGCTCTGGAGACCAGAAGTCTGAGATCCAGGAGGGGCAGGACCGCTGAGATCCAGGTGGGGCAGAGCTGCTGAGATCCAGGCAGGTCAGGACCACTGAGATCCAGGAGGGGCAGGACCACTGAGATCCAGGCGGGGCAGGACTGCTGAGATCCAGGTGGGGCAGGGCCGTGCTCCCTCCTGAGGCTCCAGGGGAGGGTCCTCCCTGCCTCTTCCAGCTTCTGGGGCTCCAGGTGTCCCTGGGCTCGTGGCCACGTCCCTCCCATCTCTGCCTCCGTCCTCACGTGGCTTCTCTGTGTCCGTGTCTCCTCTTCTGTCTCTTACAAGGACACCTGTCCTTGGATTTAGGGCCACCCTGATCCAGGATGGTCTCATCTCAGATCCTTCCCTTAATCACATCGGCAAGGACCCTATTTCCAAATAAAGTCATGTTTTAAGGTACCGGGGGTTAGGACTTCAACATATCTCCCCCCGCCCCCATAAGGACGTAAATTAATCCATAACACTATTGTAAACAGATGTGGCAAAGGGTTTTCCTCTTGCCTGCTTGAGAGCGATGCCATGCTCCAGAGGGGGAGAGTAGAGGGCAAGCAGGTTGCTTCAGAAAGGACCTGAATTTGCCTCCAGCATCTCTCCTAAATGTAATGGGCCAGAAATGAGTGTCGCAGCCATGCCTGGAACCAAAGGAGTCCGAGGAAGTGTTTCAGCCCAAGCCCTGTGCCCAGAAACATCCCTGGAAGACGGTCTTCTAAAAGCAAGGAGGGATGGATAAATTGCACATCCACCCAGATCCCTCCCCACAGACTGTGTGAAGAAAGAAAAACCCAAAAGCACTGGAACGGATTTTTAAGCCATGCAATTACAGTGTAGAGCTGGTGCCTTTCAAAACTGTGTCTGAAGATGGGACCTTTCTTGGCCCAGAATTTTCCAGAGTCAGGATTCTGAAATGCTGGGGCTTTCTTCTAATGGATTCACTTATTTTGACGAGCTCGTTTATTTTACTGTTTGATCAATGGATTGATTCTTCCCTATTGTCCCCTCCACGGAATGGCAGGGAAAGCAAAGTCTGGGTTTTTGTATTCTTTACAAAGTCAGCAGAATTGTAAATTCTGTGTTTCCCCCTTTGCTAGAGCAGAGGAGGAACATTCCAGAACTTTCCAGAAAATTGTGCCAGAGGCAGAAAGGTGTGTGTCCAGATTCTTTGGACTTTTTGCCCCAGATTAAAGGTTCGTAGAAGCAAACTAAAAGTATAAGGGAGTACATTCTGGTTTTCTTTGTTTTCCCTAATATTGACCTTATTAGTATGCTGTAGTTAAAAAGTACTCTTTACATTAAGTGGATTATTTAATCAAAGGGGAATATGGGCCTCAGGATAGTTAGTTTAATGTGCTATATTTTGTGTTATTTTTCCTTAAAGACTTAAGTTCTCATTTGATTAAAAAATAGAGATTCCAAGGGGCGGGGGGGTCTTAGTCCTTTCAGAAGGAATGAGAGTTTTATTTACATAAAATATATAAAATATAATATATATGATATATATAAATATATAGTACAACAATATATTATATATAAGTATTTAACACAATATATTTCATGTAATTATATATTTACATAAATATACACTATATTTCATATTAATATAATAGGCTACATAATATATGTAATATAGTAATATAATATACATACAGATATTCTTTTTAAAAAAGCTTTTATTTAAATTCTCGTTAGTCAACATACAGTACAATATTGGTTTCAGGAGTAGTACATACATATATTCTTAAATAATATATACAGTATTTTGAAATACTCCAGGCAGTTCTTCATATTATACTATCCATCAGCATTCGAGACCATTATAGGACTTAGGAAATTCTGTATTCTGAGCCCAAATCCGTTAATGCTAACCTACATTTGTGTGACACTTTAAAATTCTCACTACTCTCCCATTCCAGATTTGACTGTCACAAGAAACCCGTGAACTCTCCAGGCCTATTATTATCATTCTTCTTTAACACGTTGGAAGCATGGGGCCAGGTTTTTTTCCGAGTGAAGCAGTCACTAAAAGGACAAGTCTTGTCTCCTAAAGGCTGCAAGTTTGCTGGCTTTTTTCTTCCTCTTAATCTTTCAAGTGACCTTTTTGGAAAACATCCATCCCCGAACGCCTTTGAAAGCCCGAGATATCGTTTTCGGTTTCCTTTGCAGGTGGGGTGGGAAGCCTGGTAAAGGGGACGAACCACAGGTTGGGGGCCGTGGGGGATGAGCTCAAATCAGGAGGAGAAAAGCCTCTTACAAAATGTGGAATCGCAACATAATGCTTGGGGTGACAAACACTGGGTCCTTAGAAGACAGCAAGCATTCCACATGGAAATTTCACTCAAGGATGGGATTCTTGTTCCGGAGCACAGAGGAGGCATGTTTCTGAGTTTAACTGGAAGGAGCCTCAGAACAAAATAGCAACAACTGGACATCATCCCCATAGGGGGCTGTCCTGTGGGGATGCATCCAAGGTCATCTTTGCAAGAAGGGTCTTTGCACGCCACAGGTAAGGAGCAGTGGGATGGATGCGTGCCCCAGACCTCAGGTGCCAGAATTCTGATTTCAACCTGAATTCTCAGAAATAAGTCTCAGCCCCCTCGTTGGCCAAGACATTAGGAACGAGCCAGGAGTCTACTACTCGGCATACAAGGATGTGAAAGAGACAGATTGAGGACAGCCAGAAGGACGTGAGGACGTGAGAGGAGGTTTTTTAACATTTATGGAGATGTGCTATTGATGTGGTTTTGGAATATCAGTGAGGTTCGGTGGGGTGGGGTCCGGAGCTGACGACCAGGAAAGAATTCTTGAGACGTCTCTGGTGCAAAATGGTGGTTTATTAAAGCACGGGGACAGGATCCATGGGCAGAAAGAGGTGCTAGGTTTGTGAGGGCTGGCTGATTATATACTTGAGAGTTGGGGGAGGTAAGGAAAAGGGAGGTTTTCAAAAGAACTTTCATCTCCTAAGAGGACCTACAAGGTACGGGAGGCCTTGCCATTGTGAAGTTAAGGTTGTTTTTCCCTCTAGCAAGGCATTAACCTGAAGATAGTTGGGAGCTTCCTGGAGGAATGTCACACATGTCCCACCCGGAGTGGGGGGTAAGAGGGGTGTCAGTTTCTGCTTTGTCCTCAGCTAGTCTTCTGTTCCCTCATCACTATCAACACCTGATTTTTTTTTTTTTTTTTTTGTATTTAAAATGAAGCCCTTTTGTAAGCATGTGGTGCTGTTCCTGAATGGGAGACTAGATTCTTCTATTTAGTGGATGTATGAGCGAGGTTGTATTACAAACACTGTTGGTATTTTCTTCTGTGTCTCAATGTCTTATTTCTTAAGATCTGTACCAACAGTCACTCCAACAATAGCATATGATGATTTCAATGTTATGGGCGGAATTGTGTCTCCCCCAAAATTCATGTGTTAAAATCCTAACCTCTAAGACGGCAGAATGTGGTTGTATTTGGAGATACGGTCTTTTAAAGAGGAGATTAAGCTAAAATGAGGTCATTAAGGGGACTCTAATCCAAGAGGACTGGGATCCTGATAAGAAGAGGGGATGAGGACACAGACACACACACAGGGATGACCATGTGAAGACACGGGGAGAACACGGGGTTTACACGCCCAGGAGAGAGGCCTCAGGAGGAACCGGCCTCGGCCCCGCCGGGATCTCAGACTCCCAGCCTCAGTCCCCCCTGGATCTCAGACTCCCAGCCTCAGTCCCTCCTGGATCTCAGACTCCCAGCCTCCAAACCCATCTGGACCTCAGACTCCCAGCCTCAGCCCCTCCTGGATCTCAGACTCCCAGCCTCAGCCCCTCCTGGATCTCAGACTCCCAGCCTCCAGCCTCTCCTGGATCTCAGACTCCCAGCCTCAGCCCCTCCTGGATCTCAGACTCCCAGCCTCCAGCCTCTCCTGGATCTCAGACTCCCAGCCTCCAGCCTCTCCTGGATCTCAGACTCCCAGCCTCCAGCCCCACCTGGATCTCAGACTCCCAGCCTCAGCCCCGCCGGGATCTCAGACTCCAGCCTCCAGGAGGAGGAGGGATAAACGTGTGTTGTTGAAACCCCCTACTCCACACTATTGGGTTATGGCAACCCCAGGAAACTAATACAAGACACTTTACAATATGATGAATATATCCTATTGGTTCCAGTTTTTGAACCCCTAATATTTCAACCTACAGATGCAAACATTGACAATATTCACCAGCATATACAATTTCTCTAATAAAGGGTCTTATATGAGGTAGGAGACACGTTAGGTTTCGAAGCTGATGACCCACAAAAAATTCTTGAGACGTCTTTGGTGCAAAAAGGTGGTTTTATTAAAGAACAGGGGCAGCACCCATGGGCAGAAAGAACTGAACCAGGGTCATGAGGAGTGGCCCATTATATACTTTAATGCTGGGAGGGGGTTAGGGAGAGCGTAAGTCTCCAAGGAATTTTGGAAGCAAGGTTTCCGGGACCTTGAGGGGCTAGCTATCGTTGGGGAAAGGTCATTTATTACCATCTAATAAAACCTTAGTCATGAGACCCTCTGGATGTCTATCAGTGGGCCATATGCTCAGGGGATGATTGCCAACACGTATCTTGGGGGTTTAGAGATAAAGGAAATTTCTAAAGGAATTTTTATATGTTAAAATAGACTTACAGGATCCTGGGGTTTGGAATAAGGTTGCCTTTTGCCCTCAGCAAAGTATTAACATTGAGGCAGCTGAGTCCCTGGAGGAAGGTCACTCTGCTTGTTTCAAGGACTTGTCACTGGGCTGTGAATAGTAAGGAAATCTAATAATTTTTCTTCTGCCTTTGTTTCCCACATCATTATATGTTTATGCATTAAATTTATACACTAGCAGTCTTACTTACTTGATAAAAATGAAAGTAAAGAGAAAAATAAAAGATGTTTTGCATAGATTATACTATGCATGTGTTAGGATTTTTGTGTGGCTTTGTTTTGCATTTTTAATGGAGTTGTCTTTTTTATTACTGAGATGTAAGAGTTCTTTATATATTCTGGATATAAGTCCCTCATCAGATGTACGATTTGCAAATACTTTGTGAAGTTTAAATGGCTCCAAAGTCTAGAAAATACTTCAGCCCTATTTCTGTGTCTAATATAAATGGTAGTGAGCCATACAGTTTCCATTTAGCTATGGCTGAACTTTCCTGAACCCAATTGGTCTCCTGAAAGCACCACATTTTCCATAGATTTGCGGAGGTCTTGGACTGACCTTGGGGTTAACGTCTGCCATTGGATATACGGATCCACCTTCCACCAAGTGACTAACGAGAACAGAGAACAAGGAACACCACTGAAATATTTTTGTGATTTTTAAACGTTCTCGTAAAAGGCTGGGAGAGCTGTCAAAATGTTTTCAAAGATGGCGTATTTTCTGTCAACTAGACATAGAAACGTCACTGCAACAGTGCATCTAGGAGAATGAGGCTAGCTAACGTTGACTTAGTGAGTGATTGAAAGAATTGTTAGTATATGTATATATCTGATATATATATATAGTATATAGAGTGTATATATATTGTACTATACAATATATGTTATATATAACATATATATGCTATATCCATATATATTATATGTTATATATTGTATATATGTTATATATTATATATGTTATATATAATATATATGTTATGTATAACATATATATTATATAATATATATTATATATTATAAATAGTATAAAAATATACTATTTTCATATTTAGCAAGTGCTTGAAGAATTGTCAGTATGTATATATCTGATACAGTACATATATCGTGTGTGATATATAATAATTATGTTATAGTATATGTATCATTATATATTATAATTATTTTATATTATACTATGTATACAATATATACTAATGCACTACTGTATATAATATGTATAGTACATATAGTATAATATGTATAAAATACATACATGGTATATGTTTAATATCTATAATATGTATGTAGCATATTCATTATTCCCTTGTTTAAAGTCTATCAAATATTTTAACAAAGCTGCCCGTGTGCTAAGAATGACTGTGTAGGGTTTATTCTTTCAGTTGAATATTAATAAGAAATGTACGTTTGTGACTTGGGAATATTTTTATTTCCCGTTCTGCCCCATCCTTTAGAGAGCAGAACACACTTTGAAAGGAATAATTAAGTAAAATATGGGTAATTACCATCCTATATTTATGTTCCTCTGTATTAACTAAAGACTCTTCCGATCACATATGTGGATCTGTCCTCCGGAGGTTCAGCATCTATCCGAGGAAGATGCTGACATCTTTGCACACGGTTTCCTGTGGCTTTATTTGGAATCACCAAAAGCTGGAGCCAACGCAGCTGGGGAATGGACACAGGAGATGCAGTACGTTCATGCAACACAACAGGGCAGGGTGACAAGATCCTGGGGGACACATGCAACAATACGGATGCATCTCAGATGTTTCAAGCTGAGCGAGAAAAGCCAAGATCCAAAGGCTGCAAAGTGTATGAACCCAGGGGCAGGACATTCAGGAAAAGACAACACTATAGGGAAGGCACTGGGGTGAGGACTGGAGGTGTGCGGAGGGTCTGACCTCAAAGTGTAGAGATGGACACTGTGGGGGCATGAAAAGATCGTGGATCTCGGTGCTGGGGGTGGGGACATGTCTGTATGCATTTGCCAAAAGAGGCAGAACGGATACATTTGTGTGTCTTAAAAAAAAAAAATCTGAAAAAATTTTATGGGAAAAATGTTCCTTTTCATGCATGAAGCAAAGACAGAGGAAGGGGTGACAGGTCAGGGACAGCTAGTTTCGAATATAAGTCACCTTGAAGTGTGTAGATTTTTGTGGAAACGTCCCACCAGGATGGCAAAGCCCTGAGCTCTGGATAGCAAACCCTTTTGCAAGGGGGAGACGGCTCAGACACAGTGTAGCGTGAATTCCGGGACGTGAATCAGGAGCGCCTCTTAAGGTTTCAAGAAGAAAATGGAATTTGGGTCCAAAGTAGGAAAAAGACCTTTTCTCTGAGCTGGCGTCAGACCAGTGCATGGTTACATGTTAAATGTGCAAATTTAACTAATATAATGCATTAGTATAATAGACACATAGAAAATATGCCATATGCTAGTGTAATATATGTATAGACGTTGTACTATGTATACATATTATATGTTTGGTTAAACTAAGGGTTACAGTAAATGATCTGCAGAAACCACGAATGAAAATAGTGTGTCCCACCCAGGAAGTGTTAGGTGAGTGTCCTGCCTCCCATTTGGAGGGAGAGAGACTTCCAGTGTTCTTGCTAGGCTGCAAATTTCTGAATGCAGATGTCAACGTACCTGGGTGTCTCTGTCGAAAAATCTTCCTCAAGGGACGCCTGGGTGGCTCGGTCGGTTAAGCGTCTGCCTTCAGCTCAGGTCATGAACCCAGGGTCCTGGGATCGAGCCCTGTATCGGGCTCCCTGCTCCATGGGGAGCCCGCTTTTCCTTCTCCTTCTGCCTGCCATTCCCCCTGCTTGTGCTGTCTCTCAAATAAACAAATAAAATCTTTTAAAAAAAAAGAATATTAAAAAAAATCTTCATCAGATTTAGCGTCTGCTAAACATTTATGAATTGGAAAATGGGACCCCCAAGGCAGACTTCTGGTATAAATTGATATGAACACAGCAAAAAGAAAATAAAAAAGAGGAAAACTGATGATTTAGAAGTCTTGGGGAATCCATGCCTATTTAATTATCCTATCATTGGGTCAAAAGTTCCCCCCAAACTAAGAAAGAATGAAGGCTGATTAGCTTGCAGTTTGAGCCATTAAGACAGAAAAGGGAAAATACTGGATATTCCCCTTTACTGTTGTGGTCTTGAAAAAATAGTATGAAGACAGAGGCATTTGACAAAGTACCATGAGTTGTGCCATGCACTAAACCAAAACCTCAGCATATTCATAACCAACTTCAAAAAAAAATTAAGTAAATGTTACCAAAGATAATGCAATGAAGTGATACATTTCAACATCAGAGAAAAATAGAAACCAGAACTCTCTGTGCTAGGGAAGTTCCTAGCGCCATCTGAAATAACGTTCAGGTTAACCGTTAAAAGTGTGATCATAATTTCGGCCAGTTAGGGAAAAAACTAAATAAAGACAAACGCACATCAAAAGCTCTGTGATGAGGCTAACCTAGTATTCTGGGAAATATCAGCGGCCTGAAACATTTATTAGGAATTGAAAAAGAATGAAATCCCCCGGATTAGGCCTTGCCGTTGGGGAACCAGTAACGAGTGAAACAAAAACCAAAGAAAACATGAGGAAGGATTTATGCAAATAAAGGAAGAAAATGAGAACACGATTGTTGAAGTCTTTGGCAAGAGGATTTAATTTCTTCCGCAAGCCGAGACTGATTCCTCAGAAGCTGAGCTCCTGATGGAGCTGTACTTGTGTTCTGCGATGATTGATGGATACACAGTGATGATTTTCTGGTGGTTGGGATGGGATGGGAAGCAGGAGCAGGTAGATCTGTGCTACCTGGGTGTGGGGTCTGCAGTGGGTTCCATGTGTTTTAAATCCTGCCTTCACCCATCATTAGATATGGACACAGTCTCACGTTTCTGGACCTCTGTTTTCCTGCGTAAAAAACTGGGGATCCTCACTGCACCCACCCACAAACTCACAGTACATGGTGACATGTCTCTATAATGAGCAGCCGTGGGAGTGCAGGGAGAGGTCGATCAAGGTGAACTATTATATCGTGATTTTAAACATGAATGTTCCTTAATGCGGGCACGCTTCTGCCGTTTTGTAAGACCGGGTGTCAGTTGCGCAGACGAAGATGATTTCCATTCAAGCTGAGAATCCAGCATTCGATGAGTCAAATATCGTGGAGAGGAGAAATGGAAGTTCTGCAGCCTGCAGGAGAGAGCTGAGTGTGATTTAAGGAGAAGCATAAATGCGGGCCCACATTTTTACTGGGGGAATTAATAGGAAGAAACAGGCTGAAAAGGATGACCTGCCCAAGGCTATAACCTCCAATCCAGAGGTAAAGAAGAAGTACATTTCCTCGGCTGCAGAAGTGTCCAGTAATGCTGCAAATATATGTCTCCAACCTGCAGGCTGCTTTAATGTCTGAATTAAATGACCTTTTTATGACTTTTGTTTTCAAGGTAGTCACATGAACATATCTCTGGAAATAAGTTCTATAAAATAAACCACGTAAGGTTTCCTACCCGGCAAAACTTTGTAGTCCATATTTTACCATTTTGTCCACATTAACCAAAAAGGATTTGAAGTCACTCAACCAAAGTTAAAAATTAGAAAGGGGCTGAGATCTTTGTAGATGCATAGAAGAAGGAAATAATATCTAACAGTGAAATAACTGTAAGTAATAGATGCCTAAGTCATTTTGGCCCATCTGTATTTTGACAGAAAGTTGCATTTTTGTTGCAAACAAATTTTACAAAGTAGCCTATGCTCCAAAATAAAGCCGGTGGTTGAGGATCCTTGCAATTGGAAAATGTCCTGTGGGCTTTTCATGGGGTCATATAGAGGGCGTTGGCTCTTGGAAAATAGTTTTTAAAAAGCGGTGCTCACGTTTGCATTTCTGACAGGACCTCCCCGATTTGCTCTCCTGACCTGCTCTCTGGCTGGCTCAGTGGGTGGAGCATGGAAGTCTTGATCTCAGGGTTGTGAGTTTGAGCCCCATGTTGGGTGTAGAGACGACTTAAAAATCAAATCTTTTCAAAAAGTAAATAAGTAGGGGCGCCTGGGTGGCTCAGTCGGTTAAGCATCTGCCTTCGGCTCAGGTCATGATCCCAGGGTCCTGGGATCGAGCTCCACTTGGGGCTCCCTGCTCTGCGGGGAGCCTGCTTCTCCTTCTCTCTCTGCCACTCCCCCTGCTCGTGCTCTCTCTCTGAAATAAATAAAATCCTTTAAAAAAAGTAAATAAATAAAATCCAAGAACAGCAAGAATATTGTAAGATACATTAAGAGAAAACAGATTTATAACAACCCTGTTGTAAATTGTTCAACTGAACGGTATTCCCATGAAGATGTCGCCTCACCCACTTAGGATGGCAATCCTCAATAAAATGGAAAGTAGCAAGTGTTTCCGGGGTGGAGAAACTGGGACTCTGGGACACTGTCGGTGGAGATGTAAAGTGGGTCAGCTGCTGTGGGAAACGGTTTAGCCTTTCCGCGAAGAGTTGAAACTCGTGGCAATAAAACCCAGCAACCCACGGCTGTGTTTGCACCCAGAGAGGACCAAGAACGGGCACCAACCCAGACTTGCAACAGGAAAGCACAGAGCACCTGCGATATTCACCATGGCCACAAGCTGGAAGCCACCGAAATGCCCGTGCATGGATGAACGGATGAACCAAACGTGGTCTTGTGCACACGAGGAAATAGCGTTCGGCCATAAGAGGGAACTGAGTTCTGATACCTGTTACCATGTTCGTGCCCGGGCCCTGAACACACGAGGCTCAGTGAGACAAGGTAGGCAGCAGAGGACACACCGTGTGTGAGCCCATTTATGTAAAATGTGCAGAACAGGCCAATCCACGGGGACAGAAAACAGATTCATGATTGACAGGGGCTGTGGGAGTGGCTGCTAATGGGGACTGGGTCTTCCTTTTGGGGCCGATGAAAATATTCTGGACCCAGATAAAGGTGAGGGTGGCATAACATTGCAAATGTCCTAAAACAACACGTTTTTTAAAAGACACATGTAATGCAAAAGGTCTTGCATGAGTTTACTCTGCTTTCCCTCTTTCCGAAGGAGGCAGCCTAAGTAAGTTTAAATATAAGGAAGAGTGAACACAGGTAATAGGGAAACATCTTCAAGGCGCAGAACAAAATGATAGGAAGAACCCAGAGAACGCTTCACGACCAATAAAGCCGCTGCTTTTAAGGGGACGCAATCACTCGGACAGAGGTCAGAAAAATATTATTGAGGGATCGATCTGCTTTAAACTCAGAAAGCAGAGCTTGGTGGTTGTCGGCTTAGCAGTGGGCCCTGATGAAGGGGAATCCCAGATCCCAACTTGGGAGCTGAAGTGTGGATGAACAGCCAGGGAGAGGAGGATCAATGAGAAGCGGATGCCTTTGGACAAACACGCACCCACAGAGGCCTGCCACCACTATTCCAATTCGCCCCACAGTTCCCATTTTCCTGCTTGCAGAGTCAGCAGGGAGGACTCGCGTGGACGTGGTCCTGCTGGGTCGGGGTACGTTATGGAGGACCATCGGCCGGGCTCTGATGTGAATTCCAATAAAACGCACAATGGCCAATAACCCCGTGCTGGGGATCGGCCCGCTCGAGATATTAATTCAGTAACACCACAGCCCTGCCTGTCAATGCAATGAGTCAATGACAAATTTCCCCGGCGGCGTGTGTTGCTTGCTCCTAAACTTCTTGCATAAATAGCAGATGCACATGCTTAGTGAGTTCACACTGGGCATGCCGCACCAACGGCCGGCCGTGTCGGAAGGCTCAACACAGAGACACGTGTCCCCGCCAACAGGTGACCCGGCTCCGTCCCAGAAACATGAAGATGCAGGAACCCCTAACGTGCATATGCACGGTGCAAAGAAGCAGATTTCTCTCCTTCTCGAAAATGATCGATTTCTGTGCCTGCATCCATTTCCAATTTGACCCCGTTTATCAGAACAATAACTCGCTAGGTAGGTTTTCCAGCAATTGCAATGTTCATTTCCTCTATCAGGGATGGAATATCTCGGTGCATTAGCTCCGGATGCATACAGGAAAGCTACATGAAAGCTGCGAGTCAGGATGCAAAGTGTCATTGTGTGGAAACATTGTAAGGTATCTGTTTTGCTCTTGCAAAGGCCTTACACTATTTTCCACCTGGAAAAGAGGACAAGTTGACCCCTCACTCCACCTATGTTGTATTTTCAGAAATGCAACATACACAGAAAAGTTTTGCTTGGTCTGGTCACCATCCCTAGACACTATCCACAGTTTACCTCCCAGAGGCCAAGGTCACCCCGGGGGGCTGGGGAGGGGAAGAGGCAGAGAGTAAAATCATCCTCTGATCTGGTCGTGTAAACAAAAGAGAAAACTATTCTTATAAACAGCGAAGTTTGCTTTTCTGGTTCCGAGTTTCCATGCGCCTGAAGGCTTGGTGGGAAACGCTGTTAATGGGAATTGAGCAGGGTTTGGGAAAATCCAGATGTTATATGGTGGCGGATTTTTTTTTCCAGGAGTTGCTCATTTGGTTCAGGTACCAAAGTAAGTTGAAAAAGCCTGTTTTGCTCGTAAGGACTAAATCTTCCATATACGTGGGTCTAAATAAGTACGTGGATAAAGACAAAAGGTAAGCTTAGACATTTGCAAAAGCCTTTGCAGGGATGCGTAAGGTGTAACAGATCAGCAGATCCCAGACTCTGGTTCCACGGGACTATGCCCAAGGTTTTGCAGAGAATTTCCCCTAAATTTAATACATTTAAATTGCTCCGTAATATAGATGCTTGCCCTTAGAAAAGCAAAGCCCACAGTCAGATGCTTACAAAATCATTTTTCTTGTCTTGACTCTATCAGGCATGATTCTTTACCTCAAGTTCCCAGGATCCCCACTGATTTCCCACTTTGTATAACATCTACTTTCTTATTACGTGGTTATCATTGGAAGCTAGTGCGTTTTGGATATTGTCAAATTGCTACGAGGAAATGATGCTACCTGGAAGTCACTTTCCAAGAGCTCCAGAGAGCCAAGCGGTTTGGATGATTCAGCGTTCCCTGACAATTAATGACTACAAATTGGATGTGGTTATTGCCCTGCCTGGCGATGTTTTTGGTATGCACTTTCTTAATGAACTAATTACATAGGCAATTTCATGGGGGGAAGCAGAGATAGAAACAAAATAGCCACGTGAATATTTTATACACCAAAATATATTTCCTGGACATCCTACACGAATTATGGTAGGTTTTTGTAATATATTAAAAGTGTTCGAAGAGAGGAGGACCTCAATGAATTTAAAAGGACGATTCACTTCCATTATATGCAAGCAAAATAAGTTTCAGTGCTTATTAAGACCCCAGATGTGTGAATGGCCCCAAACTGCATTTCTAAAACCATTTTTTCATTCAATGTCCATTCAAAGTAAAAAGATGTCGCTGTGTAGTATCTCGTTTTGTGACTTCATGTGGATTGTCTACGGGTCCCTCTGTCGCCTAAAACGGGCGGCCCACTTTGTTCCCCGGCCAAAGGAATTCTGGAAAATCGGTACCTTACATACCCACTCCAGTTCACCTATGCAGTAATTCATCCCCTTGTTTTTTGTTTTTATTGGAGGCAGATACACTTTTCTGATCCCCCGTCAATATATACTATCAAGTCACTGTAATGAGATTGACGGTATCGATGCACGGACAGATAAATTGATAAATGTGGAGGAAAGCAACAAAAAACAGACATGTGGCGTGAAACTGCACTGTTTCGTCCTTGAGATGAGTACGGCCAACACCACCTGCAAGAACGTTAAATGGACCTCCGCTGCATGCCACACACATACGGAGCTCCCAGGTGCGGGGAAAGCCTCCGATGGAAAAGGCTATTGAAGAAAAACCTCCTAGCTAATTTAGGGACAGGGAAAGCCACAGTTGAAATTGTTTATTTATTTATTTTTTTAAATAGAAGTAGTTGTAAAAGAAAAGATGGGAGTGCTTAGTAAAAAAAAAAAAAAAATGCAGGAAAGGCCCCACGAGCATCACTCGTACATTTGTGTCACATTTCGGTGACATAGGTAGACATACCATAAATGCTTTCATTTGACCGAAAACACACAAACACATCTTTGGGAAAGGGCTGAGGCATCTTCCTTGTGCTGGTTGCTACCTGTAATTTGGGGTGGACTTTTTCTTCGTACATCACTGTCATGATATGTTATATTTTATACATTTTTAAGATGCTCCCTAAAAAGTAAGGTTGCTTTGGGATACCCCAAACTTGCTGCACCCTGTTAATAAAGATAAAATGATTGTAAAAAATGAGCAGATATCAAGCCTCTTGGTTTTTTTTCAGCAGCATCAAATCTGTGGATGACTGTTTTGTTCTTGGAATGAACATTTCTCTCGGATTCCCTACAAAATCCATCTCCTCGGTTTCTCCTCGCGTGCAAGCCACTCTCTTTGCATATTGTTTTTTTGTTCTACTGGCCTTGTCATGTCACGGGTCCTTGAGGTTCTTCTATTCTGGGAGAGTTCCTCTTCTTTCATTCATACTGATGCGTTTTTCGCTAGTGATTCAGTATTTATAAATACAACTGCAACTTCTCCCCCGAAGTCCAGTCGGGAGCGGCTCACGATCTGCATTTAGATTTCTCACCGGCACCCAGCTCTACCAAGTCCCCAAACCTGGGGTTCTTCTTCATTCCACGTTTGATTGACAGGTGCACCTGCCCTTCCATAGCTCTTTCTCTCCCTTATTCTTCTTACCCCTTGAATAGATGCAAAAGCCAAAAATGAACTCTGACCATAGACAAGAACTAATTAAGAAGGGATCACGGGTCTACTTGTAAAACCCCAAATTACAAACCTTCTGCGAGCAAACGTAGGAGAAAAACCATGACCTTCATTTGGGCAAAGATGTTTTAGATAAGACACCAAAAGCACGATTTATACAAATGGAAAAAGCAACAATACAGGGGGTTCCTTAACATTCTTTAAATGTCACTTTCAAAATCACGACTTATTTTATTTTACTTTTTAAAAAGATTTTATTTATTTGTGAGAGACAGCCCAAGCAGGAGGAGCAACCGAAGGAAAAGCGGGCTCCCCGCTGAGCATAGAGTCCGACACGGGGTATCACATTCCCCTCTACTCAGGGTCTCTGTTGGCTACATGTAGGACCTCGCAGAGAGTTCAATGAGATAATACAGGGTGCATAATGACCAAGCCCCCCAAAACCACTAGTGACTATTTTGCAAAACACATCTCCCCGTCCCCTCTCTGTTCCTCCTCCAAGAGAAGCCGCCTTCTTTGGAAGAGACGCTGGGTTTATTTTCCATAAAAAAACATATAAAACTGTCACTGGGAGGAGCTTTTTATTCAGTAGGCAAATGCTTAGCTGGTTATCTGGAGATATCCTGACTACTTTCACTGGTGTTCTTTGGATGGTACTGAGTGACCGAGTCAGAAATCCAGAAGGCGGGAATAAGTATCTAAAATAATTGAAATAATTACAATATTTCAATCAGTAAAATTAATTTTAATTACATAATACCACGTATTTATAACTTATTTAACGATGTTAATGATGGAATTTGAAATGAGTTTTAATATTTCATTTCCTATTAATAGTACTGTCATTTTATGATTTCACTGATTTGATCATTTCATTAACATATTAATTAAAATATCTTTTTTACATAATAGTCTATATATTAGAAAATACTTATGTAATGGGAAAGTTATAAAACTATGGGATTATAATTATGAAAATACATTAAGTGATTTTAATGATTAAAATATTTACTTGTGTGTTTATTTTTTAACATGGTAAAATAGACGCTTTAGAATGTACAATTTAGTGGATTTAAGTCCATTCACAATGCTGTGCATCTATCACCACTAAATCCAGGGAAACAATTTTTTAATTAAAAGGAACATTAGGGGCGCCTGGGTGGCTCAGTCCATTAAGCATCTAACTCTGGATTTCAGCTCAGGTCGTGATCTCAGGGTTGTGAAATCCAGCCCCGTGTTGGGCTCTGCACTGGGTGTGGAACCTGCTTGAGAGTCTCTCTCTCCCTCTCCCTCAGTCCCTCCCCAACATCTAAAAAAAAAAAAAAAGGAACATAAAAAAAAGGAACATTGAATTTTTAAACTCAAAATTGCATTGAGTAATAATCAGATTAAAAAACAACAACAAACAAACAAAGGAAAAAAAATTAGATATTGCCTTCGTTAGCGTTTTTTAGTTGGTGAGATTTCTTTTGCTTCACACATCTGGACAGAGGTGGTCAGTTCTGAACTTGGTCTCTTCCAACTCCTAATGTAGGACTGAGGACAAAGGTGCATTCCTGTGAGTCATCAATGACCAAGGGTCATCAATGGCCAAGGACAATGACCGAGGTCTCATTAGGAGTCAGGTCACCTGACTCCCAACTTAGGCTTAATGACCTGGAGGGCAGCTCAAACTTTCCCTCTTTTGGGACAGCAGGAGGTGGGGATTGATTTACCCTCCAAAAGAAATCTTAAGGAAGGCCAAGCGTGCACAATGTCTTACGATCAAGAGAAAGATGGCAGGATGTTTTGGAAAACATTCCATGCCTTGCCTCTCCGAGTTGTAACTTGTTCAAATGATCGATGGGGAATAAAATGGTCGACATGCCGTTAGAGTCACTACATGGTGTTTCAAGACATTGCTTCACAGATAAACAAAGGGAGTGGCCAGAAACCTTATTAGTACGCGAGACTTCCCAAGTGTCCCTTGACCTGCTTGGTCAGTTTTCTTCAGAAAAAAAGGCAATGAAAACATTTATGTTGAAAATCACATTCCACTAAGAAAATGAGCATATTTCCTGGAGAACTGCTTCACTGCTTGGCTTTACATAGAGATCTATAAATTTATTTCTTGTTCTTAAATTGGAGACTTACATGTCTCATCTTGCTTCAGTATACATTAAAAAGTAATGACTATGTTTAAATTTTGAATATAGTGAATTAGAGGACATTGGAATTGTATGTACGCTGGCTTTCAGCTTTTACGTGCCGATTCACAGCAATTAAACCTTCCTTATTTGACACTGTTCTAAAGGACTAAAGAATGAAATGTAATTGTATGAAAAGTTTATAAATTAAAACACATAGAAAATATCAAATTATTTTTTAAGATTTTATTTATTTATTTGACAGAGTGAGAGAGCACAAGCGGGGGAGCAGCAGAGGGAGAGGGAGAAGCAGACTCCCCGCTGAGCAGGGAGCGCAATGCGGGGCTCGAACCCAGGACCCCGAGGACATGACTTGAGCCGAAGGCATATGCTTAATGGAATGAGCCACCCAGGCACCCCAGAAAATATCAAACTATTAAGATATGTTTCATATTTTCAAAAAATTGGTTTTCTTCTAAAGTATATAAAAATCTATTAGAAGTAAAAGATTCAGCAGAAATTCTAGTTCCTACGTATTAAATCTTTTATAACTTAAGTTGTTTAAGTAAATTTAGGACTTCCAATCCATGTTTGCAAAATGAAATTTAATCTACCACTGAACATTGACCTGGTGGCTAAAATAAGGAAAGATAATCAAAATCCCAATGTAATGTATAGAAATACATATATATGCATATTAGTAGTATACTAAATATATACATTGCATATTTATGTATATTATACATATATTATAACATATAATATATATCATATGAGTATATAATGTATACTTTAAAGATATAGTATATCAAATATATTAAACAACACTTAAAAAATCAATATATATAGTTTGATACATATATATATCATTATACATGTATTCATATATGTATCATTATACACATATTCAAATAAATATCATTATGCACGTATTCATATATATCATACATGCATTCATATATCTATAATTATGCACATATTCATGTATGTATCATTATGCAGTACATTTATGTATCATTTTGCACATATACATATGTATCCTTATGTACATACATACATGTATCATTATGCACATATTCATGTATGTATCATTATGCAGTACATAAATGTATCATTTTGCACATATACATACATAGTCTTATGTACATAAACACACATATGTAGCATTATGCTCACATTCATATATGTATCATTATGCAAGTATACATATATGTATCATTATGCACACACAGTACATATATGTATCAAACTAATGATACAAAATATAATTTTTTAAAATACTGAGATCGTTTTCTATGTATCGTACTGCATCCATAAGTATCCTACATGTCATATGTATAGAACTATATATCCATGTTTTTTAAAAATGTTGTATCATGCTTGCTCTAACATGTTTCTCAGTGGCCACGCCAACTTTTGTGAACATCACTTATAACAGTGAGAACATCTGGCAGCACAATTTGGGAAATGAACAGCAGGGAGGAGTGCATGCTTGGCAGTGCTGGGAAATGATACTTCAGACTCAACAATCTTCTGCATCAGGGGTTGGCAAGCTTTTTCTGCAAGGAGCCCGGGAGTAAATACTGCCAGCTTCAGTCTTGGAGGTAAAATCGAGGATATTACGGAGGTGTTTATACACCCGTTGACGGTGTAACCATCTACCAATGGAAAAGCCACTCCTAGCCATGGCTCGCAGACCCTCATTCTGCATTCCCTCTGTGAGGTAGGGTTGGAGAAATTAATGCATTTTTTCCCGCTCATCCAAGCAATTCTGCAGCTCAGATTTGTCCGCACCTCAAAGCAGCTTCTGCTTCATAATGAGCAAGGCTGTAACCCACAGACCTTTGGGGGCATTGGGACAAGTCACCTTTGAGTTCAGGAACAAAGGTCAGTACTTGGGGAAGTTTCTGGGGACATGAAAGGTGTTAGTTGTGGGAACAGATAGGTCAGGCTGCATTTACTCTCTGCCAGAGGCAAGCCCTAGATCCCGTGGGACAGAGTTCCCACGTGTCCCTTATTAACCCCATGGTTTATTGATTGACTTGTGTTTGTCATGCAGGAGACCCCTGATGACATGGACCCCAGGTCAGGGGTCTTTCCCATGCGGGTGCGTGGACTGTTCTGCAGAAAGGGATTTAAAAGCATAAACCACAGTTACAAACATTTTTTGTCACTATTCCTTGGCTCTTAATTGTGTCTAAATTTCTTCTTCACTCATTTTTTATAGAAATTTTTTTGAAGATTTTATTTATTCATTTGAGAGAGAGAGCACTAGTGGGGGAGCGGCAGAGGGGAGGGAGAAGCAGGCTCCCTGAGGAGCAAGGAGCCCGATGCAGGACTGGATCTCAGGACCCTGGGATCATGACCTGAGCCAAAGGTAGACGCCTAACTGACTGAGCAACTCAGGCGCCCCTATTCACTTTTTTAAAACAATATTTAAAATGAGGCAGCACTCCTTCATGGTAGCTCTGAAGAGTAAATGATCTAGCATGAGAGCCTTTTTTCTATCCCTGAGCAAAGAGGGCCTGTGACTTCACATAAATTTTGGAAATTGAGAATATAAGGGGGGTTGGGGCCCAGAAGGCAGCATGAATAAAGAAGGCATTTGTGGGGGAAAGAAGGACTTTATATTCAGGAGTGAGATTCAGGGAGCTATCCAAAGATGAGAGAGGAATGAGATTGGGGGTAAGTTCTCATTTACAATTCTCCGTACCTCATAAGCACTTAACAGATGCTTTCTCAATCAATCAATTAATCAGTCAATCAAACATCGATCAACCAATACATGATAAATAAGATAGTAGACATAATGTCACTGGTAAACGTGCAGTTGCATGGAAGTTTCAAGCTGGGAAACACACATTGATATATATTTCAGGACATAATGTTTATTGGCGGCATCTGGGAGGTTTTGCTATAGACTTGACAAGCAGCCAAAAGCTCTGAGTTTTGGCACTGCTTTGGGAGAGGGTGAAGAGGGGCAGGGGGCACCTGGGTGGCTCAGTCGGTTAAGCATCCAACTCTTGGTTTTGGCTCAGGTCATGATCTCAGGGTCGTGAAACTCAGCCCACCGTCGGGCTCTGTGCTCAGCAGGGATTCTGGTTGAGATGCTCTCCCTCTCCCTTTTCCCTCCCCTGCTCTCTCTCTCAAATAAATAAAATCTTAAAACATAAAAATTAAAATGAACAGTTGGTTTGCATATGAATATTGACCTTGCATTTTTGTTGATACATCATGGAACCCTTGCCCTGAGTCTTTCTGCACATCACTCCATGGTGTTTTGTAGAAGTTGCTGAGATAGAACCATTCAGGGGCAAGGTGGGTGGAGAACAGTTTCCCTATGCGACATACGTGACTTCAGTCCATGATGCCTAGAGCCTAAAACCTTACTGCACCACAGCATCCCTCCTGGAAGGAAAGGAGACAGTTGGACTCTTGGAAACCAGCACCCAGCAGTGTGAAGGATGAACTTTGTTAACCAGAGAGAGAAGGGAAATGTGAATGGTCCAGACAATATCCTGAGAAGTAATATTGCTTGTGTGGATAACAGCTTTTTGAGCTGTGAGTCTTTTCCGGCATGGCTATTTAATGATCCAAGTCGCTCTGGACGTGCAAGAGAGACAATGAGCACGCCCTGTCGGGAAGTGAGGGTGCCGAGCAGTCCCGTTTTAGAGCACATTGGTTTTCAGCCAGGACGGCCTGTGTGACGGAGGGCTTTATGGGAGTCATTTGTCTCTGGGGCTCTCTTGGCGCCGGTCCATAGCTGGATGGAGTTGATGTTGCCGTGCCAGCCATCAAAGGCCCTGGCATCTCAACTCGCTCTGGAAAGCGTATTCTACTAAATGCAACTTAAGAGGATGTCTGCCAACTTCCTAAGTAGATGTTCCGCGAGAGCATGAGAAGCTCTCTCCTGCAAAAGAAGAACTCGAGAACGTTGTGCCTGTGCTCTCGGGAGGCAGAGGACCGAGGGTGAGATCGTTTGCATTGAGTTGAGTGAACGGGCACTCCATCAAATTCTCTTCCCGTACAGTGCCCAGAGTGCAAAAACACTATTACTGTTAGCAGTGTTCTTCTCCCATCAGAGTTTTGCCTTCCCAAAGTTACGACTTCTCACCGTGGTTTTAATTTAAATGCATGCTTAAAAAGTGAAGTCTTGAAATACCAGGGAAGGAAGACATATTAAAGATTGACATCATGTGTCTAAGAACGTGGACAAATCCCCCACTCATTGACACATGTGGATTACGGCTTCATCCAAAGTTTGAATGGCATACCCACAAGGTTATAAATCAGATTTCTCCAAGACCCCAGCTACTCCCAGAAGCGGAAGGCAGTTGGTGATAGGAGAACACAGAGGTGGAAACATGCAGGGTGAGTTTCTAATATTCACTGAATTTAATGGGACACTGGCCCCTGGTGTTCCATCAAAATTTGTATTAGGGAGCACTCCTTGGCTCTAGCGAGGAGCCCAAACCACAGATTGGATGAATCATAAATCTCTTAGCATGTCATGTTATGATCTTGTTTAAAAACCAACTCCGTTCACCATATTTATGGCTTTCTTTAGTTAAATCTCAGAATCACCCCAAATGCAACCCCATAAAACAAACACCACCCGTAATGAACAAGATTAATAAGTTTATGCTCTTGACATTTGTGTGTGTGTGTGTTCATTGTTGCTGTTGTTAATTAACTTATTTATCTTTTGCTGTTAATGTATAAGACCTTGTCCACACTGTTTGTCCTCAGCCACCCTCTGATCTATTCTGTACCCAAACGCAAACGCTCTGCTGAGGCTCGTGTTCAGTGTCGTCATCCCTGATTTTGTCATCTTAATTGAAAAATGTTATACCTGTGTGTATGTTAATGAGCATTGGTTTCCATAAAGTTTTTCTTTCCCAACATCTAACAGTGATGAGGAATATTGTTAGAGGTCATTTATGTGTTAGATTGTTATACCTGAGTTTGTCTGCTCCCAAATGGGTGGATATTATATAAATACACATTAAAAATATGTATGTATAATGAAAGGAGTATTAATGGAACGAGTATTACAACAGATGCTAATTTGGAGGGAAGTGTTGTGGGTTGAATTATGTTCCTGCCCAAAAAGATTTGTGACGTCCTAACCCCCAGTCCTTGTGAGTGCAATTTTATTTTGAAATAGGGTCTTTGCAGACATAATGATGTTGAAATGCCTTCATCTGGGTCGACTCTAACCCAATATGACTTATAAAAAAGGGAATTCTAGACATAAGGACAAAATTCTGGACAGAAATATTAAGTTTAGGTAAGTTTTTGGAGTATATTATGTATTCTTCAACAAGTAAGAGTTTGGGGAATGTGCCAAAATCCAGTAAAATCTTAAAAGAAAAAATAATAAACAGAAAACATGCTGATGAATGGACAATTAAGAAATTAAGACTGGGAGTCACATTCCTGAGTAACTTTCCAGTTCTGTCCGTTTTCCTTAAATTAAATTTTAATCTGTGCACCAGCCTTAGTCTCATCAGAAGGTAGAGTCGAACACTTCCTTGATTGGTTGTGTGAAGCAAAAAGTTGGCGTCATCCCGTCCAAAGGTGGTAAAACGTATGAATTCTGAGAGATTGTTTACAATGAACAAATTTATTTCCACATTCCCCACCGCTGCATAATTCAAAGCCACTCTGCGCTCAATTGGATATTTTAATCTTTAAAGCGAAGAGGGAAAATATAACCTTTTAGAAGCAAATCTTCAGGTGGGAATGTTAACGTATGTGCCTGAAAAGCCACTTTTTTTTCTCCAGCAGGCAATTTGCAGTGGGCAATCATTTTCATTTCAGCCGGGAGATTGGAAAATGAAACTGTCAATGGGGGTTTTTCACTCGGGAGTCCTGGAGGTGGGACGTGGCCACAGTGGGGGCAACGGGATGATATTTTGGCCGCTTTTGTAACCCGGACCTCATTTGCATGGGATGTGTTTGGGCTTTGTGCCATGAAGCTCTGTGGATCACAACTAAATCAAGACCCATCTTCCAACAAATTTAAATTTTGGTTTTGTGAATTGCACACATTTTTTTTTTCTAATGGCTCCCAGATTACTCAACACTCTTCAAATATAAATGGTAATCAGTTTATTTCAATCTGAAAGGAGTTAATGTTCACCTGTGAGCATCCTGGCTTCATTGGCGGGTTATCGGAACACGACCATGAGTCTGCCGGAGGTTCAGAAGGGTGCTGTGTTTGTCTCTGCCGTGTGAAATAAAATTCCATCCAGCGGTTCCTTTCTGGAAGGTACCCACTAGCGTATGTGTAAATGGAATAACCACTTTGGTGCGTATAATTTGCTGTAGGAAAAAGATTGTTCTATGTTCATACTGAAATCTCTTTCCCTCTGTTTTCTTCAAGGCATGCACCTTACTAATTAATGGTTTGAAATATGTTGAGAACATTTGTCAGAGTCAAGCTTTGAGTGAGAAGAAAGGAGCCCTCTGGTCCTCTGGTATGGGAAGGACATGCCTTTGAGAGTTTTATGCAGCGATGTTCTTTGAACCTACAAACATTTACCTAGGGAACATGAGAGCCACCATGTGCAGGAACAGTCAGCAGCTTAGTTTGCAAAGAGGACCCCGCGAAGCCGATGAAGTAGGAAGACGTTATTCTGAATCTCGAGAGTCTTTGCTCCCGGGCAAGATGTTTCACATTCTCTAAGGTTTAAGCTATGTTGGTTGTAAAAAAAAAAAACAAAAACGAGATAAAATATTGAGATGTGCTTCAGATAGTTGAATTTCTACCATAATAAGCTCTTTTTTGGGATTGCTCTTCTGAATTCACAGAGGACGTGAGATGGTCAGGATGAGTAAAGGCTCCTCCTGGGCACCATCTATAAATTGGCTGCCCAACAGGACTGAAGTTCAAGTGGACACTCACTAGCCGGTGAGGATCTGGAATTTTCTGACCGAGAGCTGATTTCGAGGCTGCATCATTTTTTTTTTTAAAGATTTTATTTATTTATTTGAGAGAGAGAGGCAGAGGGAGAAGGAGAAGCTGACTCCCCACTGAGCAGGGAGCCCAATGCAGGACTCGATCCCAGGACCCTGCGATCAGGACCTGAGCCAAAGGCAGACGCTTAACCGACTCAGCCACCCAGGCATCCCTGGGGCCGCATCATCTTGATGGCAGGGACAAAGCAGTTGCAATAACTCTCTCTCTCTGTCTCTCTCAAATAAAGATAATAATTGGCAGGTAACACTGAGGCATTGCTTCTCTTCTAGGTCTTGGAGACATGGCTATGAGTGATTGGACAGGATTCCCTGCTCTTCTGTTCATACAGTATCTTCTTTCTGTGCTATTATGCAAGGAAGAGTCTACATTCCTTAAAATTAAAGCCTTCCCCTTGTGCATATATGTGTGTGTTTAAGACTTAAAGTTTTTTTTGTTTTTGTTTGTTTTTGAAAAGCAGCATTTCATTGACAACGAAACAGAGAGGCAGGCAGGGAGAGTTTCCCCAGGCCGCCTCCTCCCACAGATGCAGAGCATCCCCCTATGACCAGCATCACTCACCAGAGATGGTGCTTTTCTTATTTAACCAGGGATGAACCTATATTGACACATTATAATACCCCAAGTCCACAGTTTACCTTCAGATTCGCTCTTGGTGCTGTGCATTCTGTGCGTTTGGACAAAGGTAGAAGGACGTGTATCTGCCGTAATAACATCATACAGAGTACTTCTACTGTCCCCCAAATCCTCTGTGTTCTGCCTGTGCAGCCTCCCTGCTGTCCCCCAACCCCTGGAGACCCCTGGTCTGTTTACCATCTCCATAGTTCTGCCTTCCCCTGAATGTCAGCGTTGGAATGTGTCTCACCCAATTCCTAATATTTAAGATGGAGAAATGGCTGAAAGGATGGAGACAAACATAGGACCAGTAAATGCCTTGAAGGCGGGTGTTTTTGGTTTTTTTCTTTGAAATGTATTCATATCCACAGTGACTAGCACATGTACGGCATATCTTAGACGGGTCCTATATGGCTGATAAAAAATATGATCTGGCAACATGGTATGTGCAGTGGAAAATATTTCAAAATTCCACACATTTATAAAAAAGCATGCAGTACCATACAGAATCTATCTGACCTCTGCTCTAGATAGAAATGTTGTTGTTTCTAACGTGCAATGTGAAATATTCGAGGACAGGTCATTCAAATACGTTAGGATGTACTGTTTCACCCGTGGATGTCCACCTTGGATTTCTGACTCACCGGATTCGTTGCTCTTGATCATCATGGATACTATAATTTTTAATTAGCCCCTTCAAGGACGTTTATGCTATAAATCCAGAATTTAGCAAGCTCGCGAGAGAAACCGAATATGCATGATTTGATGTTTGGTCCTTCTCCCCCAAGATGAGTAGATGATTTGCATTTGACCATCTCTTTTGAGACCACACAAGACCCCTGACTGTTGGGTTAGTGCCAGAGATACACTTCAAGATTTCAATCCAAGTGAGGACAAAAGGAGCAAGGGCTTCTAATGGTCAAATACGTTTTCCTCTCGAATCGAATCCTGGGAATCAGTTAGGAACCTTTGAATTTAACCAGTGAGATGTGCTTCCAAATTAACAGCTTACACTTTGGTCAAAACACGACTAAAGAAAGGGAATGCTGAGACACTTAGGTAAGCATTCGACATTGTCAGTAAAATCCATTGGTCCTTTTAAACAGAGGGCCTTGGAGAATTTCTCTTATCGTATTTGCAAAAAATACGTTCCCTGCCATCAACCCAGGCACATTTCGCAAAGCGGGAAGATACTGTATGTGAATTGACAGGCAACAGAGGTCTCCCGTCGCTGCCTTAAGATTGCTTTTTAGAACTTGGCTCCCAGCCACGTTGGCGATCTCTCTAGAGGCAGACCCGATGAGTCAGGGGGACCTCACACCGAACCTGAAAATAGGAGAAGGCAGTCAGAGCAGGGCTTTGAGCCATCAACAACATTATGCAAAACACAACCTGGATTGCAACAGCACGTAGAAAATTAAATGTCAGCTTGTCCATGCAAAGGGCTCAGGCATCTTGACCAAGTGCGATGCATTTAAAAAGAAGGAGCCACTGGGCACACAGGGTCCCTAAACCAAAGAGCTCTGCCATTCAAAGTCCCTCCTCCTTGGGGAGGGAGCAACAGAAGGGTATGCACACAGTTTGTGATGAGTGGCACGCTGCCGGTGTGCACCTCTCTTCAAGAACGGGGAGCTCTGTGGGACTGGGGGTGTGCAATGCTGAGCTCTGCAGCAAGGGAGAGTCCCCCAGCCACCACTGCCAACGTGGAGCTGAGCAGTTTCCTTTCTGCTCATTCAAGTGACAAATGCACACACAGCTCAGAGGACTGTCCTACGGAGGAGATGAGCATGGACCCATGCACGTGTGTTGCAGGTGCAGGATGGATCAATCACTTGGGTGTTGCAGAAGACAGCATCTCATGCCCCTGCCCCACCTGCCCTGCAATATATGCCTACACATGAGCGGTGAGCTGCTCTCTGGTTCATCAGACTGAAAGTTCCATCGATCCCTCATTTCTCTCCACTGAGGGCTTCTCCCCACCTTTCAAGGCTCAGGACATGTATGACCTGCCTGGGAAGCCTTTTACAAAATTTGCTCTTGCAGAGGTGGCGTCTTTTAAATCATTAAGGACCGAACAAAGATGTATCCTCTACAGAAGGTGTTTTATTGGGAGGGACGTTGTATCGCCATGTGGTCACACCAGCAATGCCCCGTTTCTTGCGGACCCAATCAGGCAGGGGTCCCTTACGTTCTCTTCAGACTTCGCCAGGTTTGCAAAGAGGGAGCAGACCCACTCGCGGGGTTTGCTATATAAGCACACAGATGTTTCTAAGAACTTTCTTTAATGCAGGCCCGGCAACGATGTGTTATTTCCCAAGCATGGCAAAAATTGTAGATTTTAGAAAAAAAGATCATCTGGAATGTGGAACTTCCTATGCAGAGAAGAACAAGGAGTGAGTCTGTCTTTCCTTTATTTTCATTTAACCACACGCCAAGTGTTTGGAGGGACAGGAAGGATAGTCATCGAAACAATAAAAAAAATATGAACTTGACCTTTTACTGAGGACTAATCTATGCAGCCCAAAGAAACAAGCTCAGTGGAGTTTATTTTCATTAAACAAAATTATTCGATCATATGAAACAGTCAACCTTAATATTTGTTTAAACTTTTTATGATTTTCTTGCCTTCTGGGCATGCAAGGGAAAATGCCAAATGCACAGAAAAAATAAAAGGGTTAACTTTGACATGAAGCAACTGGTGGATAGCGTTTGATGCGATTATGGAAGGGCCAAGAGCCCAGTCATGTTATGGGGGAAACCATGACAATGTCCACCCAGAGCTAATTATTTCTTAACAATGGAAAGATTCTTAAAATAATGGTGCTTCTATCCTTCTAGCCATTGCTTTGCACTCAACAGGTGAGGAGCTAGATGTCTTTCACTGTCTTTAAAACAATGAGTACATTGAATTCCCATGTGGAGGTGGTTTGCCCAAAGTGTTGAGTTGTGCATGTGGGTCTGCCTGTTGCGGCGGCTGCTACGGAAACAAGCTCAAGTCACCATGGCTTCACCAACAAGAATCTTGCTAACGTCATGGTCTTGCTAAGCTCATGGTTTCTGGCTAACCTCATGGTCTACCCCATGGGGAGCTGCCCACACTGGGGAGAGACAGGTGGTTCTTCAAAGACGAAGAGGGGCTTTGCCTGTTCAAGGCAAGTCGAGGTCACCCTGGCCGTTGGCGTTCTGTCATCGGACAGGATGAAGGAGAGGGCAGGTGCATGGAGCTTGTCAATGGCACCCACTGGTCTTGCCCAAAGCCCACGGATGAGAACCAGCCCCGCATCTTTGTGTAAAGGCTGAGCTGGGATGGGAATTTCGGGGGGTGACAAGGACCAGGAGACAGGGGACACTGTGAAGCCGAGCAACCAATTTCTGCCACGATCGTACTCAGTGATTGGCCCCAAGTGATGCAACATTTACTGTATTTTGTTTTTATCTGCCTATCATGGTGAGATGGCAAAGAGAGTGACTTATATCCCCCACTCTGCGCCCTGTCTTAAGGTGCAAGACCCATTGGCCGTGACCCCAACCCTGACCCCTGCTCTCCAATTCTATTAAATATCTCTGCTGGATTTCTCTCTCCCTAAATGTAGCCCAGCCTTGTGGCAGTCAAGAATTGATATTTCTTTGAGATATAAATGTGTATCAATGAAGCCCGATTTGCATTCAGAAACCAATGTTTATGACAATTGAAAGAGGAAGAAGAGGCCCAAAGAGGAAAAGAGGATACATTTTTAATAAAGATGGGTCCTCCAGTTTATCAGAAAAATGCCTAGCACCATGTTAAATAACTGGTATCTTTACATTTTTTGTTAAGATGATGATGAAATCCTTGTATTATTAATTCTACCTGGTTGTCATTTAAATTTAAGATTATATAAATACAGAGGTAGAATATATTAATGCACAATAATATATTAATTTTGTAGTGAAAAACTTAACTTTTTTCCTATTGCCAAAAGAATTACTTCGGATAGTTATGGAATATCTCATTTATGCAAATATATATACATGATATTGTATTTGTCTTCCATAAGTGGGAGACATGTTTCTTATGTTAAATTGCTTTAGTTTATGTTTCTTTTTTAAAATTTAAATTCAATTAGCCAACATATAGAACATCATTAGTTTTTGATGTAGTGTTCAATGACTCAGTTGCTTATAACACCCAGTGGTCATCACATCTCATGCCCTCCTTAATGCCCATCACCATGTTACCCCATCCCTCCACCCCACTTCCCTCCAGCAACCATCAGTTTGTTTCCCAGAGTCAAGAGTCTCTCATGATTTGTCTCAGTCTCTGACTTCTCTTTTCTTTCTTTCTTTTTTTTTTTAGTTTATGTTTCTTATGTTAAATTGCTTTAGTTACTATGTCCATAACAATCTTCATGGTGTGATGGGGAATGTTTTTTCAGTCAGTTATGATTTTATGGGAATGTCTCAAATTTTATTTTTTTATTTGAAAATAATGATGCAATTCACAAATGTCTTTGCAGAACCTATGATGATACATTTTTTCCTCTCTGAATTATTAATCTGGAAAACTGAATTTTTACATTTGTTTCAGAACAAATTATTCTTTATTTCTGGCAGGAAAACCCTACTTCATTGCATGTATTTTTTTAAATGTCATGCTGTATTATGCTTTTTTGATGTTTTACTTAGCACTGTTTGTAAGAGGGATTTCTCTACAGCTTTCTTTATAGAATGCCCTCACATCTTTGTATCTAGATTTGCATAAAAATTAATTTTTCTCCATTTTTGGCATCTTAGAATAAGTTAAAATAGCACTGGAATTATCCATCTCTGTAGGGATCAGTAGAACTCAACCTAAAATCCACGGGCCATTGGGAGTATCGACAACTTGATTCTCAGACAGCTTGATTCCCTGATGGCAATGATTTTGCACAGTTTATTCTGAATTCTCCTGAAAGTCAGTCTAGAAATTGAAATATTTTGCAGTCTCATGATGTAGAGCAGAATCCTGCAACATAGCTTTCCCATTTCTGTGATTTTTACTGCAGTTTTGCATGCACTGGTGGTGGAGTTGCTTTCTAGTTTTATTGGCGATGAGATTCCCAGCTCTGTGTCCCATGCACCTTGGTGGTTTCATCTTCAGGGAGGTGATGGGTCTTCAGGGTGAGAGACGAGTGAGTTCACCCACCATCAACTGCCCATTCCTTCTTTCCAGAAACTTCACTCCCTCTGTCCCTTGAACATACACGTTTCTTGCTTCTTCCACCACGGTGACTGTTAGATGTAGATACACACATTAGGGAAACCATCCATCATGGTGCTTGATGTTTATCCAGTAGGACTTTCCAAATACCAGCATTTCCCCCAGTTCTGGGGCTGACCCACCACCCCATCTATGCTAGATGCCTCTCTGCAAGAATCTCGATCAAAGCACCAGGGACTGGCCTACCACCAACATCACCATGATCCCACCACGCATCTATACATTTTCCCTACCCTGAGCTTGTTTGTTGGTTACATTTGCTTATATCCCCACTGAAAGGGTGAGAAACCTTTATTAAATCAGTTTCGAATCCCCTTCCTAATATGTGCATCTTCCTATAACACCCCCAGATGGTACCAACATATCTCTAAATTTCCTTTACCACCTCAGCTTCAATATGATCACCAGGTCAATAACCGACAGTCTGATGTTTATACAACTGGAGGGGTGTCTACAAAAAAAGCATTTTTTTCATATGCTGATTTTCTTTCTTTATAACATTACTAGGGAGGAAAATCAACGGAATTCCATAGCACAGTGGATCTGGCAAACAGAGGTTTGAAAATTCTGTGATCTCGGTGGAACGCTGAGATTAGTTTGGTTGTGTATTTAAGATTACATCCTTGTTTATCACAGGAACACTCCCAAGAAGGGGGGCTTGATGAACAAAAGGTGTTCTCCAGGAAGCTTCCAAGTTTATTTTGAAGCAGGAAAAGGCTTTATATTTCACGTTACCTTTCTCAAGAATAAGGTTTCAAGGAAATTGCAGTTTAAGACTTTTTATGGAGATATGTATATATTTAAATTTACTTATATATATAACGTGTGTCTATAATGTATATGTATTTAATATATATGTATACATGTGTATTATATGTATACATATATATTATATGTATATAACATGTCATGTGTATAATGTACATATTATATATAATATATAAATGTGTATAATATATAGTATATATGTATATATCTCATACACATATAACTAATATGTATAATATAATTATGTTAATGTATTTGGTATATGTTTATATATAATACAATGTATAACATATAAATATGTATTACATGATTGCATTAAATAATTGTTATAATGTTATATGTATTTCATATATATCAGTATGTGATGTGTGTATATAATTATTATAGTATGTAATAGTTTACATGTGTAAACATTTATAATAAATTAAATGTTTTAGTGATTTAAAGTTCTTTCATATACAGCATTGCACAAACCCATCTCCAGCATACACTGACCCAGGTACCAGAATTAGACCATCCCAATTAGATGGTCGACAAAGCAGTCGGCCAAGCTAGGACATTGCTGAGCTCTCCATGATTCCACTGTCCATTCTGTTGGATTGGACCACATCAAAAGATACAATTTGACTTGTACATATTAGCAATCATTTTCTAAAATTATATATATATAATAATGATATATATAATATATATAAAATAATATATATATTGTTTTAAGAGAGAGAGAACATGTGAGTGGGGGGAGGTGCAGAGAGCGTGAATCTTAAGCAGGCTCCATGTCCAGTGTGAAGCCCGTTGCAGGGCTCGATCTCAAAACCCTGACATCATGACCTGGGCCAAAATCAAGAGTAGGATGGACGCTTAACCGACTGCGCCACCCAGGTACCCCTAAAATGATATATTTTCTTATTTGGCAAGGAAATCTTTTGGAAAGAAATATATGTTCTCTCCATACGATTGCTATGTGTCTTCTCTTCCTTCTGTGTTTTGCTCTGTAATTTATCATCCACTCCTGGACCTCAAGGCATGAAGAGTAAACGGGTGTCCCATTTGTCCATGCAGACAAAATCCTATTATTCCACCAACTGTTGGACAACTCTTGGGAATATTAATTCTTTGTAATCGTAACAAAACTCAGATCAGCAAATAGAAGAATATATACGTGCCTCTTAATGGCAGAGAAGACATTCTGGGTAAGTTTCCAGCCATCAAGCAGTGATTCTATCACTTTTATAAGATAGAGATTACAGAAGGAGATGAAGAACTAATTCCTTAACTGTACTGTGATTCAAGGGATATTCAGAAACCCACGAAAACTCCTACAGTCTATTTTCAACAATCACGAAAGCCAACACAGGTCAGGACCGACGGCAGGGTGTGTCTTCTGTCTTGTAGGTATAGATGTAGGCTCCATCTCGAATGTACCCAATGTTATGCTAATACTGTTGTGTGTTCTTCATCTATGAAGCATCATTCTATCATATATCATTTTCATATTTTCTTCATTTCAAAGAGCCTGCATTTTTCTCTCCACATTTAATAAAGCCCATGCTTAACTTACTTCCTAGATGTTCTTTGGATGGTGGCCCAGATCCTATGAGAAGAAAAACAATGTATCAACATGCCATTTCCACATGGAATGTGAAATGGAATTTCCACATGGAATGTGGCAAACTGATTTTTTTTTTAATTCTATTTATTTATTTGAGAGAGAGACAGAGAGAGTGAGCAGGAGCAGAGGGAACAGCAGAGGGAGAGAGAGAAGCAGGCTCCCTGCTCCCCGATGTCCCAGGACTCATAGCTCATGACCCGAGCCAAAGGCAGACGCTTAACCGACTGAGCCACCCAGGCACTCCTAAACAAACTGATTTTATCTAAGCTCCTTCCTGAGGCAAAAACCCATTCCAAAATCATTGCAAACACCACCATTCTCAGGACAACCAATCACTTTAAAAATTAACGGGCTTTATTTTTTAGAAATTAGAAGTACGGAGTTCCCACCTATCCCTCTGCCCACTTACACAATCTACCCTATTAATAACATCTTGCACTAGTGTGTTATATTTTTTACAACTGATGAACGAATATTGATACAATACTATTAACAAGGGGTATGGTTTACATTACTGGTTCCATCCTGGTTTTGTGTATTATGGGTTTGGACAAATGCATAATGGCATGTACAAAATAGTGTATTATGGGTTTGGACAAATGCATAATGGCATGTACAAAATAGTACAAAATAGTTTCACTGCCGTAAAAATCCCCTGTGTTCCATCTGTTCATCCCTCCCTCCCCCAAGCCCCTGGCCACCACTGATTTTTTTACTGTTTCCATAGCTTTGTGTTTTCCAGAATATCATAGAGCTGGAATCAAACAAGCTGGAGCCTTTTCAGACTGGTTTCTTCTCCTTATCAGTATGCATTTAAACTTTCTTCATGTCTTTCTATGGGTGGACAGCTTATTTCTTTGTATCATTGAATGGTATTTCATTGCATGGAGGCAGACTAGCATGTTTACCCATTCACCTGTTGAAGGGCATCGTGGTTGCCAATTCCATTCTCAGGCAGGTAAAACTTGCTGGCAGCTTTAGTCTGTTTTCTGACTCCTTCCCTGCCTGGCCGCCTAGAAAAAATCCGAAGCTCATAGTTGGGATTTTTCCTTTCCTGGTGTAAACTTATCAACCTGAGTTGTAGAACATGAAAAAAATAATGACAATTCTCCCAGTAAAAATATCCTTCTCCAAACTGCCCATCCTCTTCCATGTGGCTAAAAGAGATGAGGTGTCTTCTTCTTTGTTAGAAACGAATGAAAATAGGAACCTCCATACTGTTTTCCAGAGTGGCTGCACCAGTTTGCATTCCCACCAACAGGGCAAGAGGGTTCCCCTTTCTCTGCATCCTTGCCAACACCTTCTTTCCTGTCTTGTTAATTTTAGCCATTCTGACCAGTGTGAAGTGGTATCTCATTGTGGTTTTGATTTGTATTTCCCTGATGCTGAGTGATGTGGAGCATTTTTTCACGTGTCTGTGGGCCATTTCGATGTCTTCTTTGAGAAATGCCTGTTCATGTCTTCTGCCCGTTTCTTGACTGGATTCTTTGTTTTGGGTGCTGAGTTTGATAAGTTCTTTATAGATCTTGGATACCAGCCCTTTATCAAATAGGAGACTCTTCTGTCCACTTTTATTGTAGCCAAGGGCTTAGAAAGAGGGTGTTTTCGGTCCTCCTAAAAATGAGAACTTATTATCTTGTGAGTTACCTGCGATTCTGGACCTGAGTGATTTCTCAGGTCGTGTCAAGAGCCCACTACTCTGAGTCATGGACTCTTGCTTGCGGAGCGAGAATTTCCCTATCATGTGGCTTTTAAGAAGGAAATAAGTTTGGTGTTATTGTATTTGATATCCTACAAATTATAACAGATGCCCGGATTTCTCTGTGTATGTTTGTGTGTGCCAACTATGTCAATTGATAAAGAGTGTAAAGAGTGGGGAGAAAAAAATGATCAGAATTCATTGAACTGATGACTATTAATTCTGCATTTGTATGGTGATGTTGGAAATTCTTGCTTGGGAAGGGAATGTGGGCAGTTAGCTCCGGTTAGCATGGAAGTGTCTTTCTAAACTGCCAATCTTGGGGGGATGGAGAAATATGTAGGATGGAGATGGAAATGTTTCTGTATTCTCATAAGTAATGAATGAGCTGTCATCATTAATAGCCACAGGGAAGGGTTGGCAGCTCGAGCAGAATGAGTAAGAAAAGAGCATGATAGTCTGTCCCTGCCTAATGAAGCCGAGAGATTAAAGATACTCAATCATAGCATTTTACCAGTACACCTGGATTCTCTTTATTAAAAAGGCATTTATCTAATGATCCATGGCAAGCTATTACCAGAAATGGAGAATGGTGTTATTGATAGAAAGAGGATAAAAAGCCATCGAAGAAGGAATATTTCCTCACTGTAATAAACCTTGATAAAGTATCGATCTTTAAAGGAAAATTGTTGGTTTTGCGTTTTGCACTGGGCTGTCAAGCTTAGTTATAGAAAGAATTATTTAGCTGAATTCCCAGCACTTAGTGTTAATGAACTCAAGAGGTTTTATTTTTTTTAAATCAAGTAACTTTTATGCAAAATTGTGGTTCGATGATTGGGACAATGGTGAAAGAAAATTCTGCGTTATTAAAAAAGGAGATAGTATTACTCTGAGATAATCCATTACCCAATGGATACCTTATTCTAGATTTTGTCAATGCGTCTGTTTAAAGTGATCAGCTGCAATTGTTAAAATCTTGCTCTTTTCCACCACCATTGGGAGGACGGGACAGGGGAATTCATGCATCAAACTAATTCATAATCCTCCTAAGCTGTTACTGGATTTTTAAGCAATTCTGGAGAAAATAAGCACAGAATGTCTTGGTGGTGGCATTTACGCTTAATAGAAAAACAGAGAGAAGTGAGAAAACATGAGAAAGAGAGCAAAATAGACATCTGGAATTTGGTTAGAAAACTTGAAATGTGCTTTGGTTTTAGTCTCTGTTAGTTCATTGCTGCAATTACTGTACAGAAGATGAAATATAATATTCTTGGAAGCCATGTTCGAAACCACAGAAGCCTACTGTGATGGTCATGAGTAACCTTCAACCGTGAGGTTTGAGGAAGTGTGATTCTAGCGTATTAGCTCAACATAAGGAGTATCTATTTCTGTGATGCACACAGAAATTATACATACGGTGTCCTGCAGCAGGGGTGTGGTCCTAGCATCCAGGTTGGAATTATCCATAATAAGACATATTTAAAATACAGTAAAGGAAACATAATGTGAAGTGAAAGCAGCCAATCACCAAAGATACAGTGTAGGAGTCCATGTATATCAATTGCCTTGAATATGCAGATGTATACAGAGAGAGAAAGTAGATTAGTGGTTGCCAACTGGAGAGCTGGAAATCAGCAGGGACTAACCACGTGTAACAGGTGTCCTTTGGGGTGATGAACATGATCTGGGATAGGCAGTGGGGATGGGTGGACAACTCTGAATATACTAAACACACACACACACACACAGACACACACACACACACACTGGCTTGGACACTTTCAACAATGCATTCTACCGTATATGAATTACATCCCAAACAAGCTGATAAAAAACATGAAAGGATTCCGTACCCTGGGTATGATGCCGAAGTGTTCAAATGGGTCCATGTCAATAGGTGGAAACCAACAGGTGTGTCTGGCTGTGACCATAAAACCTTTAAAAACTGAGAATCTAGGTCCTTCTGCCTCGGAGAATGGTTCTTGAATCAACCACCTTACAATGTCGTGGCTGTGAATTCCATTGCAGAATCTCAGGGGCTGAGTCAGAATCTGCATTTTAGCAAAATCCCAAGGGGGTGCTATGCACACTCACATTTATGCAAGATCCCCGGGGGTGGTGTGCATGCTCACCTTTACACAGATCCAAGGGCTGGTGTGCACACCGACATTTACACAGACCCCAAGGAAGGTGGTGTGCATGCCCACATTGAGACAGATCCCAGGGGTGCTGTGTGCACGTTCACATTTACGTTTATGGAGTCCTGAGATACACCCCATGCCATGCAGGGATTGTTCTGTTGAATTATTTTCTTGTGGCTGGAACTCAAGTGTTTCAGGTTCATGTTTGAACTAGAGGCACCACCTTTAAGAAATAGAACCGGAGACCCTGTCTTTCGCATTCAGACCCCCGGCCACTCTGTAACACCAGTTGTATATGTTAACTCAACTCACTTCGGAGGTGAGTAGGTGTTAATAACCCTGACGGGGAATACAGTCTTAAGATGACGTCAGTGGCACTTTGTTATGCAAGTGTCCTGTCATCCATACAGCTAACCGCATGTGTAACATTGGAAACATGCATTTTATGTGTACATCGGGGCAGCCACTGTGGAACACCGTACGGAAGTTCTTCAAAAAATTAGAAATAGAATGCACGTGCCCCTTTGAGTCGCATTGTTTGTATCCTTTGGATAAATACCTAATGTTCATAGCAGCAACGTCCACAATAGCCAAACTGTGGAAAGAGCCCAGATGTCCATCGACAGATGGATGGATAAAGAAGATGTGGTCCATACATACAATGGAATATTACTCAGCCATCAGAAAGGATGAAATCTTGCCATTTGCAACGATGTGGATGGAACTGGAGGGGATTGTGCTAAGTGAAATAAGTCAGAGAAAAACAAATTCCATATGATCTCACTCATATGTGGAATTTAAGAAACAAAACAGATGAACATCAGGGAAGGGAAGGAAAAATAAAACAAGATGGAATCAGAGGAGACAAACCATAAGAGCATAAGAGACCCTTAACCATAGGAAACAAACGGAGTGTTGCTGGAGGGGAGGTGAGTGGGGGGATGGGGTAAGTGGGTGATGGACATTAAGGAGGGCACTTGATGGAATGAGCTCATGGGTGTTATATGCAACTGATGAATCACTGAATCTAACTCTGAAACTAATAATACAGTAAATGTTGATTAAATTGAACTTAAATAAAAAATTTAAAAAACAGTAACACCGCAATACATTATTTGTGACAGATGAAGAGTACGTGTAGCGTGGGGAGCACTGACGAATGTGGAGAATTGTTTAATCGATATGTTGTACTCCAGAAACTAATATAAAATTGCATGTGAATTATACGTCACTAAAACAACGAAGTAGAACCTTTAAAAACACAGCTGTAAGAAAACCGTGAAGAGAAAGACTACCCCTGATGAGCTCAAACACATGCCTGGATGCACGTTATCCAATGGAAGGCGGCAAAACTACAAACTTGTACAGAGATGGTATAAAATGATTCTAGGGTATGTCTGTGGTTTCTGTCTCTCTCTCTCTCTCTGAATTTGACAAGTTTCAGTATTTATGAGCCCCCATTAGTCTTCTGCAGAATAGAGATAATGCCTGTGGCCTGCTCCTTCAGAAAGACTTTTGATCAAAGAAACTAAGGTATGTGAAAATGTTCCATAATTCTATTATGACGTAAAGATGACTCATCTTTTATCAACAAGGCTGCTGTGTTCCGAATTTATAGTTTCTTTGTGGCCAACACTTCGGACAATGATCTTGCGCTCACTTGGAAAAATTTCCTGCCCCTCCTGCTACAATTAGTTGGGGACACAGAGTCTCCTTTCCGTATGTTTGTTAATTGGGATTATGAATTACCGCCTTGAAATTTATTTTCTCTAAGGTTTATTGCCTCATTTTTCATTGTGTTTACATGCTCTATGGCATTTAGCTTTTCTTAGCTATCCCATGGGCTGGCTTTGGCAAAAAAGAAAAACCATTTAAGTGAAGTGAAAAAAAAAATCCTCGTTTTGAATATAAAATCACTACCTATTACCACCTTTTTCTTAAAGCTGGAACAATTCATCTAGTTTGCTTTTCCACCTTGTACCAAGGTCTTTATTCTCAGCTTTTCCTGTTGCACGATTTAATCCACTTTATTCTTATGGTGTATTTCCAGTTGCCCAAATGGGTTTCTTCAAGGCGTCTTAGATAGATTATCTTCATAAATCCTATCAATTCTATCAGCAAATGCGAGCTTGCTTATTCCTGAATATCATCAGCCCATATTCATGGTGCATCCAAATATCAAGACAGCACAGATTCTCAGAAGGGTCTATATGATTTTATATCATGGGAAGTAGTACGTATGATGATGTTTCTTTCATTTATGCTTCCAGAAATATTGCCTAAGCCCATAGTGTGAAGTACAGTGTCTGTTCTATTCTGAGAATACACAGGCAAACAGGAAGGATGGAACCTCTTCTGTTTTAAAGATGAATACAGATAAAAAAAAAATCCAGGGGTCTTTGTGGAAAAATATATTCAAGTGCAATATATTTGTGAAAAAATTCAAATGTGCAGAAAGCATAAAGGAAAATCTGAAAGTCTTGCAATGCTCTCTCTCTTGACATGCATCCATTTTGCAACAGGACAATTTCAGTGACTAATGAACGACATCCTTCTGTGTCAGCACATGCAGAAAACCCTCACTTTCTTTTATGGGATCACGATCATACTCTTTCAGGTATTTTTAGGCAGTAATTTGACTTTTATAAATTCCTGGCGTCATGGACATACATACGTTTCTGTTTTAGCTTCTGGGAGCTGAGCACAGATGAGGGTAGATCGGTTCATGGTGGAAGAGGTTATGGAGGCTGAGATAAGTGCACGACAACGTTCTCAGGACCTGGGGACGAGGGCAAAGGGATGTCCTGCTAAATGCGATGTTTCCAGTCTACAAGCCTACATGACTTTGGTGTTATTTACCCTGAAAGGGTAAGCACACAAATGAGGGTCTGGATGCAGAGGTTAATTTTGCACACGTTCTTCAAGAAAAGTCACAATTTCTCATGTTCTTGGAACCCAAGAAGATATCATCGTGAGTCCCTCCACGCGAGGCAGCCATAGAGTTTGATGTGTCACCGAGGGTGGGGTAGGAAAGGGAGACACCAGGGCACGTGGGCATCTCTGAGAAGCCTGGAGGGCATAGGGGGTGGTCCTGATTGGGTGGGAGAGTCCCCCTCTTATCACTCTGTCCCCTCGCGACCTTCTTGTGATTGACGTTGGAACCCTGTCTGCTTCCCAAATCTGCACTGATGGTTCATGCTGAAGGTGGGAATGTCGGTCAAGTTGCATCAGGGTTCAGCACGCTTGAACTAAGCCCCGAGCCACCTGCATCTGAGGACTTGCTAATCCCACAGGGACACTGGCACCGGGAACCCCTGGGTTCCAGGGACATAGCACCCTCTCTTGCATCCCCATCGTAAGGGCACTCTCCCTTCGATCCAGCCGTTCCTGGAACTCTCTCTCTCTGCTGGCCTCTATACACATGCAGGTGTTTTGGGTGTATGCATATAAAATTTAACTTTTTCACCATTTTTAAGTGGACAGTTTGCTGGTGTGGAGTACATTGCCATTGTGTGCAACCAGGCCGACCCTCCATCTCCAGAATGTTTCCATCTTCCCAAAGACCCCATGACATGCTAACTCCCCATCCGTGTCCCCAGCTCCTGAGAACTACCCTTCAGCTTTCTGTCTCTATGATGGTGACTTCCGTAGGTTCATTGGAACTGGAATCATACAGAACTTGTCCATTCATAAGGGGACTATTTCATGTACCATAATGACCTCAAGGCTGATCTGTGCGATTGCATGGCGAGACTTCCCGCCTTTTGAAGGCTGAATCGTATGAGTCACCACATTCGACTGTGTGAATCAACCACATTTTGCTTATCCATTCCTCTGTTGAACTTTTGGGCAGTTTCCACCTTTGGGGCCTTGTGAATAACGCTGCAAGGAACGCTGGTGCACATGGGTTGATGAGTCCTGGTGTTCAAAGTATTTGGTGATGAGTCAAGGAGTAGAACTGCTAAGTCATATGGAAACCCCATGTCTAAATTTTGGAGGAACTGCAATGACTGAAATTTATGGTTTTAAGAACGTTTGGGGTAGGAAAGGCAAATTCTTCCTTAAAAGTTCTGAGGGAGCTGGGGCACCTGGGTGGTGCAGGTGGTTAAGCATGTGAGTCTTGGTTTTGGTTCAGGTCATGATCTCAGGGTCGTGGGATCAAGCCCCGTGTGGGGCTCCGTGCTGAGTGGGGAGTCTGTTTGAGGTTCTCTTTCTCCCTCTCCCTCTGCCCCTCCCCCGAAGGACGTTTGCAACCAAAACACCAAACAGAAACAAAAAGGTCCCCTAACTCAGCCTCAGGACAACCAGCGGTTGGTTCCTGGAGAGCAGCACCATACAGACCTCGGGTAGAAGGAGGGTATGATTGGGAAAACCACAAAGATTATCCTACCGTATAAACCATCCACAAACATATTAAGTGACTTATTTCTGCACATTGGAAGTGTTCTTGCATTTCAGTGGGCACTGAAATATATTCCAATTCTAGAATAAAGTTTGGCCTTTCCATCCAATTTTCTAAGTTTCACCCTGGAATCTCCAAAGGGGTTTGAAACCAACATCGGCTCTTTTGACCATGGCTACCCTCCCATACGGTCATAATTCGACGTTAATTGTGCTTCCATACAAAAGCATTCGGATATCGCTCTGACTGCCTGCTCACTATCGGGTCTTGGTAGTTGAGATTATGGATTCTGGAGAAAGAGTAACTGGGTCTCCATGGCTTGCTGCCTCTTGCAATACGCTGCGTACCTTGTGTGGATGTTTGGTGTGCATCGCCCAGCGGACAGCAGAGAGACCGAGGCACTGAGCGTCTTCTGGAAGCTGGATCCCTGATATTTCCTGTCTTTTCATTCTTGCTACACAGCCGCCAGCAGCCAGACGTGAGTCTACCGATATTGAGCAGATGTCTTACAAATCAAGTTGCTGGGTCCTTTTTTGTTTAATTCACTCTCCTTTGATCGAACCGTTCAGAAATTCTATTTGAGAGGTTGCTTTTGCTGGTTGCCATATGCTGTCACATTTCAAAGGAGTTCAGCAAATCCAGCTGGGCCACAAAAGGCGTATCTCTCCATGCCAGCTCTGATTGTGAGACATACTTAATATTCACACTCTGAGTTGGGTTACTTCATGTTACACATCACTGACTACATTGGAGTAGTAGCTTCTCCATAAGCACGTGCGTATGTGGCTCAAGAAGTTCTTCCTTTCTTGTGTCCATTGCTGCCTGAAGAGCAGCCATCATGGAACCCCATCGTGCTTCTGCTTTTCCTATCAGGGGTCTTGCAACAGATGGTGAGGTCCTCAAGGACAGAGAGCCTTTATTACTCATCCCTTGACTTCCATTTTCTACAGAAAGCTTTATAGGAAGAATGCATCTGTGCACATTGCATACATGTAGGGATGAAGAGGGGGAGAGAGGGGAGGAGAGAAGAGGTGGGGAGGGGTACAGGTGGTTTTTATGGAGCAGCATCAAACATCTTACAATACATTAGAGGAGTATGCTGGTTTTTCACTGTTTGTAAGCCATATAATTGAGCTTGTTGAAGCCAGTTGTGACATTATTCTGCCTACCAAGTTTGTTCCCTGAAAAGAGGGGCCAGAGCTCATCTGATTGATCTCTTCTTTCCCCATGCCCCTTAGAAGGAGACACTGGTTTTGACAAAAGGGTGGATTCGGCTTGCCTTGCTACAGGGGGGGTTTGTCATCAGGAGTGGCTCTAGCTTCCCAGGCGACAGAGTCCAGAATGCATCTCAAAGCCATGGGCTTGGTGACCCGAATGGCTGGTGTGAGCTCTAGCTAAGCACTGACCCAGTGAGATTACCCACCCTATCACCCTACAGCTGGTGTCTTCTTGGCCTTTTGGGCTTCAGTGCATTGGGAGACTGGGGTACTCCATGGAACTCTGTTCTACAACTGGTCAACCCACATGTAGAGGATGCCATGTGGTACCATGCACTCCACTTCTTGGCAAGAACATCTCCAGCTGTCAGCTCCTGCTGGGTCCACAACACCCATGAGACAATTTTGTCCATGGGGTGATGGGTGCCAGGCGTTGGCATGGCTGATCAGCCACATTTGTTCTTCTTCCTGATCCCAGGCAGGGGAAAACCTTTCTCCTCCTTTTTCCTTTCTTCTTACACACTTACATCTGAAATCTGTGATCGTAGTCAAACTGAATTTACAGATTTATCTAACAGTGATGCCTCTATAATTAGGAGAAAGGAACCGTTGTGTTACTCAGGCTTCCCTAGAGAAATGGAACCAGTGTATGCACTGCAGGGTTGGGGAGGATGGTGGGATGAATAGGCAGAGCACAGGGGAGTTTTAGGGCAGTGAAACAGAGATTATTCTGTGATTAGATACAGTGCATACGTGTCCAAAGTCAGAAGGTCCAACACCAAGAAGGAACCCCAATGTATACTATGGGCTTTACATGATGATGACATGTCTCTGTGAGTTCATCGGTTGCAACAAATATCCCACGTTGGTGGGGGATGTGATTAATGGGGGAGACCATGCATGTGTGGGGATGGGATGGGGTGTATAGGAAATCGTTCTATCTTTTTCTCAGTGTTGCCATAGAACTAAAACTGCTCTAAAAAATAAACTCTTTCAAAAAGAAAAGTACAAAAAAAATAGAACAATTTATTTTTAAAATATGAAGGGCATGGATTTTGGGCATTGGAATGAATTATGTGCCCAATCCTTGTCATTCTGACATATTTTTTCCAAAGTTACTCTTCATGCCTGCTTAACTTAGTCATTTATGCTGTAGCATATTTACCATAAATAAATATTCTCAAGCCACACCCTGGGAAGTGGCATCCATAGACTTTTGCTGGCCTGTTGCAATTATTCCATAAAAAAGTTCTGAAGAATTTTAATAAAAATTTGGCAACTCCAAGTTTTGACGCAAACTGTCCCTGTGATTCGACAGTGAGTATGGTTATCATGTTAATGGCCATGTTAAAATTTACAGTCGAATCCTGGTTATTTTGTAATTCACTGTCAACAAAGTCAAAATAAAATCCTCTGTTTCACATCACGTGTTTGTGTTCATGATCAACCCCCAAGACAGCAAATTAAAGGGCTTTCTGGAATTTTTGTCATAGCGTCTGAAGCTTCAAGTCTAAATTAAAGGCTTCTGAAGAAGGAGCATCTGACTAAAACTAAAACTAAAGAAAAAAAAGAAAAGGAAAATAAAGCCTTTAAAAAGTTCAAGACAATTTCAAATGAAATTCCTTATGGTAGATTTTCTAGAAGTCAGTTAAATTTTATTGTGCACATTATCATCTTTATAGAAGTTGGAAAATCTCTAGAGAAGTGAATTAAAGTTGGTTCTTTGCTTGTAATAAAATAAAGAATAACCTATTTTACCTAAGGGGATGTCTTCGAAATGACTTTTAAAGTAAAAATCATAAAACTTAAATTAAAAAAAAAGGAAAAGAAATCCGGGGAGACTGTGTACATCATTCTTCCTTTTTCTTCCCCCTGCCCTAAGAAATTACATAATTAATGCTGTGTGATAAATCTTGGGTACATCATTTCTTCACCTTTCGTGGAGAGTATGGTGCATCCGATCACAGATCAGAACAGATGTCGAGTCAGAAATCCACGGTGGGCAGCTTGCACGTGTGTTTGCGAATAAGCCGGTTTGCTGATAAGCCAGTAGGCACGGTGCTCCCATGTCATTCCCAGCACACGAAGGGTGGAATCCCACAACTCCTTCCCTGACTCATTCACAGAGTCCTTACCCAAACAGCCCAAACCCCCACAATTTGTAGGCTCTGCTTTAGCTGGCTAGGATGGAAATGCAGCGTATAACTGTCATTTTTAGGTTCAGAGCTGGGACTGTGGGTAAAGATTGATTTCTGACGGTTTGCCTGGCACTGGTCAATGTGTGGAGTTCCATTTTGTCACACCCCTAATGTCTGCCCCGCAGCCACAGAAGAGTGGGAGTGCCTTGGTGTCCTGAGCACTTTAGAAAGACTGGCTTACTTGGATCTCCCTTGCAACGCTTTCCTTGAGTTATGATTTTTCTCTGCAAGTCACGATGGAATGGTTTTAACATGGGGGCGATATCGGCTGGTGTCTCTGGATTCATTGATACCCATCAGGTGAGGGAATAAGCATTCATTTACTGGGGGGGGGGTGGGCACCTGTGAAAACAGAACCGACTAGTGTAGAGGGTTAATGGTGTTTCTTTTTCGGTGTCTGCTGGGATTTGCATTGTTGGCTCAAATGTTACATGGTACAAGAGATGCAAACTAGGTTTGAACCTGCTTGATGTCTACACCTATATCGATGGCTAGTGGGGTGAGGCTGGGCTCACATGTTAAAGACCCCACATCACCAGGAACCCCTGCATAGCATACCTTCTCCTCCCAGTTACCGATCCCTCATCCTGCTTATTAACTTCATGCTGTTTATGGTGGTGTCCAGTGGTCTTACTATGTGTTTTTCTTCTTGCTTCCTGCCAGTCTCTGACCTTGAGTATAAACTCAATGAGCACACAGACCTTCTGTATTCGGCCTCTTTGCCTGGGTAAACCCTGGTAAGTAGTCCATACGATTAGATAAAAGAAAAAAATATATATATACACATATTGGATACACTGTTGCCTATTTGCCTGTGTAACCCCTGGTAAGTAGTAGGTAGGGTTGGATAAAAGAAAGTATATATATATAAATATCGGATACATGGTTGCCTGTTTGCCTGTGTAAGCCCTGGTCAGTCGTTGGTACACGGCTGGATAAAAGAAAAATATACATATGCATATTGCTATAGATTGAATGCTTGTGTCCCCCTGACCCACCCAAATTCGTCTGTTGAAATCCTAACTCCCAAGGTGATGGTGTTAGGAGGTGGGGCATTTGGGAGGGGATTGGGTCATAGGGTGGAGTGTCTATGGTGGGATTAGCGTCCTTATAGAAGAGACCCCGGAGAGCCCCCTCGCCCATTCCTCCGTGTGAGCACACAGTGAGAACATGCCGTCTACGTACCAGGAAATGGGCCCTCACCCGACACAGGATCTGCAGGTGCCTTGATGGTAGACCTCTAGTCTCCAAAGTGTGAGAAATAAATGTCTTTTATTTATAAGTCCCCCCGCCCCACCCTGGGCCACGGTATTCTCTTATAGAAGCTGGAACAGACTAAGATGTATATAAAGTAGGTTGTACTTGTGGATGATGTATTTCCTGATTTCAGAAAGTGCCCGAAGGGAATAAAGTAGAATTATCTCAAAAGGCCAGCTGTGGTCATATCCGCAGACATTATAAGGGAATATTAATAATGTTAAATGGTGGGTCATGGAAAATGGAAATATTAGGGAGCCTTGTTTCCATGTTCTGAGGCTTGCATTCAAGAGAGAACATTTTATAGAGCTTGACCCAAAGGTATTGTTATATTTCCTGACAACGTAATTCAGCAAAATTTCCACTCCCATTTATTTGCCTTAGTCTTTTGAACAGTCTGAGGGGTAGACTTGAGCTCAGCCAGTTCCTAGAATAAGGAACTACATGGAAATGCCTGCCCCTCGTCATTATATCTAATTTTACTGCGAGAACTTGGGAATGAAACAAAAGGAAAATTGATGCCAGTTCCCGAAATATTAAATCTGGTGTCCTTGCCTATATGCTCATACTCAGTCAATTCTAGAAGATGCGGATGCTCCACAGAGTGTCGTGCTAGGAGCGGGAGTCTTGTTGCAAGTCCTACAGAACATATGGGGTGCCCGAGCTCTTCACAGGAGACACTTTTCATGATATAGGTTACGAGTTTTAGCTTCTGCAAGGTAGGGGGAAATCATGGGTGCAGTTCTAACTCATTTGTCTTTCAAAAGGCCACTTTTGCCGGCTAATTTTTCCCCTTCCATGTGCTAGCATGACTATGTGATGGCACAAACCATCTTCACACATCTGAAGAAGACACCTTTCCTTTCATGAACACGGTGCAGCAAGACGAGGGGACTATCCTGGATAATTCTGGATGAATGCGAGCGCAGGGCTTTCATTCTTCCAAAACACCCAGCCGCTCAAACATTTAAGCGTGAGAAAAAAAAAGTTTCATCTTGGTCGATCCACTGTTGTTTGGTCTGTGGACACACATAACTTCCAAAACTATCTCATGATGAGTCATAAAGAGAAAAGTCAGACGATGTGTTGAAAGAACACAGGGACTGAAGCATCAGGAACACACAGAAGGGTAGTTTCAGAGTGGATTAGGATAAGAACCAAGATCACAGAGGACCCGGGAATTAGCTGAGCCCTAATGGTTAACCCAAACTGTATACATGTTCATCTAGGCAACAGGGATGTCATTAATCAGAAGGAGAAACTGATTTCAGAAAACAGTGTGCCCTTTATACTTCTGGGTTCTAAATGTGTATGATATGCTCTTATCATATAGCGTCTCTGATTCTGCACTCATCCATTTGCCATCCTATTTAGAGATCTCTTCAAGGTGTTCTGAGACTCAGGGAAAACTCTGCACCTAGCCACGGAATGCATGCCCAGGGGTGTGGGCACTGGAAATAGCATTATTATCTATGGAAGTTTTAGGCAGAGCAAAAAGGAACATTTTTTTCCCCCTAACAAGAGATTTCCCCATATATTGAAGTGATTGTTTTGATGTAAGGATTTCCCTTATCGATATTTACTGAGGGGTTTTCTAAGCAACTTAGAGCAGACACGGGAGGAGCGTGTCTCGGCAAACTGACTCGGCATGTTCTGCACACCTGCTCTTCCGTGGCTGACTCTGTCTGAAGACGCAGGAGCACCGCTTACCACACTCCCCATGAACGCGAGAGGTTCGGTTTTGTTATCATGCCATCAACCCTCCATCATTTGACTCCCTGGGGGGCTTCTGCAAAGAAGCTGGGTCACTCCGTGAAAATGTTCGCAGTGCACTACGCAGGAGGGTGCCCGTTAACTGTGAGAATCTCACTGTAAACGAAAACCACACATTCTGAGATGTGGAGGGGGGGCTTCTAAAATCGTACCAAGCCCCTAAATGCCTAACTGGAACAAGGCATGTCCTCCTAAGAGCACCTGATTCCCCGCAGAGCTGACGTCACTGTGTGTCTCAGTAAGCCCTCGAGGTGCGTGGGGAGATGGATCTGCCTGACTGATGGCATGGTGTGTCTGTTAAGGAGACGTCTTAAGGTAAATAGTCTCCATGCTCTTCTGTTTGCTGCTATTGAACGTAAATAACAAAAAAGGAGAGAGGAAATGCAATCTGAATCGCCATGTGTTAATTTGTCAGTCTCCGTGAAGCTCAGGGAACACTTTCCTTACATCTGAATGCCTCTCCTTTGAAAAGGGGCGTTAAGACATAGCCCATGTGTTTAAGATAAGGAAAGAGGGTGCATCTCCTTAGCCTCACCTTTGTAAAAAATCTGGTTACCGAATTCATGCAGAAGATCAGAACATTTATCACAGGTATGTGTTAATCTTGTTTCTATGGCCTCTGGGACAGTTTTTTATGAAAGGATACTCAGGTGTTCTAACAAATGGAAGGCCTAAGGACATAGTATTTAGAGGCTTTCTTAAATGCGTATCCTTCACTGAACGCGTATTTGAATGTACAACCTGTGAATATTCTAAATCTCCTCTGCACTCAAAATAAACTAAAAAAAAATAGTGATAATTCAGTAATTTGCTTATGGTTTCATGTGTCAATTTGTGGCCAAGGGAATCTGATGTTATTAACAAATAAATAAAAGGCAGGGCTTCACTCCATATAAAAAGAATAAGATAGATGTCAAATTGCACATGCATCAGAATATGTTATAGCTGAATTCAGTAAATCAATCCAACGGTTTTATCTAATCCATAGAGAAGCTGCTTATGCATTGCTCAGCCCAGGAGAATTGAATAAAAAATATTTATGGTTTAGTTTTTTTTTTTTTCCATGCCCAAGAGCCAGTGGGTTTATGACTTTTCTTTCTATTTTAGAATATATTTTAGAATGCATGGTGAGCCTGTTAATCAAGATGGAACTTACATTAAAATTTGTTACACTTTAGAATGAAAGTATAAATTGCAACTAAATGGGTCTATGAGCTTTCTCATGAATGTTCTGTGTTCATGGAGAGTGTAATTGACAGGTACCGCTTTCTGCTTGGGTCAAGGTTCTCAGTGTCCCATCTTCAAAAATCTGAATGTTTTTAAAGAGATGCAGAAACAACCAGTGGTCAGAAAAACCCAATGTTTTACATTATAAGTGATTATTGTAAACTTTGATAGAAAAGGAAAAAAAATGATTCCAGAGTTGCCTCAAAGAAGATAGGAAGGAGCATTCCCTAAATAAGAAAGCCAGGAGGAAGAGAGTTTCCAGCCACTCTGAGGGAACTCACTTGGGATAAGGCTCCTGACCTTATCCCAAGTGAGTGGATGCCATTAGTAAAAAGTGGATTGTGATCGTTATAGATCGATGACTTTGAAATGGTTCCTTGGAAAAATTCTGGAATGTGTTTTCAAATGCATGGATGATGAGCATGTAGAGAGACTGTATCTCTAGCAGTCAGTAGGAACTCCTCCACAAAAATTAAGATATGCAAGTGAGGTCAGACCGACCTCATTTCCCTTTCCTAAAATAAAGTTGAGAAGTGATCCCTTAAAAAAAAGAAACTAGGAAGGGATTCAGATCCTTCTGATCTGGATGGAGGTATGAGTCACTGTCATTATGATCACTTTCAATATGATCAGCTTATGCTTATGAGACAAGAGGTGCATTTTTTAAAAAGATTTTATTTTTTATTTGTCAGAGTGAGAGAGCACAAGCAGGGGGAGTGGCAGGCAGAGGAAGAGGAAGAAGCAGGCTCCCCGTTGAGCAGGGAGCCTGACGTGGGGCTTGATCCCAGGACCCTGGGATCATGACCTGAGCCGAAGGCACATGCTTAACCAACTGAGCCACCCAGGTGCCCCAAGAGGTGCATTTTTATTTCTCATCCATGTAAGGACCTGTCTCCCGTATATTGAATATATACATCTGTATTTAAAGACTGTCGTTATTAAAATTTTACTAAAAATTTTATAATGCGTTTATAATTGAGAGAAGGGAGTGATGAGTTGGACTTTGCCATCCAAGAGTTTCTTCTATCAAGATGTACAACCGTTTTTAAAAAAAAATCAAACAGGTAGGAAAAACAGCTTGATAAAGAAAAGGCTTTAAAGTATGTGGAATATGCCCATCAAGATGAGAGATAGAGAGAGTGAGGGGAGAGGCCAGGGGAGAGAGAGAGAATCTCAGACTCCCTGCGGCGTGCAGAGCCCGATTCGGGGCTCAATGTCATGACCCTGAGATCATGACCTGAGCCAAAATCACTAGTCAGATGCTTAACTGACTGAGCTACCCAGGCACTCCAGAAATGTGATATTTAAATAGATACATAGGTATAACACATACCTACAGAAATACATTTGTTATTGTTACATGCAAAGGTATGATTGTGAATGGATATTATATACTATAATTTTACCTTTATATGTAACAATAAATGTAACAAATATACAAACTTCAGTTACGACACAATGTAATTCTGGTATACATAAACCTAAAAAATACACCCTGTGTGTAACAATACCAAATATATTTATGGCCTCTTCCCTTACCTGCCAGGCACTGAACAAAGCTCCTGAAATATAATTGTAACATGCAGATTCATTCTTTCATATTTGTCTGAACCACAGTAATACAGTTTTTTTTGATAAAGGATATTTTGAAGGACATTTTTTTTAAATTAAAAAAAACTATTTTATAGAAATGTTTGATTTTCCCTGTTGTGTAAATGCAGTATTTTCATTTTGCATCACAACTATTTAAATACCATAATACCTTCACTTCCTGTCAGGTGCATACTTTTTAAGCATGTTTGTATTAAATCTCGGCTTCATTTCTAAATAGCTGTGAAACTTCTGGAGATCCACTTTATGCTCTGATTCACTTCCGGTTCTTCATCTGAAAAATAAAAAATGGGAACAGATATCGTGGAGTCGCAGAGGAATTAAAAAGATAATGCATTGAAAAAATGTCCGTGAGATCAAGAGCTCTGGCAAGGACAAGTGTTAATGTGGACATCCTTGTCTTTGTGAAGACCCACCAGAAAATCAGCGTAAGGACAACTAACACTTATTGGGGGCAAAATATATTCTGTAGGAGTTACAGGCTGATGGAGCCCTGACGATGTGCGTGGATGCTGACTCAGCATTTCACATTCTCCCCCCCATAAATACAGCAATCCAATGGGATTAAGGATGAAGACTTTCAAAGGCGAAGGCACGTGTCTTAATGACATTAAAACCAAAATTAGAAATAATTAGTCGAGGCATTCAAACCCGAGCAAAATAATCCATGACACTCTTTGCACAAATGTCCCGTAGTGTAAAAATAGTGTAAAAACTGCTAAGATTTTACTGGCCGTGGTATCCTCCGACGTGGGCAAGTAGCAATCAGTGAGAGATGGTGAGTGATTGCAGTGGGAACAGCTCTTTACCAGAAAGAGTGAGTGTTTGAGTTGACCTTGAAGGGCAAGTCGGATTTGAGGATGTGGATATGACGGGGGCCGTTCCTGGTAAATAAAAGGCCATAAACACCATTCCCTGAAACTCTATGGTCTTGACTCAGTGGAGTACAAGTAGAAATTATAGAATCGGGAAAGTGAATTTGAGTCCAAGTGTGAATCATGTTCAGACTGAGTTACAGATGACTGAAAGGAGATTCTTCCCAGACACGAAGAGCCTCAAGTAGCAGGTTAAAATATTTTTTTTTCTTTTATTTTTTAGAGACTTTCTTATTTGAGAGAGAGTGTAACAGAGAGAAAGAGAGATCTTGGGTCACGGGGGTAGAGGGAGAAGCCGACTCACTGCTCAGCAGGGAGCCGGATGCTGGGACTTGATCCCAAGACCCCAGGATCATGACCTGAGCCGAAGGCAGATGCTTAACTGACTGAGGTGCGCATAACAGGTTAAAATATTTTGAGTTTGAGCGCACAGGCAAGAGGCAAGGAGTAAAGGTTTGGGCAGAGGTGGCAGACGCAATCACCACACATCTCACTTGGGGAGTCTGAGCTCCCTAAGCAGAAAGGGGAGAGTAAAACACATGTGCTCATTCAGTGCATCACAATATAAAACAAAAAAACAAAAAACCCTGCATTTATAGAAAGTAAACTGGGGACATCTGTTGAGATACTCCAAACCGAAAAGCAATGATTAAATTTTTCATTTGCAACCTGAAATGGAATTTTCAAACTCATTAGAGAAACTTAAATAACATGAGAAATGATAAAAAAAAAAGTTGGCTGTTCAGCAGAATTGGAATTATGTAGCTACTGTTATTATCTTGAAGATAAAAACTAACCGTGAAAGTGACAACCAGTTCTACTGTGAATTTTATGAAGCTAAGTAGAGATGTTAGGCTTACACAGTAAGAAATGATAAAATTCATTCTCTCTTTTATTAGCCATTTAACAAATATTTAGTAAGAGTCTTCCATATGCTACAGAGTGTGAGAAAGAGCAAAATTGATCAGCTTTGGTCCCAAAGAGAATAAAAAATTCAGCAGAAAAGACAAAATATCCCAATAAGCGAAATAAGCCGAACGTCAAGCATCCATCTCACGCACGCGTCTATATGTTGGTTGCAAGGAGAAAGGATATTTGTTCTGGTGGCTGGAAGTGATGCAAAGAGGGAAGAGTTGGGTTTTTTTTGAGATTTTACTCATTTATTTGACAGAGAGAGAGAGAGCACAAGCAGGGGGAGCGTCAGGGAGAAGCAGGTTCCCCAGGGAGCCCAAAAGGAGACTTGCTCTCAGGACCCTGGGATCATGACTTAACAGACTAAGCCACCCAGGCGTCCCAAGAGTGTTTTTTTTTTTTTTTAATAAAGTTTGTCTTTGTTAAGTAAATAAATTAAATAAAGCAAATGAGGCGGGCAAGGGGCTGCCAGCAGGTCTGACGGAGAAAGGGAGTAAATCAGTGGTGATGCGGATAATAAGGGAGACCAAGAGATGACAGATGGATTTGTGCTCAAGGAGACTGTTGGAGAAACTGTCAAAAAAAAAAAAAAAAAAAAAAAAAAAAGGCTCAGCAGAGTCATGAGGACAACAGCTGGGTAGGAATGGACTCCAGAAAGAACAAAAGAGAGAAAAAGGAAGGTAGTGCATTTAAACAAGTGATTGGGGAATTTTTCTGTGAAGGCGAGCAGAGAAAGGTGGGGAAGGTTACATTGGAAACTACCTTTAAAATGAGAGATGGTCCAGGAGTGCCTGGGTGGCTCAGTCGGTTAGGCGTCTGCCTTCAGCTCAGGTCATGATCTCAGGGTCCTGGGATCGAGTCCCATGTCTGGCTCCCTGCTGAGTGGGGAGTCTGCTTCTCCCTCTCCTTCTATGATCACGCTCCCTCTCAAATAAATAAATAAAACCTTGGGGGAAAAATGCAAGATGGTACAGTTTGTGTGGACCACCTTGCAGGGGTGAATGATGAAGCACGGAGGTGTGTGTTTGGGGCGCCCAAGTCAGCAGTGAAAACTGGTTCAGCCCCTGGGCTACTGGTTGAGTTGCAGCAGAGAGGGGTCCTCCCTTACCGTCCACAGAGGCCTTGTTCACCAACTGAGAAGTGCCACATCCAGGCTGGAGGGGCTATGAGGAGAGGAGAGAAAAGCAGAGGGACCACCAAATGCAGAGTGAGGCAGACACATCTTTGGGAGGACCGCAGGGATGGTGGAAGTGGGGGGTGGTGAGGAAGGGTGAGGGGGGGAAAGGAGGATGGGCAGGAGAGAGAAGGGGAGGTGATTATGGAAAAACAAAGAAGAAGCACAGGTGGACGAGGAAGAGGTGAGGAAGAGAAGCAGTGGGAGGCAGAGGGAAGGAGGAAGAAAAGGACAGGATACAGTGCAGGGGAGCAGAAGAAGGAGGGTGGGCGGAAGAAGAAGAGCTGGCATGGAAGGGCGTGGAGGAACACAAGGAGCAGGAAGTGAGGGCAGTATGCACGACAGCTTGGTCAGTATCAGCCCAAAGGATTCCAGCTGGACTGCGAAAATGACGAAGGCACGAAAACAAGAGGGAACCTGGTAAGCAGCGTTGGCATCGGGGATGGATGATTAATGAGTTTTGAGACTCGTTTGTTGACATTGAGGGGCTGGAGGGGCACCTGGCTGGACACATCAGAGAGACCTTTGGAGATGTGAATCTGGGGCAAAGAGGAGAGGTCATGTTGCAAATATCTGATGAGGGAATGACCGGGAGGCAGGTGATGATTCAGGCTGTAACAGAAACCAGACACAAGCGGGCTTCAACACAAGACGCCATTTATCACCTGAGCCAGCCGGGAAGCCCAGCGGGCCAAGAGAGTTTCAGGCGGGGCTAAATGCAGGGACTCAGGGCCTGAACCTAGTATGGATTTTCTATTCTCTTGTCTCACGTCTCTGTTTTTCTTCTTTATTCTGCTTCTTCCATCTCCTACTCCTCCAGCAATTCTGGAGACAAAAGTCAAAGCTTTGTCTTTGGGCTTGGTAAAATGGAGATCTTGTGGGATGACAAACTTGGGGAAACCAAAAAGTCAACTGATTATATAAGATGAGAGTTTAGAAAGGAGGACCTTGGGCATGGTAAATTTTTTTTTTTTAATTAAGTTCAATTAGCCAACATATAGTACATCATTAGTTTTAGATGTAGTGTTCCATGATTCATTAGTTGCATATAACACCTAGTGCTCATCACAACACATGCCCTCCTTCATGCCCATCACCAAGTTACCCCATCCTTCCACCCACCTCCCTTCTGTGACCGTCAGTTTGGTTCCCGGAGTCCAGAGTCTCTCACGGTTTGTCTCTTTCTCTGATTTCTTCCCATTCAGTTTTCCCTCCCTTCCCCTGTGTTCCTCCATGCTATTCCTTATATTCCACATATGAGTGAAACCATATGATCATTGACTTTCTCTGCTTGACTTATTTCACTTAGCATAATCCCCTCCAGTTCCATCCATGTTGATGCAAATGGTGGGTATTCATCCTTTCTGATGGCTGAGTAATCTTCCCTTGTATATATGGACCACATCTTCTTTATCCATTCGTCTGTTGAAGGGCATCTAGGCAGAGTAATTTAAAAATTAATCAATATAGATATGGGATGTAAGGTGTGAGGACAGATACAGTTACCTAGAGACAGAGTACAGTGAGGGAAAGGCAGGGAAGTCCCTAACGAAGCCAGTCGAGCTCCCCGATGTTAAAATTTGGAAAGAGATGCCAAGGAAAGAGATCATATAGATGAACCATGGATGAGATAGGAAAATGAGTTCCCACTCATGGAAGGAAGCCAAGACTCAAGGAGCTAATGGACAGCTGGGTGGAATGCTCCTAAGAAGAGACAAGTCCTATGGGTTTGATCCACAATTATCTTTGGAGACCAAAAGGCAATGTAATATCTCAGTTAGTGGCAGGAGTTAGGCTGATGTGGGCTGCTCTGGAATGATTTGTGTTTGTAAAAGCCATATAACGGATGACTTTCTCAAAAAATGTAGACATGGTTAAGAGAATTGGGGTAGCTGGTTGGAAAAGGAAAGGCATTCTGGGGGAATCATTTTATTTTAACTTTTCTTAAATGTGTCTGCAATATGTTTAGCATATTAAACCTCTTTATATGTATACATTGAATGAATGAGCGGATGGGAAATAATCATTTAGGGGGCAAGTTTCAAGAATCCCCCTCAGTTTTCTATGACTGCTACATCAAATCACCACAAATTAGCAGCTCTGATTGGCAGTCATTTATTATACCAGAGTTGTCGTGGGTCAAAAGTCTGGGCACAGCATGGACCAGCTGGATCCTCTGCTTAGAACCTCACAGGGTCACCATTAAGGTATTGGCAGGGCTGTGCTCCTTCACGAAGGCTTTGGGGAAGTATGGCTCCCATGTTTACTCAAGGTATTGGCTGAATTCAGTGCCCTGCAGGTGTAGACCCAAGCCCCATGTTTCCTTCCTGGCTGTCAGTGAGGGGCCCAATTCTGCTGCTAGACACTAGCCATATTCCTTCCTCATGCTCTGCATGTGGCCTTATCCACTAATGGCAGGTTGAGTCCTTCTGATGCTTTGGGTCATTCCAATTTTTTTTCCCTGCCATATCTCTCGACCCTCTAACCAAAAATCGGGGGTTCTCTGCTTTGAAGACCTCACAGGATTAGACTGGATGGACTCCCATAATCCAGGACACTCTCCCTATGGAAGAATCCCTAAACTTAATTCCATCTGCAGTCCATCTCTTTTGCCATGTGATAGAACTTATTCACAGTTTTCTGGGATGAGAGCATGGACATTTTTGGGGGGTCATTCTCACTATTATTACAGCTAGGGAAGAGTCAGTTTGCTTCCAAGCATCCCAATGCATGTACTGTTTAGAGTAGAATGCATTTCACCTGTAAGATATGGCCAAGACCATCCGTACTTGTTCTCAGAAGGCAGCCCTTTGAGAATGAACAAAGACAAAGGGGGCACAGCTGGGGCCAAAAAGTCTGTGTTGAGGTTCATCCAGATGGTATTTGTGGTCTTTGAGGTGGCATCACAAAGGAACATGTGTTTTTCCCTAATTTCCTTACATGGTTAAACTGTCTATTCCTTTATATACATACATATCTTCTCCTTTAAAAAATATATATACATAAATACATATACATACATATTATATATATATATACACACATATATAAACATTTATGTATATAAATATATGTTTTATATATATAAATTTGGTAGGGCTGCCATAACAAAGTATCACAAGACCAGGCAGCTTCAACAACATATCTATTGTCTTAGTCCTGGAGGCTGGGAGTCTGAGATCCAGATGTGGACAGGCCTGGCTCCTCCTGAGGCCTGTCTCCTTGGTTGTGTAGATGCCGTGTTTTCCCTGTGTCCTCACGTGGTCGTCCCTCTGTGCGTGCCTGTGTCCTCATCCCATTTTCTGATAAGAACACCGGTCCTATGGGATCAGGGCCCATCCTAATGACCTCATTTTACCTTAATCCCCTCTTTAAAGGCCCCACCTCCAAATAAAGCCCCATTCTGAAGTCCTGGGGAATGGCACTTCAACATATGAATTTGGGGAGAACACATTTAGGCCCATAACATATCCTTACTTCAATTAAGGAGAAATCATTGAAAACTTTTAAAGATGTTGGCAAAAATAGCCATCTTTTATCAACTCATTTGTCTTTTTCACATTGTACTTGGCAACCTGGTGCTCAATGAAACAGCTAAAATACCCTATTTCTCAACTTTATATAACCAATTTTAGCCATTTTTGTGGTTGACTTGTTATCTCATATTTCTTGAACATATGAGGAGCTGTGTCCAGTGGTGAGTCATGAGATTAGGCGTAAATCTTGAAACACTGCAACCATTATCCATCCAAAAAAAAAAAAAAAAAATAGAGCAATAGTGGGGTAAGATTTCTCTGGGCTTCCTTTTCATATCCCTACTGTTTTGGACAGGATTCCAAACATTGAGCATGAATGGTAAAGTCTGCCAGATTTCTTGAAAACCAACGCAACCAATTTTTATCCCAGTCAAGGTATTTTGTTTCTCTGAGCTATAGTTTGACTCATGCATAATGTGGCATTAAGATTAACAGCTCCTGGGTAGAGAACAGATAAACACGTAACATTTTTAAAGGTGCGGTAGATGTTAAACCATGGTGGTCATGCACGCAACACATTTTGTTAAGTACAACTCTGTCTCATCCGTAAGACTACGAATTTGAAAGCCACATTCGATCTTAGTCTGACTTTTATGGAAGATCCTAGCTGAAGAGAACACCTTTCATCACGGTTGCTGGGAGCAATGCTGCTAATTCTCCTAGGGTACAAGGTGACATCTTTTTTCACCCAAGATTACTGACTTCTTCGCTGTAGCCATAGTCAAACTTCTCCACATCATAAAACTTCCCTGCCTCAAAGTCTTAAATTTTCTTAAGGCAGTTGGTTCCCTTGACATGTCTTTTTAACAGATGATTATGATCCAAGCCCATGCAATTCTGTCACTGTTTTCAAAGAAGAAAGTTTAATCTAATAACTTCTTATTAAATTTTTAGTTCTCAGAGTAGCACATTTGAAGGATATTCAAGGTAAACCACCTCACATCACAATTCCACTGCTGGATACCCTCATCCTTCCTAATGAAAATTTATTTCAGGCTAATAACAATTCTGGTCTTTGTTATATTGTTGAGGATTTCTGCACATGAGCTTTTTTGATATGCTAAGTTTATAACCAATAGTTTATGCTTGCCTAACTTATTTTCCATTTAAAATGAATGATAAATAGATAAAGCCTTAAAGAAGAAAAATTGGATTTTAAATCGCTCAGTTGTCTTATTAAAAAAAAAATAACCCGGCAATGATTTACAGTTGGACTCAGACCAGACATGTATTCAGTCTATTAAAGATGGAAATCATAATGCTCTTTAAGTGGACATTTCTTTGCTGTCTTGCTCTGTCTCCCCTAGGTAAATTTAGATTTACAAAATTATTGAGTGTGCAAGCACTCGATCCTTTGCAGTGTTTGGCAATTCAAATCCTTTTAGAGCCAGGAGTAATGATAAGGGAAATGGCGGGGAATGCAGGGTTCTGGTGAACGTGTCTCAGGCTTAAAGTACCTATAGGTTAATCGTTTTTAAAAATCCATTTTGCAGGCCAAATGAAATATACTTGTGAATTCAGATAGCCCATGTGTCTCCTTCGCTGGCCCCAAGTTCAAGCTCTACCTAAATCATCTCCCTCAGGTTTCAATGGCACGTTCCTAGGATGTCAAGGGTGAGACAATGGCCACTGGGGGGATGGGCATCCTTTGAGTGAGGGGTTACCTCCAGTTCTTACAACTTGTGTCAAAGGCACAATATGGTGGTTATATGGCACAATCAATGTGGTAAGTGTGAAGCAGCATATGAGGTGACATGTAAATGCCATGTCTTATCCACCGCCCACACTGCATTCTTCTTGCCACCCTCCACTCTCCCTTGAGATATCCTGGAGCAATATTTGGGAATTCCATCCCTTATGTATGTGGGGTTCTCTCTGTTCCTCTGTTGAATGGCTATCTTGGCTCCTCACTCAGTGGCCACGTTCTCTGGCTCACTGTGTCACACCTGGCCAACATTCCTGATTTCCGTTACATACACACACACACACACACACACACACACACACAACCAAAGCAAGAACAGCAACAAATCTCCATTTTTCAGAGAGAGGACTTGTAAAGACACTGTCTCCAATTCACATCTTGAAATGGACATATGGGGAGATTCATTTCTTCACTGGATGTGGTTTTCCGATCTCAGGAGAAACACTCCCCTGGCCATTTCACAATATGGCACAAGATAGACGCAAAGGCCTCGTGTAGCATAAATTACAAGCTGATCTCCACTACGAGTGGCAGGGGCAACTGGATGCAGCCACTTCTGAGAATATATGCATAAGGCAGGGTGTGCTCTTGTGCCTCGTTCTTGTTTTAGGTGTGTTTCTGCTAATGTTTTATTTTTTTCCTCCACTGTCAAGAATCGTGGCCTGATTGGTACTTTTCCCATCCATTCCTGTCTGTGCCATATTGCGTGGACATTCCTAATATCTTATAGGTTTAGGTCTTATTTTTGTCCCCCCAGTGCTGACAAATATGGCCTCCTAGTTTCACATTTCTGTGATTACATCTGTACGTATTTGCAAGGCAATGAGATTAAATGAAGAGTAAACGATTGTAAAGTGCACGAACACTTACAGCAAAAGAAAAAGCTCCCCAGAAATGGACAGTGTTGTTAGATTTGGAGAACAGTTAAGTTAATGGACTCATTCCAAGTGATTGATCTTCGAACAAGATGGCATTATTGGGCATCATTTTATCTATCTATCATCTATCATCTATTTATTTATGGAAAAGACAGTTCCCTATGATTTACATGTAGTTACTATCATTTCTAGATATTTTCCTGTGATGCAATAAACCGTGGTTTCAGACCCCTCGCTGCTCCCCCTGCTTGTGCTCTCTCTCTCAAATAAATAAATAAAATCTTTTAAAAAATAAAATAAAATGGAACCTTCTAAGTCTGCCTCAACAACATAACCATTTTCAAACGACAATTTAAAATTTGTCCTTGATGTCGCTTTGGGATTTTTGAGTAAGTCCTACAGCTTTCCGTAGGTGTTTTTTCTTCTTTACTCTCTTTCTATCATGTTCCTGTTGTGGTAAGATAGTCGGCATTAGAAAGGAAACATAAATAAGCCCTATTTTCTCCATAAAAGTGTCACTGCAGACAGCAGTATTTAAGATCTGCCCTTGGTGTTCCAAGAGAGCCTGAGTTACATTCGACTTCCTGGATCTGAATGCCCAGATCGATCTTAATATGCTTACCGATGTCTTCACACTCTTCAAAAAAGTGAAAATAAAAATTTTGTTATTGGATGGCATCTATGTTGTGAAAATACCTGTACACATCTTTGTAAGAATGATACATTTCACAGTATTCCAATAAAAAGAACCCATGATTATCACAATTCAGAAATTATACCAGCCAGATAATCCCCATCAAATCCTCAGTGTCAATTTTTTTTTTTTTTTTTTTGCACCATTTCTGCCCAAGATCCTATGCTCCATTCTTTTGATACAAATACCCAATTTTGGGCAAAACTTACTTTCTGCCCTGACCTCTCCCTCCTATACCCTTGACCAGTTTTTAAGTGTCCTGTTCTTAGATTTTTATCACTGTTAATATTTTTAAGAAATCAAACTTAAGTTTAGATCAGCAAAATGAGTTACCCCCAATTTTGGCAAGAATCTAATACACTCTTAGGGTGTGTGCTTTCATATAATAAATATCAGATAATAGGTGAAAAACTCTAAAGTACTAACCATCATTCTAATACCAAGGAATCTCATTTTTAAAAGATGGAATAGTAGGAAGGGAAAGATGAAGGGGGGGGAATCAGAGGGGGAGATGAACCATGAGAGACTATGGACTCTGAGAAATAAACTGGGGGTTCTAGAGGGGACGGGGGTGGGAGGATGGGTTAGCCTGGTGATGGGTATTAAAGAGGGCACGTTCTGCATGGAGCACTGGGTGTTATACGCAAACAATGAATCATGGAACACTACATCTAAAACTAATGATGTGATGTATGGTGATTAATATAACATAATAAAATTAAAAATGTAAAAAAAAAATAAATAAAAGATGGAATATGGTTTTTATGTCCATGGAGTCTGTTTTCAAAGTAATTCATATTGTACAGTAATTTTTAAAATGTAATATTGGGTGTTGTTGGGTAAGGCAGTTTCATTGAAATTGTACAAATCCCCCGTGCAGAATATAATTATGTCCACTTAAGTTTAAACCAGGAATGCTTTATTCTCTTATCATTTGTATCCCTCTGCCCCCACCCCCAAAGCCATGGAAAACACTGACGACATTTATTTCCTAGATGAGCAAACACAAAAATCAAATATGGAGATTTCAGGGTTACCTTGACTAATGAGTTGGTTTGTATTAGGACCTGTGGGACCAGACACATCCTACAAGGAAACTAGGCTGTGCTCACAAAGGTTTTGCACATGATAAGGCATCTGTTGTTCTGTTACCAGCGTCAATAAGGAGGGTATGGTGGTAACATGGAAGGGCATGGCTCAAGAGAGTCAGTTCAATCATTTCTGGAAGAAGGAAATCATAAAATAAAATATGTTTGAGTGTTTCAAATCCCAACCCAATTATTACCCCTACAGAGAACGCCACAAGACCAAAACCTGGCTTCATTCAACGGAGTCTTTTTCAGATAATGTTGATTTGGAAGCCACAAGTGGAAATGCAAAGTATGTCTTAAATAGTGAGGAAAAGTCTATGAAATCCCCTTCTGGTGGCTTGGGTGAGAAAATGCAAGGGCAGAATTTGACTCTTAGAAATTGACATTTCCAATATACAAGAAATAAATGGAAACAGAACACAGAGGTTCTTTTTTTTTTTTTTTTTTTAAGATTTTATTTATTTGACAGAGAGAGAGCACAAGCACGGGGAGCGGCAGGCAGAGGGAGAGGGAAGAGCAGGCTTCCCTCTGCAGGGATCCCGATGCGGGGCTTGATCCCAGGGTCCCGGGACCATGACCCGAGCCAAACGCAGTCACCTAACCAACTGAGCTACCCAGGTGCCCTCGAAGAGGTTCTTTTTAAGGACAACTTTTACATTTTAGTTTAACGAGGTCACTACTCACTGAATGGTGTGGCCTTGAAGTTACTTTGGCACATCAGAAAATAGTTTGGATATCTGTGAAAATACTCCGGGCACCATGAAGCTTCAGGGAGTATCTTTTTAGAAATATTTAACTCAGATACACAGATGAGCAGGCCAGCAAAAATTCAGCCTACAATTAAGCTTTGCATTTTGAAATTCTGGAAATATTTAACTCAAATAAACAAATGAGCCAACCAGCAAAAAATTGACCTTTCAATTAAGCTTTGCATTTTAGAACTTGAGCTGGGAATCTCAAATGCTATCAACATAGGACTTTGCACTGGGTCTAATATGATTTTTTAACTACATTTTCAATGGCTGAGACAAGGGTGGTCTAAGAAATCTGTTGCCAAGGGTAATTTTGGCATTATTTTTGTTAGTTTGACAAGGATGATTCTTCGAACCCTGTTCTGGTCCTTTCTTGGCTTTTCCTGCCGAAAGTCCCTGCGTCTCAAGGAATGTTTGTGCACACACCCTATTCTGGTCAACCCTCAATTCTTGCAGCCACCTTAAGAAATCAAAACACACCAACTCCTTCCAAGGCTCCAGAATAAGTCTGCAGGACTTCTATAAAACGACACATCGGGCACTTCATCATCCTCGAGATGAAATTCACTCATTTTGTGTTCAAGTTTTTGAGAGGATTCTAAAACTGTTATTTTAAAAACCACATTCTAATCTATTTTATTTAGTTAGACTATCATGATGTTATGTTCCTATCATTGTGCATGGAAAGTGTTGAGTATCTTATTCTTTTGGAGGCAGGCTAGAGAAGTGTTTTAAGGGTTGTGTGGGAACCTTGCCATTATTGATAATGTTGCTTTGCGGAAACAAATTATTTTATTTTCTTCTGAACAAATGACTTAGAGTTGAACCTAGCAGGCATTGCACAGAAACAAAACTTCAATTAAAACTATTAATGATAACAATAAATACATGTTAAAACATTTATTTCATAACCACCAACACTGGCTTTATTTTCAATATTGATTAACGCCCTATCATAGGATGCTTTTAACAGGCTTAAAATATTATGTTGTAACAGATTTTGATGACAACCTCAGGCACTATATTTTTAAAAGTTCTTGCCGTATTCAACAATTTGGTCCTCTGGTGGTTCAGAAATCAAGTGAATCCATTTGGGTCTAAGCAAAATGAGAGAATTATGGCTCTCCCACAAATAATTAGATGCTAAAATACAGGGACTAAATTGAAGATTGTTATTTATACATAAATTAATGAATTTTTAAATGAAATATCCCACAGCTTTAAAAAGCTGTGATTATCTAATTCTAATTAATTTTCCACATGATTACAAATAGCTCAAGCTTTTCCTATCCACAATTATTTGGATGTCTTTCCCCGTACATTTCTGTACTATCAGACAGCCTTAAAAATTAATTGAAATACATGCACGTTGCAGACAAAGGTCTAAGATAGTCTACGACTCCTTGCCGTCTGTTTTTATAAAGCATGTGTCCTGCGAGCTTATTTATTTTTATATTCATAATGTTAAACTAAAGAGGCTGCTCCCTGCTTGCCAAGGCTTGGAACTGGAGTAAGGGAAAGCTAGTCCACACATTGACGTCTGGACACGTTTCTCTCCATTGCTCGTTATGCCATTCTGTTTGAAGCAGATGCTGGTGGCTGTCTGGTGAACAGACCTTCCTTCCTTCTTGGTTTTTAGGAGGCTCATATTCTTTAAACAACATGCCCTGGAAAGCTCAGCCTCTCCCCAGCCCAGAGCATAAGGATCATTTGTGTTGGCCAGGAAAAAGACTCTCATTTTCCTTTGGTTGTGAATCATTTAGGAAAAGCTATGAGATGGATTTCTGAAGAGAGACACAGGAGAAAGTCTCAAGTGTCCTGGAAGAATTTGGGCCTCTGACCTGAAAATGGTCACGTCTATTTTCGGGGTCACCCCACAGAGCTGGGAAGGGTCTGCACCCCCAGATTTGGTTTGGTTGTTGAGATGGATGACTGCACACAGACACCAAGAGGGTAGGAAGAGTTTATTGCCCCCATAATGAGACATTCTGGGAACAGCAGAGCTAGAGGGTTTTAGCTCATCTGTGCAGGGGCTGAGGGCAGGCCGCCCCAAGATGGGCCACTTTGCCATGAGGATCATGTTGACTTAAAAAGCAATCAAAACCCACTAAATTCAAGAAAGATTCTTTACCTGCCCCATGACTGCCTAAGAGGAATTCAGCTAGAGGACCTGCTCCAGGCACAGAGCTATTAGTACACTGTGCTAGGACCAGTGCACAGGGAAGCTTGTTGGATCAAAGTCGTCTCTATGTCCCATTGTTTGTGAGTGGCTCAGCAAACACCCATTTACCAAACATTTACTTCTTCATCTTCCTGTGAACTGCATTCCTTCCCTTTGTAGTTCCAGGCCCCTACCCCCTTTTCCTCAATTCAGAATTACATATATACCTCGTTTTGCCTGTCTTTGGAATTTCCATGTCTGTGTGAGTTCCCTGTACATACAAAAGTAAATTTGGTTTCCTCATGTTAATCTACCTCATGTCAATTTGATTCTTAGTCCAGCTAGAAGGATCTTGAAAGGCAGAGGAAATTCTTCCTCCCCGACATCTGAAAATGCATAGAAGGAACCCTGAAAGAAGACAGGTTTGGGATTTTCACTGGGCTAGAGCTTGGAGCTGGGGTAAACCTCTCAAGGACACAAAAGAACAGAGAATGGGGCTTTTTTTTACTAGTTTTCCCTGATGTGGAGCAGAAGGAGACAAGAGAGGCATGCAGCTAAAAAACCATAAGGGGTATAACAGTGAATAAATGGAGTCCCACTTTTTATTCCAAAGAGAAGAGAATTACAAAATATGATCATGCAAGACCTGTGTGCAGATTTCTTTCAGTATGCGAGTTGCATATCTGTGATTTTAATGAAACTACCAGGAATTGGTTATTACATAACATTTGTGAAGGTGCAAATAGTGTGATTATTTTGCATGACACATCATACAGGTTTATCATGAACGGAACAATTAACAATCCCTACGGCAATGAGTAATAAAAATAAAGGTCACCGCGTGTTCCCATTGAGAGTAGAGGTGAGTTGTTGCTGCTGTAAATGTATCAGCTAGGTGGGTAAGGTAGAAATTCTAAACAAGAAGGAGAATGACCTCTCCAGTGTTTGTGGTCTCACCCACAATGCTGCACTCTAGAATGTGGGTCTGGGCATGGGTGCACTCAGTCATTGATGCTGACGCCTCGTGCAGGCTGGGCACTGTATAGATGGAGTCTGAGGCCATATGGAAAATGGAGTGTTTACTGATTTGGGAAGGGTCCTCCATCAACATATGGCTGCACACCTTGGTTGTTTAAGGTGACTTCTCCAACCACTGATCCCTGAGATCATGACCTGAGCTGAAATCAAGACTGGGATGCTTAACCAACTGAGCCACCCAGGTGCCCCTGCTCCTGGCAATTTAGAGACTGACCTGTGTTCCACCTGGTCTTAAGGGTTAACTTGCTTCAACTGAACACACTCCTTGCTTGCTGACCTAAGGCCCTTGATCTGTAACAGAACTAATTTACTTTCTTTTGAGATTTGCAGACCACTGGCCTTCTGTTTGAAGACCCTTGGCTTTTTGATTAGCTCAGCAATCTTCTAGCAAAATGTTTTTCTTTTTTAAGATCACACAAATGACTTTACTGACCAACCTTTGTGTATTTGTAGACCTTGCCCTCCTTTGCAGTAAGAACAGAGTACTCTTGCACAATCCCTGCAGACCAAGGAACTAGACCTTCTTGCACTACCACCCCCTGAGCACCAAGGAACCAGACCCTCTTCTTTTCTTTTTTTTTTTTTTTTTAAGATTTTATTTATTTATTTGAGAGAGAGAGAGAAAGCGTGAGCAGGGGGAGGGGCAGAGAGAGAAGGAGACTCCCTGCTGAGCAGGGTGCCTGTCACAGGGCTAGATCCAAGGACCCTCGGATCATGACCCGAGCTGAAGGCAGATGCTTACCTGACTGAGCCACCCAGGTGCCCCGACACCGGACCTTCTTGCACTACCAACCCCTGGGCACCAAGGAACCAGACTTTCTTACACAACCTTGAAGCACCAAGATAACTCTAGCTGGCATCACTGAGTCTGCAGGTAATGAAGAATTGTCACAGACCACTCATTGCTCTCCCTTAACTGATTAAACCCCTTTAAAAATCTCTAGGTCAGGTGGACAAGTGTCTGCCTTCGCCCCAGGTTGCTGGTCTCCTGAATAAAGGTTAAGTTCCTTTCCAATCAAAAGTCATGTCTTGAGTATTGGCCTTTTGAGCAATGGGCAGCCAAACACGGGTTCGGTAACAAATACTTCACATCCTCGGAAGCACTGGGAAGGGCAGAGGGCAGAGGGCAGCGGTGAACGCAGCAGAAAAGTACATCACAGCTTGTAGTGGGACATGCTCAGAGGACGCTGGGGGAGCATGGAGGGAGGGAGCGGGGATGTCAGGCTGGTTTGCTGGGAGTGCAGCGGGGTGTGCGGGAGCTGCTGTGGGGACCCTGCCTCCCCGTCCCAGAAGGACTGAATTCTAATAGTGGATGGGGACAGTTGCTGCTACTGAGTGCATGATCCACATTTCCACTAGTCTTTTGTGAAAAATGGAAAACAAAACCCTCTGCAATTTTGGGAGTTTTCCTTCTTATTCCTTGATTTGATTCAGATATTATTTTCGCCTAATACATTTTTCAATAAGATAAATCCACGTAGCTGAGAGGCTGTGTAGTGTTATGAGGGAAAGAATATTTCCGGAGTGCCCTGTGATGATTAAATGAGTTTATTTTTGATAAGCTTCCTGATGGCATCCTCGGGCATCTTACAGCAAAGTGCCCAAGAGTATCCAGCTCTCATTCAAAGAGAAAAGTGGAAAGGCACACAGACCACACCTCCCTGAAGCCTGGCACCAGTGGCTTCTTTCTTGCCTTCCAGACGTGGCTCTTGGTTCCTCCTTGGATTTTTACACCACAAGCCCATGAGATGGAGCTTCAGATTCAGAGAAAACATTTCCCAGCATTTTCTATCTGATAGTTTTCTCAATTTCTTCATCTCTCGATCATACAGCCATAGCATCAGTGCTAATCCAGATGGGGTGAATGCAGATGAGGCACAGCGTAGACATGCATCTTGTTCTTGAATGCACCAACAAGGGAATGAAACCAAGTTGCCTAGAACCAAGCTTTCTTTAGACTAGCCTAGAATGTTCTGGTTCTCCGGCCAGAGCTGCTCCCAAATCCCTTTGGGTGCTGCTTCAATTACAATTTTATCCTTCCTCTTGGTCTTCCTCAAGGCTAGCTACGTCCATTTGTAGTGAAATGTGTAAGGGATGAGGCTGACTTTGTAAAAATATAATTTACAATTACAAAAATGAAGTGAAATATTTCTAAACACAAGAAAAGGGAAATTATATATTTTTTTCCCTGAAGAGCAATGTACTTTTTCTTTCAAAATTACTTTTTAAGAGATTGCGGATGAGCAGTAAAAATAGTACCAAGACTTCCCATAACCCCTGCACTCAGCTACCTCTACTACATCTTACAGTTGCCACAATGAATGCCTCATGTGGACACTTTGTTACTAACTCAAGTTTGTAGTTCATTCAGATCTCCTTAGTTTTTACTTAATGTGTTTTTCCTTTCTAAAATTCTAGCAAGGATCTCACACAATGTTCTTCTTGTCTCCTTAGGTGCCTCTTGGCTGTGACAACCTAAAGTCTGAGGACATGCTTTTTTTTTTTTTTTTTTTTTTTTTTTTCCATTTTTTTTTTATATTTTTTTTTTTTTTTTTTTTTTTTGCCTTTTAGTTTCTTTTTTTTTTTTAATTTTTTTATTGTTATGTTAACCCCCATACATTACATCATTAGTTTTAGATATAGTGTTCCATGATTCATTGTTTGTGCATAACACCCAGTGCTCCATGCAGAACGTGCCCTCCTCAATACCCATCACCAGGCTAACCCATCCTCCCACCCCCCTCCCCTCTAGAACCCTCAGTTTGTTTTTCAGACTCCATCGTCTCTCATGGTTCTTCTCCCCCTCTGATTTCCCCCCCTTCATTCTTCCTCTCCTGCTACATTCTTCTTCTTCTTTTTTTCTTTCTTAACATATATTGCATTATTTGTTTCAGAGGTACAGATCTGAGATTCAACAGTCTTGCACAATTCACAGCGCTTACCAGAACACATACCCTCCCCAGTGTCCATCACCCAGTCACCCCATCCCTCCCACCCCACCCCCCACTCCAGCAACCCTCAGTTTGTTTCCTGAGATTAAGAATTGAGGACATGCTTTTGGGTGTAGTTGTCCACACGTAAGAAGCAGGCAGTTACACTCAATATCCTTCAAGACTAAGTATTTACATATATTGCTTGAAATTTCTTCTGCATGTGAGATTTGTGTCTTATCCCCTTACTTTATCTAGCTATCTATGTATCTATGTTTGTATGCATGTATCTATTATCTATCTTCCAATCTATCTACCTATCTACTTATCTGTCATCAATCTACCTAATCCTACCAAGCTACCTACCTATTCATCTATGTATGCACGTATGCATTTTATTTTAAGCTTTATTGATATACAAAAAATTGCATACATTTAGTGTCGGCACCTTGAGGAGTTTGGACCTCTGCATATACCTGTGGTCCCATGATCACAATTAAGATATGAAACATACCCATCACCTCCAAAAACTTTATTGTGTTCTTTTGTGTGTTGGCTTTTCTTGGTAGTAAGAACACCTTCATCATGAGATCTATCCTCTTATTTTAAAATGCGGGAAAACTGTATGCCTTGATTTGAACATATATCTGTGATATTGGTCCAGTTCATTCACCATTCTTTACCTCTGTTCTCATGTCTCATGATGCTATGTGCTGTTAGATGAACGACATGTGTCATGTGATGTCTTAGTTGGTTTAGGCAGCTATAACAAAGTGCTCCAGACTGTGGTGCTTATAAACAACAAATATTTATTTCTGACAGTTCTGGAGCCTGGAAGTCCAAGACCAGGGTGCCAATGTGGTCGGGTGATGGGCATCTTCTGGGTTGCTGTGTCTTCATATGGTGAAATGGGTGAGGGAGCTCTCTGGGGTCTCTTTTATAAGGGCCCTAATCCTGTTCATGAGGTTACCACCTTCATGACATGATCTCTTCCCAAAGCATCACCTCCACCTCCTAATAGCATCACCTTGGAGTTAGGATTTCAACATATGAATTTTGGGGAAACACAAACATTCAGACCCTAGCAGGTGATAATCCCAGTGCATGGTGCACTTATGCAAATAAAAACCAAGGAAACATATGAGTGCTTAATTTCAGAGACTGCTCTCCCTTTGAGCACACTCATGATGGAGACCAGGTCACAGTCAAGACCATTGGCAAGGATGCAATAATAGCAAGTCTAAAGAGTGGGTTGATCCTAACATCTTGGTCACTAATGCTGATCCATCTATCTTTCATGATTTCCATGAAGAGTAGGAGATGATCATGGTCATGGAACCCAGAGTGTTCTCAATGATAATCCACTCTTCCAAATTCAACATTTCATTCAGGAAACTTTTATGGAGCCCACATTCAACATGAGGCCCTGTATTGTGAGTACATCACCTTATCCCTGGCATCTTATACTGGCCCTGGAAGGTACTTGGTGCAATAAGTATTTGATGAAGGGAGGAAGGAAGGAATGGGTAGACAGAGTAATTTAATTCAGCTGGAGGGTGGACAGGCAGGGAGGAGAATCACAGAGAGTCTTTCAGGTCACACTAATGAGCTAGCACCTTATCTTAAACAATGGGGTGAATGAAAGTTTTAACCTGGGGCATTCCATTCATGGATGAGTTGTGTTTTAGCAACATTGCAGTGGAACTCATGAAAGGGAAGCAAAGAACATTTGTAGTGGTCCAGGCAAGGCTTGGACTGATGAATCATTGGAAGACAAACATGGAAGAGAGGAAGAAGAAATATCAGAAAGAAAATTCACAAGATTAAATGAGAGTGAAGGATGGGCTCCTGTAGGGGTGAAGGAGTATGCATATTGGGACTGGAAGTATGAAACATTTCAATTTGAGCATGAGCCAATGTGCCTCCAATTAAACAGGGCTGGAAGATATTTCCAATATCTTTTTGCTTTCAAGGGAGAGAGCAAAGATGATTGTGTGTGTGTAAAGAGGGAGAATTGTAGTCTTTTAACCCAGAGAATCAAGAAAAGTCCATAAAATATAGTGAATTGAAGAATAAACTGAATTTTCTTGAACAAAAGGAGTTCATTGAACATTATATCAAAAACCAATGATGTACTATATCTTGGCTAATTGAATTTAAATTAAAAAAATTAAAAAAACAAAAAAACAAAAGCGGTTCATATATAATTATAGGAAAAATTGGTCCAGGACATAGAAAATGCAGGCAAAAAGTAGGGTTATGAAAGACTAAAGAGTAGATAGAGCCTTTTGGGAAAAGCGATGACTTAACATTCCTGATGCATACACTCAGAGAATGACAGCTAAGGGGTAGGATAATCCAAAGGGTGTGGCAAAACTAGACCTATTTTTTTTTTTAATGCTGGCTAGAATGATTTCAGTAGTTTTATGAGGTTGTCAGCCAAAGGTCAGCTGACTAGAGAACACAGGTAGTTGGGAAGTAGGATCATCGACAGAATGCTTTTCTGTAGGCTTTAGCTAAGAGTGGGAGGGGTCTGGAGAGGTAACCAAAATGAAAGATCCACACTGGGTGGACTACATTTGTTTTTGACTCTTTGTCATCAGCACAAAGTTCCTTGTTCTTAATGAAATGCATGGTGTGTTTCTGTGCCTCATAGGAAAGGTCCACATTAAAAAATATAAAAGATATGTTCTATAAGTAAAAGAAATATCAGGAAAAAGTTAGTTCCAGAGGACATTTCACATAATTGTGGTAATATTGCTTTCACGGTTATGATAGAAAACAGCACTCGGGGAAGCTCAAAATCTCCCAGTGAAGTTTTAGTACATCTTCCAGAAATCCAAGCAATCAATTCTCCTCCTTGGTGGCATACACTTAAAAGCCTAGCCCATTTAAAAATATATATATACCAACTGCCAAAGTGTCAGAATAATCACTTCCCAGGGCCCCTGTCCCTGCCATATTCCATAATAGCATTGAAACCCCAACAGCCTTTTTATAGCTGACATTTGCCTGGGAGAGAAACTAACTCAGATCAAATCATCCCGGTCCATTTTGTTTGACAAAAAGGTAGTCATAGCCAGGCGGGTCTCTGCAGGAGCCCAGTGTGATCTCTCTTCCTCAACTGTATGTAGACACCGGTGCTTAGAATATTCTTCACCGATTAGCATGCAGAACCATCTTCTTTGCCCTACAGGTTGCTTCTTGTATTTATACATGTTGCATTTGAAGACTCTTATGCATGAATAAAGGCTGTTTACTGCTCCATATACGAGCTCTGGGAAGACAGAGCTGTCAGAGCACTCTTTGGAGGAGTGTCCGTTGGCAATTAAGAGCTGAGGATGGAAGGAAGAGCGGAGAGGAATGTCAGAGGCACGTCGAAATGTCTCATCCTTTCTGCGTCTTTGAAAAGTTCTCGGCATAATGGCTCTAAATTATTTGTAATTTTGATAGACATTCCTCCTCCTCAACCTTCTATCTGACACATCTCATGTATTAAATATCAAAATAGCAGGCCCTGGAGATAAAGACTTTGGAGAATACCATTTGAAAAACCATAAATTTTGTAATATCAAGAGGGTTTTTTGTTGTTGTTGTTGTTTTTGTAAATAAACGATTTTAAATCACGCATACCCAAGTCTTTAATAATGCTTTGCCAATGCTTAAACAAGGGCTGATATTTTCCTAGTGAAACCAGGGACAGACTTTTGCAAAAGACATCTCCATCTTTACTCGTTATCCTGGAAGGTTCATTTGCAAGTTAAGTAGTACAGTGGAGGGTTTTAAATAAGATAGCAATGTGGATCGGTTACACGGGGAATGTAGCTGATTTCTGTTGCTCTGATCTTAATTCTGGTTATTCAGGGTGGTATCAAGGAAAAAAAGTTTCCATTGCGGGAAACAGAAGATGCACTGTTCTCTCAACTCTCAAGATTCATCTTTCCAGGATCGGCCAATAATCATTTTTTGCCGGGTGATTACATGGATGTCACAGGAGATTGGCTACCCACAACAGGAACTCACAGCCCACTGTGATTCTAAATACATGCTTTCCTTGACTAGGAAATTATATATTATTGAAGTGGAGAGATGCATTTATATCAATACATTTTTATGGTGAATTTACAATCTGTGGGGTAATTTGTTGCATTATTCCATCTCATCTTTTTTATAACCCTATTAACACTTTATTTCTATATTATATATTGACAAATTAGGGCTTGGAGGCACTCAGTAAATTGCCCAAAGACACAAAGCTATGGCATGTGAGGATGTCCATTTATGTCATCAGGGCTCTCAACCACAAAGCCATTGACATTTTGGACTAGATCATTCTTTGGGGGTGCACTCTCTGTAGGAAATTTTGTGGCATCCCTGGTCTCCACCTGCTAGGGGCTGGAAGCATCCCACCCTCACTCAAGGATGTGACAACTGAGATGTCTCCTGACATTGCCCGGTGTCCTCTGGGGGCTGAAATACCCCAGCTTGAGAATCACTACACTGGATTATTCATGTAGACTAAAGCATTTCCCAAAGTGTACTCCAAAGACCGGAAGCATCATTCTCCCATGAGAATTCCTGGTTCTTCAGATTCCCGGGCCCCACCTCAGACCTACGGAATCAGAATCTCTGGGGTGGAGACAGCAGTATGTGTCTGATACTCCCTGGAGTTTGAAAACCACTGGCTTAAAATTTAGGTTATTTTCTAGCTTTGCAACACACACACTTTACAGGGGGAGGGAAAGAAGGGGAAAGAAAGGAAGAAAATCATGTCAGTCCTCACGCAACTACAGAGGCTGTTTTGGGTACCTTTAGGTAATGTGTACTCAATGAAAACTGCCCGGAAGGAAATCTCCAATTTATAACTCAGTGTGTCTTGTTTTCTTCTTCTCTAAAGTGTCATGTTGAGTCACAACAACTGTGAGATGCTAAGAACCCTGACTTGCATTTTAGTAGTCTTTGGTGGACATCCTAATGAAAAAATTAGGAATTCTCTGTTCCCTGGTTCTTCCAGTGAGGTGCCATTATCACTGGCTTGTTTCCTTAAGATGGATGTCTGGCCGATTGAATAATGTAAAAGGGAAATAATTTGCAAATTCCTCCATGGTGAAGGGGCAGGCAGGTTGGCCAAGGAGTGAGGGTGTGTGAGTTTTCTGTTGCTGCTGTAACAAATGACCATAAACTTGGTGTCTTAAAACAACACATACTTATTCTTTTACAGTTCTGGAAGTCAGAAGTCCAAAATGAGTCTTTTTGTTTTTGTTTTTTAAAGATTTATCTATTGATCTTAGAGTGAGAGAGAGACAGAGAGAGAGGATGGGTGGGGAGGGGCAAAGGGGGAGAGAGAGAGAGTTTTTTTTTTTAAGATTTTATTTATTTATTTGACAGAGAAAGAGAGCAGAAGTAGGCAGAGAGGCAGGCAGAGGGAGAAGGAGAAGCAGGCTCCCCACTGAGCAGAGAGCCCAATGTGGGGCTCGATCCCAGGACCCTGGGATCATGACCTGAGCTGAAGGCAGACGCTTAACCGACCGAGCCACCCAGGCGCCCCAAGAGACAGTCTTAAGCAAGACTTGGTGCTGAGCTCGGAGCCCAACACAGGGCCCAATCTCATGACCCCGTCAGGACGTGAACTGAAAGCGAGAGTCAGTCGCTTAATCGGGCACCACCCAGGCACCTCCAAAATAAGTCTTGAAGGGCAAATATCAAGGTGTCCAGCAGGGCTGGTTCCTTCTGGAGATTCAAGGGGAGAATCCATTCTTTGCCTTTTCTAGCATTAAGAAGCTTGTGGCAACTTCCTCCATCTTCAAAAGACATTACCCCACCTCCACTTCTATGATGACATCTCCTTCTCTCTACTTTGACCTTCAAGTCCTCCTCTTGTAAGGACCCTTGTGATAACAATGGGCCCAACAGGATAATCCAGGACAATCCCATCATCTCAAGATCCTTAACTTAATAACATAGTCAAAGCCCCTTTTGTCATGGCTGCTGACCTATTCACAGGTATCAGAGATCTGGTTGTGGACATCTTTGGGGGATAATTATGGAGGGTCAGTTCTCTTCCTTTTTCTTTTCCCAGAAATAACCATGAGTCTGCTGTCCAGACCCTGACAGTTTTCTCTGGAGGCCACTGTCATTCCAAGTATGTGGGGTTATATGTTGTTTCCAAGTTACGCAGCACCCCACCGCATCGCCCAGCAAATTTCGGTTGTGTGGTCCTCTGGAAGAAGCACATCAGGCTCTCTTCCTGGCCACCCCTTAGTCCTACATGAAAGCAGGACAGGGGCTAGGAAGATGAAAGGAAGGATTTGCACATCCAGAAGAGCATTTATTCATATTTCCCAAGGACTGGCTCTCATTGGATGTGGGGGCCTCTGTCTGAACCACAGCTTCACTATTGATTATCCTACACTAGGTGCCCTCTTCTCTGTGGACTTTCTCTCATAAGTAAAATGAGCATGAGCTGCTTCAAGCACGTCATTGTAATGATTTCATGAACTATTGAAAGAAACATCCTTAACGTGATGTCTGCAATACTATCGGCACTCAATGATCGATCATAACATTATTTTTTTTAGGGACTTAAATGCCACCAACTCAAGCCATTGAGTCTTTGCTGTTTTACTCTTTGCTATTTATTGTTAGTAAACAGCTTTCAGGTGCCTCCTAGATGGTAGGTCTCCAAGCACAAAAATATTAGCCAGTCTGGATCACTGACTTCAACAGCTACAATTCTAATCTTAAAAACTGGAGTAGATTTAATTAGCAAATATTCATTATCTAGTCATGTCCAGTGGGCTTGTAATTGATTTGAGGGTAAGGGAATATATGGGAACTGTCATATTCTATCTATTGCATGTCCCCAACAGCTGAGCCCCTGAAGGGCTGGCTTCTTGGAATCGCATTTCAAATAGGGAGATTTAGGGCTCCTAATGTGTAAAATCACAACCAGCTTCCCCTTAATCCTACAGGCCACACCCCTATAGGGGCACCCCTTCATACATCCTAGGTGGGAAGGGAATGATTTTTTAAATTTTTAAAAATTGTTTATTTATTTTTTTTAAAGTAGGCTCTGCACTCAGTGCAAAGCCCAACACGGGACTTGAACTCATAACCCTGACATCAAGACCTGAGCTGAGATCAAGAGTCAGACACTTGTTAGTTGGTTGACTGAGCCACCCAGGAGCCCTGGGGAATGATTTTTTTTTAAACAATGCTTATGTCTTTCCATTATCAAAGCAATACACATAGAGGAAATCTGTCAAATGACCATTACCAGGAAGAAAGTATATTTTTCAGTAATTCTATAATAAAACCGGTGCATTTGTTGACCCCATTTATTTTATTCATGTTTTACATTGTTTGTCTCATATTCTGCATAAAAGAGCCACGAAGGAAGGCCTGAAGTGGGAATTAATGATAGTAAAATCTCCTGGTGGTCCATTTGTCTTCTCAGTTACATTTATCCAGTGATGGAGGGCATTATAATATGGATTGTCCCATGGAAAAATTATGGCTCTACTTATAAATAGGAAGGCATCCTTCATGTTTAAAGATATGTATTCAGCACTCATGGGTGCCTACAACTGTTCTAGGTGCCAGGAACAGAGATAATTAATGTATTGGTTAGTTTTACAGGATAATTGGAATTGTGAAGCATCCAGTAGACTTCTTGGCTTCTGGGAAGCATTTGGGAAACGCCAATGAGTAACCGTTTCCAACACAAGCAACTTTTGGGACTGGTTACCATTTCTGCAGCAGAAATCACTATAGATTAGGGATGAGATCTGTTTGTCATTTTCCTCCTTGTTTTTCTCAGTTTTACCGTTTTCGTTTATATTCAGGGAGAGACAGCTGTTCTCATGTGTTCTCTCTATACCAAGAGTTTTATTTTTTATTTTTCTCAAAATCTGTGTTTCATATGGTGACTTTATTTTTTATCTGTTTGTTTGCTTGGGTCATCACTGCCTCACTTATGTCCAATGTAAGCCTTGTGATGTTCTTGGAAAATGATGTTTAACTTAATCCCCATATGCACAGCTCAAGGACTCTGCACCTGCACAAAGACATCTTCATCCACTTTTCAACATGTGGGACCTTTACATTTTTGATGCAGTGCCCCATCTTCTGTGGGGGGGTTCGTTTACTACTACAGTGAAATACACAGTGGTCAAAAGCAATATACCAGCCCTTGGCACAAATTGTAAGTGAAACCTTGTCGTATTTGAACTCAACGAAATATTATATGGCAATCAAAAGAAATCAGATAGGACAAAGGTTAATGATGTATGTGAAATTTTGCAATGTATTGAATGAAAGAGTAAGTCCTAGAACAGTATGAGCTGTAGAACACACTTATTTTAAGACTTATAATATTCTCTTAAAGAATCCCATCAATATTAAGACAATAAAATAAAATAATATATACAGAATTAAGGTGACAATGCATTTAAGGCACTGGAGGCAGGGGAATGGAATGAAGAACATGTCGTAAGTATTTACGGGTTGTTGTCAAGGTCATTGTGTGTGTGTGTGTGTTAGGTGGTGGTGGGGAAAATCAAGATAATGGGAGGGAGGGATAAAAGAAGCAATTTGTGGACCAGTAATAAGAATATGCCATAAATCAAGAATTATTAGTTCATTTCCATGCAATGAGTTCGAATTCTGAAAGGGGGGGGTCAGATGCACAATTGAAAGCATGAAGCGATGGGAATCCTGATAGGAAGAAGGAGCTCAGATTGTGCAATTATCTAGTAGGTGGGATATTTTAGAAGTGTGGCTCTGTGTGGTAATTCATCACAATCAATGGATGGGAGGCGTTACAGCACAAAGAAATTGTCTCAGGAAAAGGAAAAAATCATCTAAATAAAGAGCTGTTTTGAGCAAACATGGTTTGACCTCTAGTTTGTGTGGGTGTCTGAGTGTTTATCTCGCATGTCCTTCTCTTCCTACTCCTACATATAATAATGTTCACATGTCACCCACATGCGTGTAGAAGGAAAGGTCGGTACACCTACTGTCTTTGTCTGACTTGTAAGACTATTTTGTCTGACTTGTACAAAATTATTTGTGAGATCTTTCCAATTCAACTAATTGCAACTATGTGTTTCATATTTGTAAGCTTTCTCCTATTACACTTTGTTCTTATAGAAATGTTTTAATTCATGTCTTAATTTATCTGCGTCTAAGCTTGTCCAAGGAGATGCAGAACGTCTTTAAACCTGTGTCATTAGACACATCTATTACACATTTTTACCATACGTAATTTATTTATTTATTTATTTGGTAAAGATTTTATTTTTAACTAATCTCTATGCCGAACATGGGGCTCGAACTTACAACCCTGAGATCAAGAGTCACACGCACCACCCACTGAGCCAGCTGGGCGCCCCAACCATAAGTAATTTAAATATAAAGCAGGTGTTTACTTCTCATTTGTATTTTAAGGATCCTTCAAATGCTAGAAATAGTTTTTCTCTTAACGCCATCATGGAATTTTGGAGTAAAGAGTGAAATTTCTCTTTGGATGTTGTGTTTTTGATGTTGGGAACTGCAATTAATGCAATATAAATATTTTAACCAGCCCCATGTGAGTTTCCATGTTCTATTTTGAGAAATCTGATTGACAAGCTGGTAATTGCATTGGACATGGGCTTTCAATCAACGTGGGCACACGCTGTGCTTCAGTCGTTTGCTGAGTACCATGATAATTAATCATCGACTTTCCCATAAGATAATACTCCGACAGCCCCAGGAGACACCTAAGTATACATCAACCTTTTCCTGGGAAGGGTTAGTTACTCAGAGAGCATAAGCCTGTAATTGTATCTTTTTGAATTTTACAAGTGTGCCCTGTCAAAGGCCTCCCCTACAGCGACTTTTCTCTTCCCCTTGGAGGAGAGTCAGATTAATTACTGTCCCATCACCTTCCTGCCAGGTCCCTAACATGTAGGGAGAATCCATCAGTGGAATTCTACTTAAACATTTTCTTCAAGCCACACTCAATCTGCCTAGACCAGTTTTAGCATTGACTTACCAAAGGTTCTCCAGAATAAATGAAGATATTATTTACGGTTACTCTGAATGGGGTGATGATGGCTGAGAGAAATAGAGGAAATGATACAGAACTGCTCCAGCGTCTCCCCTGTCAGGGACCGTGATAGTCTAGGAATGGGATCCTGGAACAGCAAAATCCAGAGCACAGATGGAAAGCAAGACAAGAGAGGAGAGAGGACATCCAGATTCACAGTGTTGCCCAATAAAACATGCTATCGATGGAGACAGAGGGAAATAGGATACCAATTTCACCAGGAAACCCACCATTCTGAAGAAAGCGATAAGGTGGAGAAATGCGTTTGCAAACCAATACCAAGGACTGGGGTATGCATTGAATCCATTCATCTTTGGTAAGTATTCTGTCTGCAACTTTATGCATCATTCATCTGCTTGAATGGAGGGCTTCTGATTTGTTGCTATACCCACCCCCCACCTGCAGGCTTTGATGTCCATTAGGTTGACTGAATGATAACACTCTTTGTTAAAGTATTTACTCTTCGTCAGGCTTTGTGGGGAGCCATGCATATTTGTTACCCACCAAGAAAGCAAGTTTGAAGGAAATAGGGCATCTTCCTATTTTGACATCCAAACAATCCAAAGAGGTCAGGATAGTATATATTATCGTCACTCTATACATGACAGAGGTGTGTGCAGTTTCTCGGTATGTATTTATAGAAGGAAGGAAGGATAGAAGAAGGAGGGAAGGAGAAAAGGAAGGAAGGAAGGAAGGAAAAAGGATGGAAGGATGGAAGGACAGAAGAAGGAAGAAGGAAGGAAGGAGGGAGGGAGGGAGGAAAGAAGTAATGTGGGAGATAAAGGCAGAAGAAAAATTATGAAATTTCCTTACTACCTACAACCCATTGACAAGTCCTTGAAACAAGCAGAGTGACCTTCCTCTAGGGACTCAACTGCCTTGATGTTGACACTTCACTAAGGGCCAGAGGCAACCTTAGCCCGACCCCCAGGATCCTATAAGTCTACTGTAACATATAAAAATTCCTTTACAAATTTCCTTTATCTCTAAACCCCCAAGATACATGTCAGCAATCATCCCCCAAGCATACGGCCCACCGATAGACCTCTGAAGGGTCTCATGACTCAGGTGTTATTAGACGGTAATAAATGAACTTTTCCCAACAATAGCTAGCCCCCTTAAGGTCCTGGAAACCTTGCTTCCAAAATTCCTTAGAGACTTGTGCTCTCCCTAACCCCCTCCCAACTTGAAAGTATATAATGGACCACTCCTCATGACCCCAGTGCAGCTCTTTCTGCCCATGGGTCCTGTCTCCGTGCTTCAGTAAAACCACCTTTTTGCACCAAAGATGTCTCAAGAATTCTTTCTTGACCATTGGCCTCGAACCCTAACATCTTTCCTACATTGTCAGGACAGAAGGAAGGATGGGAGGAAGGAGAAAGGAAGGAAGGAAGGTGAGAAGGAAGGTGGGAAGGAAGGAAGGACTATCATGGTCGTCCAGCGAAAAGCCAGGAGAAAGAGTCACACTGGCAATCAGAGTAAAATGAGATGCTGGAAGGATCCACAGGAGCAAGTCAATGAATCAGCTGATTTTCTCAGACATGGGAAAATGTGGCAAACACAGTGGCTGGTCCTCACGGGGGAATGGGCACAGCTGGCTGTGAGCAAACTTCTGGAGCACCAGTGGACGATCAGAATAAAACAGAGAAAGGAGGAAACTCCAGTTTCGTTCCTTGTGACTCACGAGCCAAGTGTCCTTGGGGACACGCGTTGCTCGGTACTGTTCCAAAAACCTGTTGAGTCGCTAAGATTTCCGAAGAGTTTCTTCGGCTGCTGACGGCCAGGTACATGTGGTTCGGGGACTCTATCCGGTCAGGAATATTCCACTTGGAGGGGGCTTCATGACATGCCTCATCTTTAACCAGGCAGGCAGTTTCATCCTGCGAGGATCTGCACTGAGTTCCCACTGATTTGTCCAATGTCTCTGAAACAGGACACCATCTACGTACGGACTAACAGACAGGGACAGTGTCAGCTGAGAGACACATTTCCAGAAGAATTAGAGGTAAGTGACTATTTGATACATCCTACCATCAGTGACCTCACATATAACTCCTACTTTACACCCACACCTGCTTAAAATAATAACCATATAACAAGAGGGGGAGAGAAACAGAGAGAGGATACAAACTAAAAGCAAATATTTCTAGCCCTCGTTCAACTGGCAATCCAAAATGTATTTGTGATTTGAGTTCTTCAACTGGATAATCACCATAAATCTGCATAATATGCTTATACACTTATTTTTTGATGTGTGAACTTGAGCAAAGAATGCATTGCATTCCTGCTCCCTCCCACCAGCCCTGGGGCCCTCGCCTTCAGACCCAGAGTCACCGAGAATTATTTAGATGACGTGATACACCAAACAACAAGGGGCTTTTTCTGAAACGATCTTCTCCTCTTGTTTATTTCTCATCCTCATTTTCACACAGATTTGTTGCCGGTGCAAACATTTATCATAGAGGCGTGACTCGAGTGTTTTCTCTCTCGTTCTGGTGGCACAGATTTCCCCCAAAAGATGCACCTGTAGCTACGGGCAGAGGACAGTCACCTGAGAAATATTTTCATTCTATCACTGAACAAGAGGAAACAGGGGGAGCGGTGGGGGGCGGATTAGTTTTTAGAGTAGTTCGACGCCTAGACCTGTATGTAGAGAATTGTTTCACAGCGAAATATAAAATGTAAAACATGTTTTGCAGTATGCATAACTAAGATGCACAGAAATTCCCAGCTCTGGGACTATTCACCGTGCTGCGTCTTCACGGGGGAAGCCAATTAGACTGTGGGGCTGGGGGATGTAATCACCGTAGTCATGTAGATCATCAAATATGCGGTCAAAGGAAAGGGGCCAGGGTGTTGTTTATTTTGTATTCTGGGCTCATATTGCTAAGGAGCTTTATGCATATCCATCAGATAGTTAAAGAATATTTGCTTAAAGATCGCTTTCATTTACCTAAATAAACATAGCCTGTGGGGCGGAAAAATCTAGTCTCTCCCTAAATCCTGCTGTGATGCTTTGAATTGTGCCATCCTCCCACCCTCTCCAAAATAATTGGTATTATGAAGCCCTAAGCCCCAGGACCTCAACATGGGACTGCATTTGGAAGTGTGGTCTTTAAAGAGGGGATTATGGTAAAATGAGCTCATTAGTCTGTGCCAATCCCATAGGACTGGCATTCTTATAAGAAGAGATGACTATGCAAGGGGTATGACCACGTGAGGACACAGGGAAAACACAGCGTCTACATGCCAAGACCAGAGGCCTCAGGAGGAACCAGCCTCAGCCCCACGTGGATCTCAGACTCCCAGCCTCCAGCCCCCTCCTGGATCTCAGACTCCCAGCCTCCAGCCCCTCCTGGATCTCAGACTCCCAGCATCCAGCCCATCTGGATCTCAGACAACCAACCTCAGCCCCACCTGGATCTCAGACTCCCAGCCTC